>NW_028262291.1:8767500-9067500 GCF_047370975.1 Nipponia nippon | reverse complement strand
CCTTCTACAATCCTCAGGGACAAGTTTTCCAGTAGAGGAAGACTGGATCACGTAGGTCTGTATGTTTATGTCCACTCTTTCCAAAGCTTAGTATCTTCTAATACTCAATGATCTTAAGGGTCTTTTCCAACCTAAATGATTCTATGATTCTCTGGAGGCATGGGCTTACCGATAAGGCAGGATTTGTAGTCCACTGCAATTTCTTTCCTTAGGGCAGATTGGTCTTTGGTTGTCTTACTGTGCCAGACCCAGCGTGGCCACCTCCCAGGGCAATTATGCCTGCCTGGCCTGCTCTTGACTATGTTCCTCACCTCAGCTGCGGGTTTCATTCTCTTGCTTGAGCTGTTCAAGTCCTGCACCTGAACAGCAGATGGCTGTGGGACCTGCCAGAATGAATGGTGAGTTTTTCATCATTACTGCCAAGATGTTTCTGACTGAGATGGTTAAAGTTTCTTTAAGTAAAGGCAGTGAATTGCGGTCAACAGGAATCCAGAGAAAGATGGGGTAGGAGTGCCAGATAGTATCAGTGTGAAATTGGGGCACTTAGAAAGAAACTGTAATTTCCTGTATAAAGCTGCTTTTTGCTTCTTTGGCTGTTTCAAGGCATGTTAACTTTGGATAAGCTTATTATTCCTCTTCAGGTATCCAACATAATCTCTTTGAGTTACCCACATGTAGTTAAAATGGTCTTATAACCCTTTGCTGTGATCTTCCTGATCCTGTAAATTAGAGCATTTGGAGTTGCCCTGTAGTTGGGCGAGTGTCTAAAACTTCTGGTTTGATGCTTAAAAGACAAAAATGTTGATGCTGAGTCCCAGAAGTGGTGTTCAGTTCCTGTGCTTCTGATGAAGGGCTGTTAGTCTGTAAAATGAAAATCACTGACACTATGGTAAGTTAATATTGTCAAGGCCATACTGTATGACTTGAAATGTAGCAAGGTCGTAAGACCTTGAGAAAGGATACATTGAGAATGCGAGTTGAGGAATGCCATTTTATAGTGCAGATTTTCATGAGCAGAGGAGTTTTTGTCAAGTTTAGGAGTAATTGAAATGAGCCCCTTGCTACCTGAAAAAATTTTTGAAAAATCACTTTTTATTGCTTATGGATTGTAGTTGGTCAGTTAATTTGAGTATAACTGACTATTTCTAGGGTCGAGTGAAAAGGAATACAGTCTTACTTATGGAATATTATCAAAGATATGGGAAAACACTTTGGTAGTTTGAGACTGGACTGAGTGACCCAGGAGTCTATATATCCTTAAACAATGTGCATGCTTTGTGCATATAGATAATTTTAGAACTGATACTCAACATTGTTATATGGTTTCAATAGAAACCCCAAGGGTCCTTTTAACCTTTACGCTCTGAAATAACTTGTTCTGTGCTTCAGAATTAAGCGTTGGTTTGTTTGCTTTTTGTTTTGTAAGGAGAAAATTATATACTACAACATTTTTTCTTTCAGTTTTGTGTCTTTCTTAGTATTGTGGCGTATTCTCAATTTGTTCAGAGTTCTTGGTCCATCTAAGCATAAACATAGCAAGTAGAAGGAGCTACAGTAGTTGAGTATTCTACTTCTGTAATTTCTGAGTCAGCATTAATTATGATTGGCTTTGTCGGTGACACAGATGTGATCCCTTAGAGTAAATGGAAAAAATGCACAAAAAGGAGATTAGATGGGATCATGTACATCTCCCTGTTGCCCTTCAAAAAATGTGTAAATGCATGGATTCTCAAGTACAAAACTGTGATCTTGAAAACCCCAGCACATGTGTTTCTTTATTCCAGTTATGTCTAGACTGCATACTCCATTTGATCTTTGAAGCTCTGTAGAATTGCATATTTCTGCATGCCCCAAACTGCCCCCCTCTTCACTAGTCTGGGGCATTTAGGACTGACTGGATCCAAGGTGGAGGATCTGACAGGTATGCTCTGGGAGCTCCTGGTGACTGACTGGGTGATCAGGCTCTCCACGACATACTGGGGTCAATACCACTGTCTTTTGAAACATAACTGAAAGAGATGGAAAATAACTTTTTATATCAATCCTACTAGCTGGAGCCAGAGGCCTAAAAGTAGGAGACCCAGCTTCAGTTTCCTCTGCAGCTTGGCAGTAGTGTGAGGCTCTAGACCCTGCTTTTGGGTCCCAGTGTTTACAAGGTTAGTGCTTTAGCATGTAACTTTTAGGCACATTTTTTATGGGATCTAATTGTAATTCTGCTCCTAGTGTGCTACTAGTTTATCCTCTTCTTTCATATGTAGGTCTGTAAGGAATCAAAACATGTACACTGGTGTTAGCAGCAGCTTTCTTTTTGCCTGCATACCCAGATTTGATTTATAATCTTGATGTTGTCAGCATCTGACTCTAATTAAGTGGATAAATGAAGCTGAGATCTTGACTGAATTAGCAGTTAAAGAATGCATCTTACCAGAAGCAGATGGAGAGAAAAAACAGTGTGTTTAGTTTATGGCCATTCCCCTGGTTTATGGCCATTTCCTATTTTTAAGGGAAAAAGTTCTGCCAAATCAATTCTTGTCAAATGCTAATTAAATTATAGTGATGATTAATCCTGATGTAAATACATTATTTCAATGTTTAGGAGAGTTATAAATAGTTTGAAGACTTAAGAGTCATTGTGAATATATACTTAATCTGGAGTGCATTTGGGAGAGAGAAAATGCCAATTAGATAATTCAGTGACAGTTTATATAGTCTAATTTATCCTTTGTAAATAATGTTTGTTGTTATTAGCCTCTGTTGTAGATAGAACTCAGCTAAATCTTTTTGTCGGTAAAAAAATTCCTTATAGTGACATTTATACTGTCCTCTTTAATGTCTTTTTTCTCTTTTCTTACTAGAAATCTTACAGTTTTACAAAAAAGCAAGTGTTGCCATTTCTAAGCTGTGGAAAAAAGTGAAACAGGAAGGTACTCCCTAGGGTGACTGAACAGGCTGAGAATAAAATCCACGTCTGCTAGCTAGCTCTATCCAGTGCCTTAAATGCTGTAGAAGGAATATCCTTTCATGGCACTTTCTACTGCAGATATTAAGAAAGTGAGCAAGCAGCTTTGGTGGTTGCATTACTCTATGTATAGTCTCATTCTTAACTTTGATTAGTGTATGAACAATGTGGGGAAAAAAAACTACCATGTGAAAATACTACATTGTTAATTTAAAAAAACACCCTAAGCCTTGCTATCGGAATGTTTTATCTGCTGCAAGGACAGGTCAGCCCCTTACTCATTACTGGTGAGAAGACTTCCTTAAAGAGGTAGCATGTCTTGGTGAAGAGCTGTTAACACTGTTACTATGCTGCACAACTTGTTTTTTTCCAGCCAGCCGCTCTGGTCACCAGTCAGTGCTCCTCAGGAATGTGTTTGGAGGCAACCTTCAGGGAAAGCTCCATTCGGGTTCCAGATTGATGAGGTAAAGCAACAGACCTTAGCATTTCCTTAGTCCATCACAATGGCGCCTGCAACACCTCAGTTCACCACTGTGCTGGCAGATGTATAAAACAAAGTTGGAGGTTAATTTATTGGTAGTGGAGAAAAGAGATCTCTGCTCCTTCATCTGCAGTATTCTATGAATTATATGCTCATGCAAGGTGAAATGCTGTTTTTTTTGTTGTTTTTTTTTTTTTTTTTTTTTTTACGCACCGTAATTCATGATGCATTTGCTGCTAACAGATAAGAAAGATTTGCCAGGTTTCAGTCATACACGTTATATATACAAGCTGGAAATAAATATTTTTTGGCTTTTGTTGCAAGGCTCAAATTTATCTGGAAGTGAAATGTAGGAGAATGTTATACACCACCAGTATCTGCAGCCTTTTGAAAAAAAAAAAAAAAAGTTTATCTTTCTTGTCACAATAAAGAAATAGTTTGACATTAAAAGTAGAGCTGTTTCTAATAAACAAACAAAAAAACCTTGCAGTAGACTATTGCATCTGCCATAGTATGGAGACAAATAGTATGTGTGTGAAAGTGACAGCGAGTGCAGAAAACATAACAGTATCCTGTTACGCATTTGCATCAATTATACAGGGCAAAACACTGTGTCACTGAGGGAACGTTCTGTGGTGGCCACCAGTGTTTTCCTAGGTGAAAGGGTAATTATTTTGCTGTTAGTTCTTAATTTATTAATAGTCAGCACCAAATGTTAGGGTAAAGGATTATTCCAAACACAGTGACAGATCAGCTGTGTGGAAGATGCAGTGATTCTGCTGCTGATAAGAAAAGCTATTAGTGTAAAGATAAAGGTCAGTTTGGAATCTGACTGCTGTTGAGTGGCGTTTACGAAAAAATGAAAAGTGAAATGAAACTCTGTGCCGGTATAACCTGGTACAAGTCTACAGAGGTAAGTGAAACTTTAGGTTACCATTCCAGCTAACCATTTTGGTTGTACTAGTATTATAAGAGAAACAGTTGAGAGCCCAATCCAATTTACATTTAAATCAAAGAAAGTCAGACTTTGAGAACTTAGACTGGGTCCTGAAAGTCAGCCCTAAGTATATGTACTCAGACTAAAGTAGACGTTACTAAAGAAGATACATTCAATCCTTTATTGGGTTTATACTGTTTCTGTTGCTTCAGAGAGAGAGTGACCAACTTTGTGTTGTTTGGGTTTTTTTAATAACAGTGTTGGCTTTTGAATGTGAAATGGCAGACATTTTGCTTTACAAAACAACAACACAAACCCCAGTATTTTTGTGACCGGAATTCTTTGCACCAATAATGATTTCCCTAACTTGCTATGGATGCTGTATGTTTCTGTAAGTAGTGCTCATGTGTTTCCATCAGGTTTTCAAAAGTGTCAACTGATTAGTGGCCATTTTGGGGAGGGATGGAAAGGCTTAAAATACATATTTGTCTTTGATATATTATGTCTGAAAAATCAGATGAACCACTTTCTTCAGATAATATTCCTCAAAGAGTTGCTGGGAAACCAAATGCTTTTAATTTTGTGCTAAACTTAAACATGTCTGTGTAAAGCACGCAAGATTGTATTGAGGCTTGTCTAGAAACACAGCAGGTTCATCGTGTTCTTGCAGAGGTGACATTTAAAAGCCAAGATTGCTCCTGAAGTACAATTCCCATTAGCCTGCTCTCATTTGAACCAAGAGTGCTCCAATGATGCAGCTTTTTCTGCTGGACAAAATCTGTGTTGTATGAACTGGCTTTGACTTTACAGATAAAACCTGAAGCATTTGTTTCACATTTAGCCAGATGTCTGTAGCATTATTTGTAGATTACTTGCATGCTGGATAGCTGTATGCAATATGGCATTCACACCTCATATGTACAGAGTACACAGCTCCTTGAACTCTTTGGTGGATGTAAAAACAGCAAGGTTTTTGGTTTTTTTTTTCTTAGATGTTTTTGAACTGCAACATCTATAAAATTCACTGAATGGAATACAGAGAGAATTGCTCGCCTGTTTCCCTTCCTCGGCTTAGTTTATGTTTTCATCAGATTAAATCAGGAATAACTTGGGTAAGACCTAACATCCAAAGTGGAACAAACAAAGCTTTCAGAAATCTAGGCTTGAAGGTACAGTTTCATGCTTGGAGTAAAGTTATTCACTAGGTTATTCTCCTAAAGAATATCTCAGTTTGCTGTTGTTGCTTGCTTTTGTCTTCTGGGATCTGTGCCCATAAGCTAAAATCACAATCTTTGCTGGTAGCTGGCATAAAAGAATTTATTTATCATGTTGCATGCACCTGATAAAAGCAAACTTCTGTTCGTTTTTTCTTGAGGTATTTGCCTTTATTGTGTGGGGTGAGTTCAGGAATCTCTCCTTTACATACTATGTTTTTTTGTTTAGTGACAGATTTATTATTAAGGAGAGAGGCTATATGGGAGATAGTGGGAGAGGAAGTGAAAGATATATAGAAATACATTATTTGATTTTAAAACCGTGGAATTACTTCCTTGTCTAATGAAGAATGTAATGAAATGCATTAAGAAACCGTTGCCTATCCCTGTCTCCTCACGGCCCGTGGAAGAGAATTGAAGGGGTTTTGCCCTCTTGTAAACACTCGGAGATGATTGCCAGGGCAGGGGGGGTCGTTCCGCACAGACACCACCGAATAATGGGGCAAGGGGACAGGTCAGGGGAGACAGGATTAGCTGTCTGGGAGGAGGGCAGCACAGAACCAGGAATCCTGTAGTCAACTACTAAGTTTAAACACAGTTCAGTAGGTGCACACTTAAAGTCATTTCTCTTCTTTCATAGATTCAATGGCTTTGTTTACAATAGCTCTGCAAAACAGGCCTTCTTAGGAAACCTGGGTTGGATTTTAAGCGTGACTTTTAGACATTCTACTTTTCTTATTTTTTTAAGAGTTTTATTTTAAAACATCCAGTTACTATGTAGTAGGGTAGGAAAAAAAATAAAATCAATATTTTCTGATGAAGTTGCATTCTGCAGAAGTTGAATTGACTGAAAAAGGTGAGTTGTTTGTGAGGTACTGCCTTCCTTGCTATAGAATATTTTTTTCCCTTTCAAAATCTTCCTTTGTATAAAGTTTTCACAGTGTTAGGTTGTTTGGGTTTTGGGTTTTTTTTATTATATTATTTTAATTCCAAAATGTCTAGTAAGTGCTCAGCATGTCTCAGTGCTCGAGGTTTGGTCATGCTTAACCATTTGCTAACTCTGCCAATGAAAAAACCACAGGGGGTTGGCAAAGCTATTGACAGTGCCTTTTGCAGTGTTTGAGCACAGTAATAATAAACTGGGCATTGCCCTTCATTCTGTCTGATTGGAAAAATCATCTGTGAATTTACATGAAACAACAAACCAGCTGCTGTGGAATTGGAGTCCAACCCACAACATTGCTTACCTGAAATGCTTCTGATGTTCCTAAAACAGCTGGATAAGCATAGTGTAGGTGACAGTTTGAGAGAGCAAAAGAAGGAGAATATGGTGCATCTGATGAGACAATTGCATAACTTTGTTGCAGTTACTGTAACTGATTATATGGAAAAAAGAGCATTTAACTTGTGTTTTGCTTCACTTAATGCAGTTAAAGAGAAAATAATGGCAGTCTGATACCATGTGGCTAGCAAGTACAGGTCACCTTGATAGCTGCTAGGATAAACAATTCAAAACAAAAGCACAGCTGAGGAATAGATACATGGGGAATTCTGCAATTAGGTGGTTTAAGTGCTGGAAAGAACAGCAATTTATTTATTACACAAGGCTTATGCACATTAATGCAGTTCAGGAATCCCACAGAAGTGATACTGCCTTCCAAACAGCCATTACTGTGAGTAATGGTATATTTTGTGATAACAGCTTGGCCTTCACTAACGTTTCACTTCGGTGCAGGTGATAGCATCTCAAGAAGTATTGGTGAAATGTGGCTGACTAGTAAGGCTCTGTATAGTAGTTGGTTTTTCATTTACTGGTGTAAGTCGACTTCATGAACTGTTATTGGTCAGAAATTACTTTTATTAGGCTGAAACCAAGTGCCAGAGCAGTCACAAAGGCTTGTTTTAAAACCTAGCACTCCACAAAGATTTTTATTTTGAATGTAACAAGTGCTGTTTCTTTGAAGGCTATTGTTGGATCATAGCGCTAATTCATGATCATAATACTCTATTCCTATGAAACAAAATAAAGAGAGGATGTTCCCACAGAACAGGGTATAATGCTTGAAAAAATATTCTTTGCAGGTAAGCAGAAATGATTCAGATTGATTCAAATGAGTGAAAAGAATAGCAGAAACCTGTACGAACGCTACAGATGCACAGCCATTATTCTGATCACTCGCCTGATGCTTTTGCTCTTATTTTGCAAATTATTCTGAGTGCATCAATGAGCATAAATAAACCATATTTCTATTGGCATTTCAATTATCAGCCTAGTGAAATGTATCAGAGGTGCCGTATTGCTAATGCTTACAGCACAAAGGTATGTTTAAATAGTGAGAAATTCAAGTTTTGACTAGGGTGCTGTCATAGATGTTTGGATTTTTAAATACCAGTGGGACCCTTCTGTTCATATGGCTTGACCTGTGACACTTGGAACCGGCATTTTTGGTTAATAAATCATCATGGAGCTTGTAATTCCTGCTTGAGCTATAGCAGCTCTATTTGGAAAAAAATCTGATTCTGAAAGAAATATTTCTGGTAATGGAGAATCCTGGGTATATTGTCCCAATAATTAATCACTGTTGCTGTTAAATTATTCTTCTCTTTTAGTCTGAGCTTTTCTAACATTGGCTTTCAGTGACTGCATCTGATGAGGTCTTTTGTTTCCGGATTAAAGATCCATTGCTTATTAGAAGCCTCTTTCCCATGCAAGTATCTGCTGGTCTCTGATGAATTCTCTTCCTCACCGCCTGCCAAAAACGCACATTGATCAGAGCCTTTTCAGGCTTATGGGCAGAAGTCATCTTTCCCACAGTGGCTAACTTTTTGTGAGCTTCTTCTGGACTTTCTGAAATTTAGAAATACTTGTTAGGGCAGCACTGTACAAGGTGTAATTGCAATGCTTTTCAGATTCACTCTCATCACTATATCTCCTCAGTATTCTTGCTATTCATATAAAACAAGGTTTTGCTCTAGGAATTTATTTTCTATTTTTTAGTAATCATTACTTCCAAGTAATATAATTATTCCTGCTTTTTAGGCTGTGGATGAGGTTGCCATCTTGAAAGTAATCTGCATCTTTTGTTCTTAAGCATTAATGTGTGTGTGATTATACTAGAATTCAAGTGAGATTAGCTGACTTGTGTAACTGATATGGCCCCATTCGCTGACTTCTGTTACACAGAGTTTTCTACCAGTGATTTTATACTTATCCATTTTCTTTCCAGTCATTGATAAAAATAACAGCACTGGGCCAAAGTCTCTGAGATTACTAAAAATGATTCCACATTTACATATTTTTCGTAATATCTCTTCAATGGTTTTCAATCGTTGTCGAGAACCTCATTAATTTTTGTATAGTGACAAATGTCACCGTAGAAATGTCATGCTTTAAGGAAAATGTCATGCAGTCACATTTGTTACAGACTGTGGTTAGTGTCAACCCAGTTACCTTATCAGTTGGTTTTGTAATATATTTTAAAAAGTTTGTCAAGCTCTACTTTCCAGGTAACTATGTTGATTATTGTTAATTACGCTGCTATCTTTTAGTCCTGTTTGCATACACTATCTTGTCATGATTTAGCTTTGTATTGATGTTAATATGACTAACCTGTACTTAATTGGGTCATCTACTACTAACCTTTTTAAGTAACGATAAAGCATTAGGATTTCTCCAGTTCTAGAATTTCTTCTAAGAAGAAACACTCTGTTCTGAAAAAAAAGTTAAATCTTTCAAAGACCTGCCTGTCTGGTCCCGGAAATTTAAATGTCTTTCCTTCTAGTAGTTAGTGTTTCACATGTTGCCCAGTGAGTGGTAGCGTAGAAAGCATTTCCTTTTCACAGTAAGAGCACGATATTTCATTCTGCTTCTTTCCAGTACATCTATACTGTGTCTAAATTATTTTAATACTTAAATAATAGCAAAATCTCAGATAGCTTGACCCATCCTTATTTTGGTAAGCAGATCTTATATTTCTTAATATATTTGTAAAGAATTTGCAATTGTTTCTCAACAGCTATTTCAAATGAAGGCTGACACTCTCTCAGTGTATGATTGTGGGAGCCTCAGAGTTGAAAAACAAAACAAAACAAAACCAAGAAAATGCAAAACCAAATAGGAGCTGCAGGATTGAAACAATCAAGGCCATGTTTATCGTAGCAAACGTGGTGGTGTGGTATAAACGTATCTATAAAACATACCTATAGACGAGAGTAATAGGTGCTGAGGACCTGATGTCTGTGCGATACGTGTTTTTAGATACTTTGAACCAGTGCTAGCCTGTCCTGCAGACTAAATGTCTGTTAGTATTTGCAGTGCAGCTTCTGGTTTCGTTTCATTTCACCCCCAAGAAATCCCACTGATATGCTCCAGGACGGTTCCATGTTGCAAACGCAAGCACAGTATGTGAGAGTGGTGGCTGAAATTCACTTCAAAAGCCCACACGTGATCTGAACTACATGTTAATATAGACACAGTCCAGGCTGATGGTGTTTGGGCTTTACAAGCTAGGCTGCCTGTCTTGGATTCTCTGCTGTATAATATAGGATCAAGTTACCAGGCTGATAACTTTCTGTAGTGTTGTCTGAATGCAGGCAGTGACCCACATTGGAAGAACAGTTTCCTGGCATGTATCAAAGGTCCTCACAGATATGTTGGGATGGTGCATCCATACAGAAGGAAGGGAGTCACTTCAAAAGGGAGGTGCTTGTTCACGCTTCTGTTGTACTGGGGGAGAGGCATTGTGTTATCAAACGTACAAGTGAGTTTAGATCCCTCCGAGTTCTGTGTGTAAAAATTACGTATTCTGTGCAGTAAAGTCAAAATCAAATGTTCTGAAAACAAACTTTGGCTTAGAATATCTCTCTGTTAATTCTTTTACTGGATGAGAATAGTTGTGGCATGTTTTGCAGCCCCATACCGAAACAAATTTTCTTATGGAAGTTGAGGTACATTATGAATACTTCATGAGTTGATTATTTATTTATGATAGTTATGGTTTCATTAAAAATGGCACTACCTGCTGGGCAGCACAGCTATGCTTTTAACAGTTTTTATCAGGTTGTTAAAATTACACAGATGATGAATATTTCAATAGTGAGAAAGAGCAAACCATTTAACAAACTACATTTGTTTGAGAATCTTACATTACCTAAAATGGCAATGCGTGTTAATTTGTATAAATAACCAAAGCTGCATATTAAGAAAGGGAACTTAAGGTTGCCCATAGCAATTTCAGCAAGTCAGAAAGGTGACTTTTCTTAAGTAAAAAAGCAGTGTCTAGAGATCATTTTAGTCCACACTGGATATAGCAAAATTAATGTTGACAAAGGAGCAGATCTAAACAGAAGGAAAATTCAGTATGTTAATGTTTTACAATTATTCTTTCCACGCCCCCCCCAGTCAATAATGTGATTAGTGTATGCTGGTGAAAATGATGTGTTATAGATATGGATAGCCAGCTTTGCTATTCACTGTATATAATTAGAATTGTGAGTATTGGTTATAATTATAACATGAATTTTTGTTCATGATTTTGCTTAGTGTAGTTTTAAGGATTTCCACTTGGTGGAGCTTTATGATTGAATTTTTAATATATAAAATTCTAAATATTTCTGATTCAGACTTAGTTCCTTCTCTACTGTAATGAAACAAAATAAGTTTGAGAAAATGAAATGAAGAGTAAATTTCAGGTGTTTAGCATTCCTTTTCACTTGATTCTTGGATCAAACAATGATGTTTTTTACAAGGTACGATGATATTACTTGAAAATTCCTGGATGTGATTAATTTTAATCTTTTGAAAACAGGGTGGCATAGTAGCTATAATAGGTACTGATATGTATATTATATTCACAAGTTTAATATTACTACTCTGTGAATATGTGTATAGTTATACATATACATACATATTTTTAAAAAAACAACTCCCAAATTTGTAAAGTATTTTAGCTAAAGTAGTGTAATAATAGTGTAAAATAATCTTTTATTCTTACTGTATAGGGTTTTATTAAATTCTGAAGGATCCTAAAGAATTTTAGAAGTTACTTTCTCGGAACAGAATGTCTGAAAAGATGGAAGACTTTTCACTGGAATGTAGAGTAACGTTTCAGATGTAGGTGTGATATTTCTCTCCTTGGAGAAACTCAAAACTAGACTGGACAAGGCCATGAGTAACCTCATTTAATGTCGAAATTAGCCCCACTTTGAGCAGAGGACTGGAACAGGTAACTTCATGAGGTCCCTTTCAACATAAATTATTCTGTGATTCTGTAAGGCAAATTTTTAGCTGTGAATTATGATAACAGGCACATAGCCACTAATTTGACAGTTTCAGTTTTTGGTTTAATTGATTTGTAAAGTGGAAGATTTTGGAACAAGTAACATTTTGATAGGATTGTGGAAGAATGGAGAATTTAGTATATAAATAAGGAGAGGGCTGTCTCTTGGGAGCAATTAATACACAGTATGTGATAGAAATACTTTACCCATCATCGAAATACATCTGCATAAAACGTAGCAGCATTTGAACAGTCACAGCAAGTGATGAACAAGGTCCTCCATACATTTTTGCAGCCTACGTGAGTATTGCTGTGGGACAGCTCAGTTCCTCCTTATGTATATTATACATAATTTAAAGAGAATCTACTGCTCAGATCTTTCCACCCCAGGCTTTTCACCAATTTTTCCTGTTTTCTGAGGGATTCTTCCATTCCTTATGTTCCTGATTCAGCCTAGTCTCTCATTCCCCAGACTTCTGGATTGTTACCTTGTCTTCTCTGAATTTAACATTATTTTTCTCAGTGTTTTGTTTTATCTTTAATGCTTACTATATAAATTAAAATTCTACTTTTTTAAATAATTATGTGAATTGTGACTAGCTGGTAAAAGGAAAAAGGAAAATTGGATGCTCTGTAATACCTAGTTATAGATCTGACTAGATGTTCTTTTTATTCATTTTCCTTTGCCTTGTTCGTCTCTAAGGTGGGCAAAATTTAGGTATATACATCCAAGAATTTAAATTAAAAAATCCAACCAAACAACTGAAACCACACCCCCAAACAAACGCACACACACCCCAAAAAAACCCCAAACAAAAAAAACCCCAACCAGAACAGCAACAAGTCAGTCTGGGTTATTCTTGTCTTAAGCTGTAAAAATTAAAAATTGCCATTTCTGAATATTCTTGACTTTAGAATCTGAAGTAATATATTGGGAAAGAGAGAAGAGGGATAGTCATAATAAAGAATGAATTCCTGCTTTAAAATAGTAATAACTTTCAAGTATGAGATACAAAATATCAACTACAAACATGAGAAACCTATACAGCAAGTAGGGGATCTCCCCCAGATTATGAGTGAATAGAAAAATGTCTTGGCAGGTTGAGAGAAAACCTGAATGTATGTCTGACAGCCGTTGTCTGAATGTCACCCAGTGATCGAGCAAACCAAAATAAAGGAAACCAGGTCATCTTGATTGGGGCTGTGCTTAGTGCCACACAGATGTAGTCTGACTGTCTTTAAAAGAAATCAGTTTGGATCCCCCAGGCAGAGCAGTCATGTTAGTACGCCAGTCTCGCCATGCTGATTAGCCCCGTGGAGGACCACGGCCCTGCACAGCGCTGCCTATACCTTTCTGTGCCTTCAGGTGCCCGCATTGGCAAAGCAGAATAAACTCCTACACTGCCTTTTCCCCTGGATCAATGAGACTTTTTTTGTTTTGTTTTAAATAAGGATGGACTTTAAAAATGTATAAAATATTTTTAATGAATCTTTAATGTTTTTTACTGCTACCCTGCCTTCCAACTTTACCAGACTAGGAAACAGGAGAAGAAAAAAGCATAAGTGGAATAGCTGACAACAGGGATCCTGAGGGAAAATATCTAGAGAAAGAAATAGCTTTTGAGGCCAAACTTCTGTTTATAAAAAATACTTCTATAAGAATGCTGTGTGTGCATTTATTCAGTGTTATGTATTTCTATATGTAGGCATGTAATATAAGACACAGTTAAATAATTTTAAAATGTTGTAATTAAATCATTGCTAGGGTGATCTGTGGAACATAAATTAGAGCAGACTGAAAGATGTTTCTTTCTCTCCTCTCCTCATGCCTCTGAACTGCTTTGAAGATGCACAAGGGTGATTCTTTCCTAGGCATTGTTAATGTGGTTGAAGTGTGTGCAGTTTTGTTGACTGCATGAATAGGGATCATTTTGTCCTAAATGTCTAATATTTGAGAATTAATTTCAGGTAGTAAGTCCTCTTCAAGGGAAAAATCTACTATCAATCAATATATCATACCAACTAGTTCTTCCATAACTCTTTTAAAGGCTTCTTCAGTTGGTAACTTGTAGAAGAGAAAAAAAAAGTGAACTGAGAATAACTGAAGAAAGATCGTGTTTGCAGAGAGATGTTTCTTCTTAGCTGTGTTTTTCATGCTGGTATTGAACTACTGTTTTTTTCTTGTGAAAGCAGAGTAGAATCCCCATGCTCTGGAGTCTCACCTTCTGTGTTGCCCTAAGGGGTGATGCAGCTCACTTTTCCAATTAGGACAGATGAAAAACCGAGTTCAAGCAAAGCCTAGGGACCTATGCGATCCTTGCAGACCTGAAGCCATGATCAGAGAAGTAACCACACAGGTTATGTTTTGCATATCTACTTAACACACTATGAGCAGTCTCATTTTAGGGAAAGTGTCTGGGAAACTACTGGCTTCTGCTGATTTCCCTGGCTCCAAATTTGAACCCTGAAAGTGTTTCAGACAGTATTACTATGGACTTTGCCTCTTTGTAGTTGGTATGTATAATAGCTTCAAAAACTACTGACAGAAAAGCTATTTCAATAGCATCTAGATTCTATTGGATGCAATACATAGCATTTAAGTGGGATCTTGGCAGAAAGAACTCAATAGATGAGATGTGCGCTGCAAGAAGGAAGGTGCATTTGCTTTGCTCCATCCAGTCTAGTTTAGGGTAACATAGGTGATGTGTACGTTGATACTTTGGACTTATACTATCGCTTGCTTAAGTGTGACGGGTTGTATGCTGTGCCAGACCTTCTTGTGTGTGGTGTTCTTGACAATGCAAAGCATTATCTGAGCATAGCTGGCAAAAGTTGAAGCCCACCTGCACAGCCAAGGGAAGATGTAGCAATTGCCTCTCCTAATAGCAAAACAAACCATAAAACCCTCGTGTTACATCATACATTTTGTTACAATCCATAGTTTTAGTTCTTGAGGCCATAGCGTGATTTTCTAAGAAAGAGATGGAATGAAGGATTTTGCGATGTTGTATATACATTAAAGCGTGATCTAGCTTTTGGACCTCAGTTTAACAAATTGTATCAGGGTTTAGCCCAGTCCCCAAAACTTACTGACAGACTGCTGGGTAATGTGATGCTACTAGTTTTGCAAGCATCCGTGGAGGCTGTTCAGGCTCACAGTGAGCCTCTGGGTGAAGTGCCCCATGCCGGGTAGTCAGTCTGATGTTCTCTGTGATCTGGTCTTTATGCTGAGATACGCATGAGTTGGGCAGTCATGAGGAAGGGAATGCTGTGTGTGACTGAGGCAGTATTGCCAGTCTTGAATATTTGAAAATCATAAGTAAGGGGTTTTTTAAACAAAATCATTAGACTGGTCTGAAATAATAAAAATAACCCCATCTCTTCCTATTGGTGTTTTGGATTTGACTTTTTCCTGCTGTGTGAGCTTTTCCTGCGTGTCTTAGATCAAAAAAATGAGCCTTAATAATCTATACACCCTAAGCTTATGAAAATGAAGATGTCAGCCCTGTCTTTGCCTCCTGCTCCATGACTTATTCTATAGCTTTTCCTAGTCCCAGCACCTCCCCAGTTCCACTTTGCAATTCCAACTTCTTGATGAACTTCCTTCTTCAGCTACCCCACTTTGTAGTCTTCTTAACCCTGCCAGCCTGCACCATGCTGTGGTTCTTCCCTGAATAAATCTTTGTTGATGTGATGTGGTTGAGGTGTTGGACTACAGCTGTCAGCCATAGCAAGGATACTTGTGCCTTGTCAGTGCTGCTGCAGTTTCTTGCTTAATGGACAGAGGCGGTTTGCTGGTGCAGGCTGCTACCTGCACCTAATATCATGGTTTCTAGCCATACAAGTGGGAAACTGCTGTGCCAGGACTTTATTGCCTATGACCACCAGCACAAAAATCTACACTGAGCCATAATACTCTGAGAAATGCCATGAAATTGGTATCCCTATCCATAAATGGGTATATCTCTAAAGAGACATCAGTTTAGATATTCAGCTATGAGCATACAAGGCAGAACACTCTTGAGCAATACCACTAAAAAGGAGTTTGCTGGTAGCAGTGTAGCAGCTTTCTCAGTTTAGGATGGATTACTTTTTACTGCATATCCTTCTCATCATTCTCTACCTTCATCTTGTGTGTGGAATCCTGGACACCAGCAGCATTACACCCACAAGCAGTAAGTGATTTCTGTCACTGAGGTGCAGTTATAATGAAATGCACTGCTATTTTGTATAAAGGCAGAAGCTAGGCGCTGTATTCCAGTATGGTGGGTCTTTTGGGCAGGATGCTGTACAAGAAGTAGCAAAGGCAATCTGGCAATCTCATATGCTAAGTTTTAGCCTGCATTTGATAGAGCAGAAGGTGGGGATGCAGTGCCATAACAGGAAGGACAAGGTTTAGTTTGGAAAGACAAATCTCTGTCCAGCACTTGAGTTAATGCTGCAAAATGCTGCATGCAGTGGGATCACACCTGGGGTAGGCTATTAGGAATTATTTACAAGGATTAAGCAGAGGGTCTGGGAGTAGAGGTAAGAGCATCTGTATCTGTGAGAACCTGAGAAATGCCAAGCTCTGGTTTTGGTTGCCTGATGTGTTATGCTAACCCCAATTATCAAGTCTACAGGTGTGCTGTTGGCTTAACAAAGCGGCTGTGTTGGTTGTTCACTTTTTATTTTGTTCATTGTAAATGAAGAATTGCCACAGCAACTATGTGGTACGTGATGCAGGTTTTTGGTATTGAAAAGGTCGATTATTTAACTGTGATGCGAAAACTTCAGAGTCTCTTTGCCCTTCAGATAATGGAGAAAAATTCCTGTAAATAAAATGATTGCCTTGGTTTTTATATTGTTTTCCTGCACAACGGTATCTTGATTTTTCTTTAATTTCTTAGTTTGCATCTCATATAACTGCTGCTTTGCTTGGGTTTACCATTTGTATTACCCTTAATCAACCAGTCAGGGAACCAGTCAGGATCTGGGATTGTTCCTGGTGTTCTGTTGGTATCCACTGCAGCTAATGACCACCCAAAGATTTAACAGAAAATATGCAACTGAAAGACTGGATCTGTTATTAAGAATTGCAGAAATTAATAGAAACCACATCGTAAATCAGCTTTTTTCATAAAATGCCCCGATAATTTAGACAGTATTTGCTTTCTTGTATTTCAGCGGTTCCACTTCTTAGCAAAAGTAGAAATTGCAGAAATGAGCAAAAGCAATTTCAGATAAATAAACTTTTTCAAACTCAAAAGTGTATTTGAAGGCTTCATAACTTAATAATATACGTTACGGGTTCACATATAATCTAAGTCAAAGATTAACAAATTTAAATGCTTCTAATAATTTGTTTTAAGATGGACCCATAGAGGGAGGTGTGGGAGAGACTGTCTGATGCTGATGATCTATTAAAACCCTTCTGTATATGTGTGAGCCTTACGTGTTGAATAATTTCTAAATCCTTTTTGATTCAGCTATAACTGAGCAGAGAATGCAGTCTGGAGACATTACAAACTTTTTTTTTTAATGTAGTTTTCTTTCACTTGATACATCTTGCTTCTTAATAAATGACTCAATCTGAGATTTGGGTGGCTCATTTTGTTGGAGATCTCATAAAATGCACAAGCCTTTCAAACGCTAAGAATAAATTGTGAAAGGGGACACAGTGATTGAAACCTATCCACAGGCAGGCTGTCAGAAGGGCTTTCCTGGGCTTCTCTCGCAGGAAAGTATGTTGCCTTTCGTTTTGAGTAGATTTGCAGAAGCGAGAAGCTGGGCGATGGTGTAGAGGACAGAGCTGGGCAGCAGTGCTGGTGACAGGGAATGGTGCTCATGCCTAACTTCCATTTTTGATAGGTGCTTAGCATAAATGTTTTCCAATATCCAGTGTAGTAGTAATGCTTTCTGTAACATTTCTTTGGTGTTCAACAAGTTTCAGCTCAAGTCAGTGTTAACCACTGAGTAAAAAATTATAGGTCTATGTTTGAAATTTCTAGTCTCTAGATTTTTAAGTGAGAAGTACTGCCTGTAGAAAGCTTCTGTAGTGTTTCATGTATCGTCAGATCCAATGACTGTTCCATCTACACAGGTGTGTGCAGAGAGGAATGCTTCATAAATATTAACAAATGAAGCATCATAACACTTCTGTGAGGTCAGGGAGAAGTATTACCTGCTTTATATGTAAGAAAAGGCATAGAAAGACTAGTTTCTTATTTGGGGTGATATAGTCAGTCTGTGACAGAGTTGGGAAATTTTTATCTGCTGTCTCGCAGTTCTCTGCTTTAGCAAGAGTTTGCTCTTTCTCATTTTTTTCCCTTCTGCTTTTTCATTCATACTCTTTCATGTGCATATAGACCCTTACAAGACTGTGTTGCAATTGCATAGTTATGTTGAATTAAATAGCATATACTGTATATATAAAAATTATCTTATAAAAATTAGTAGATCATTGTATTTTTTTAGGTATCCATTTTAACTTACCCATTTAAAAAAGAGTAAATTTGAATCCACAGGATAAATAGTTTTGAGACCTCTTTTGTATGCTGGTTTTTTTTTTTTCTTTCAGCCACAGTAGCTGTGCATTAAATAACTGAACATGTAAAATATCCCATGTATAAAAGGTAACATTTTTAACACCATGATGTTAACAACACTAATGCTTACCCAGCAGAACTGGAAGACATTTGGAAACATAGGAAGATGAGTTAATGATGTAGAAATTGTATATATGCACTGTCTGAAAATCATGCTAAATAGGACACATGGCATTGGGTCATTTTTTGCATTGAAATGAAAAGAAAATTAGTTTATTTTACAGAGTTTGGGGTATTTTTAAGGTATTTTATTTACTGTAGTGTTTACTTCTCAGAAAGCATTAGTAAAGAATTAAATATAATAAAAGTCTTTTTCATGCTATTAATGAAGTATTTTGTTGCATGCTTGGGGGATACATTTAAATGTTCCACTAAGCACTGTGTATATGTCATTTTTTGGTGTTAAGTGAGAAGTTGTGTAAGGGTAAAGACAAAATAAAAGAGCTAGTACATGAACTGTCGGTGCTGTAAAAAGCCATATTGTTAATTATATAGGATACGTTACTTTTATTTAGAATATCGAATGCAATACTAATAGAAGAATTTAGAATCAAATGTGACTTCTTGTGTCCTTGCTAGTTGTATTTTGTTTCTGCTTCCCCTACTCAAGTTTTAGGTAAATGGTCCTTCATTTCCATGACTTTTAAATTCCAGATGTGAACAGCAAAAGTTTTTTCACTTCAGCTTTTGGCTGCTATTTAATGAAATATAGATCTGATGTATTGGTGGTAGAAGAAATTAATTACTTCTACCAGTGATTAATTTTCTTGTTTTCCTTTTACATGTTTTGGAGAAAGCCCCGTAATGTACCTTTTAAAGCTAATGCAAGATTGTTTATTATGGTATGAAAATGCACAAATGGGAAATGAGTTTTCTTTAGAATGGAACTGTCATCTCTCAAATTGCAAGGCTTCTCAAATATGTATGACTATGTTACTTTATTGATGTGTTCCAGCCTTTGTGAGTAGTTTAGATTTTGTCTTTATACTGTCTAGATTCATTAATCCTATGTAAAATTGTTACAGGAATAGTGATCTTCCTGGGACTAGATGTGTGGGGAGTATGTGTACATCTCTTGGGAAGAGAAGAGAGGCTTATTTGTTTTGGGTTTTGTTTTGTTACCAAATTTGGGGAAGATTTTGATTCTCCAGTGATGGATTTTATGAGCTCACACTATGTTAGCCTGGAAAGAAATTAACTCGCAGGCTGGTAAAAGCCAAGAATACTGTATTATTGAATATTGCAGATGCTCAGATGAGGGAGCTATTGGCCTAGAGACGCACTAGTGCCTGAGAAAACTAGAAAAAATATTCTATTTAGAGACTACTCTGCTTATATGTCATTTTCTGTATTTATCTGACCTTTTGCTCATTCTTTATTACTAGGGCAATTTACATAAAATAGGATCTATGCCATTTATGAGTTCATGTGCTCCTGCTGCTTATTCTTCCCTTGAAGTTCTAATCCTTTGTGGCATTTCACCCCAAAGCACTTTACAGTAATTGCTAATTGATATAAAAGGATCACTTCATCCACCCCTGACATGTAGCACCTCGGTGGTGAAACTCAGAAGCTGTTTAACAGTGAGCAGTAGAACTACATAACATTTTTAGGAAGGAAAAAAAATAAAATAGCCCATCAAACTGAAAATGGATAGGCTATTTACATAGTCAGAAATTAGCTGCAATATCCATTTCAGGATTGGGTTAGGATATTGCGTTTAATATTCCTGGTCTTCAGAAAAGATACCCTTGGTCACAATAAGAGGACAGAATGGCTGCATTACATTTTATTCAGAAACTAACATCTCCAGGAATATATTACTCTTGAAATTCAGTATGTTTTCACATAGCTTGTGAATCAGATTGGTGGAGAGTTGGAGAAAAGAATTTTACTTACAGAATCACAATCTCGGTATACTGCTGCTTTCAAGGTTACTTCAAGTCTTTTCAGTTAAGATACAGTTTGGATATCTTAGCATGTAAATAGTAGCATTGTGGAGTTAAATGAATGCCTGTAAAGAGAGGTTATTTTACACAGACTTGGGCTGTGGATGGCAGCCACAAAGGGGGAGTAAGCTACAGTAAAAGCCCTCCAGAAGGCCTCAGACAGTAACATGCTGTTTCCAAAACACAACCTTGAAGTATGGGAATCTTCCTCACTGCACAAGAGCTGTATCAGTCCAACAGGTACAAAGCTGATGATTTTTAATTTATCAAGAAGCCATAAAAAGAGACAGCATAGAACAAGCCTGGCAGGCTGTCAAAAGAACTGCTTGAAAAACTAGGAGAAAACTGCCCCAGCAAGTGCACCAGAGTTGCTAAGATGTGGATTAATAACTGAGGTTTGGGTGTATGCTGCTATTTAAAATAAGCAGATAGCTGTCTTTCATGGTGTACCCCGCAGCTTCTCTCATGGCTGCATGACAGGTTTGATACCGCATTTGCCCCACTTGTTGGATTCAGTATTGTTTATGCCTATATTACCTGTGTATTCCTGAGTGATTTCATTAATTTGCCGTATAACTATGTAGCAGTCAGTGGCACTTAATTTATTTTACTGATTTATGTCTACCATTAAAAAAGAAAGCCCATACAAAGCTTTGAGTGACAAGACTGTAATTAAATTTTAAATAACTATAAATTAAAATATAACTCTAACTTAGAGTTAACTATCAGTTAAAAATAAACTTCACAAGCCAGCAGTCTTTGCTATTCAGAGAGAGGTGGTAATTTATCGGCAGACAATCTGCAAAAGCTGATTGGGTCTCAAATTGTACTTGAAAGCTTGCAAACTGAGTGACTTCTGCAGTGTTCAAAGGGTTTCTACTTCTTTGACAATTTCAGAGCAAGAGGATGTGAAAGTTCAGAGTCCTAGGCATATTTGGGATCCCCAGTTCTTAAGGGTGAGTCTCTTAAATGCACTCCAGTAAGCATAGGAGTAATAGTAAATCATAAGAATAAAAGCTTTCCTTCACTTAAGTTAATTGATATTTATAACAAATATCTTAAATTCTACCAATAAGTGGCTTGTGCAGATTCTAGAGCATTTGTCATACACTCACAATGTTTATAACATGGAAGAGACTTGTTAAAGCAAGGGTCATGCTGTAAGCCGTTTCTTATGAAAGTGGAAATCTTATCCTATGCTTAGAAATAAAGTTACCTTATGTGAGACTGCTAGAAAAGCTTTGATTTAGAAATACTGTGTTTCTCTAGTTTTTCCTAAGGAAGTTGAGGAAAACATAGTTTTTTGTATTTTGCAAGGACCTAAGAATGCAGTGAAAGCTGCTTGACCTGTTCTTTAAATGAAGTTTGGTTATTAAATTATTAAGATCCTTTCAAGTTACTTCTAAATTATTCTGTCCCAAATCTAAGAGAGGGATGGTTCCAGAGAGAAAAACATTGCACATTCAAACAGATGTAATGTCAAAAATGGCCAAGCCTGTGGAGGGAAAATACCAGCCTGTCCCTATACTGTTTTTTCAGGGGCCTCAGGATTTCTTTGACTGATTTTGCGTATTGGAGATATCCATTGTGGTAATTTTTCTGGTTCAACTTATACAGCACAGCAGGACCTACGCTAATGTATTCAGTGTCCCAGTGTGGTCAGGAAGATGAGACTTTGAGGAAGGAGTAATCAGTTGAATGAAAGTGGAGAAATCCACCAAGTGAAATCAGGAAACTGCTCTGGTTTAATGGGAAGGCAGAAACCTCTCAAAAGAGTAAATGCACTCAACTGCTTGTAGCACTTGCACAAACAGAAAAGCTTAGTCTTTGGAAAACATCAGATTGTACAAAACCAGGCTGAATTTATGAAGGCTTGTGTGTTGTTTTTTTCAAGGCTGCTTGTTGTAGTCCAAGTTTAGGGAGATATTGTTTGATGAAACTACTATATTATCAAATACAGACAACATCTGTCTAGCTTTGTTGCATTAAACTACAGGTTGCTTCTTTGGAGTGAAAGTGTTTAGAGTTGGAGCTGGGATGATGGTATACGGGGTATGGTGGTGGGAGTGCCAAACATTAGAAGTGGAGAGTAAGAGTGATTTTAAGCTAATTTTGCTCATCTGTCCAAGCTGCTCTGCTCAGATTAGTGGAATCCACTGTTTAGTTTTCATCCAATACTTAGAAGATATCTAAGTACTTTGTTCTTTCCAAATAAAGTATTTAATGATCACGCAGTAATGACATGTAAGTATTTCAAATGGAAAAACTTACATTTCAGGGAATGATAATTTTTTTTCATTGTAAGTTTGAGTAAAGTGGTGTAGATCAGATAGTGTCTTCTGCGAAGATTAATTTTTGACATGAAACATTTAGTCAGGTTATTCAGCGTGAAATTAATTTTGAGCAGTGTGAAACAGTTTACCTGATGCTGTGTCACTTATAAATAACAGAAGCCTGATGTTATTTGTTTTGTTGCAGAAAGATTTTTTTTTCTGTTTTTTAAAGTGTTTTTTTTTTCTCTTTTGTTTTTAAAACAACAACATTTAAATTGTTAGACTCAGTTTCAGGTTTCTGTTTGGCCAAAAATCCCACAGGAAAGCTGTGGAGTCCCTCTAGCCTCCAGCCTTCAAAACATCATAAAATGATATTGTTCAAAAAAAAGAAACTCAGATCAGAAAGGTAAGGACTTGCTGAAGATCTTGGTAATGGATCTTCCTTCTTTAGAACTATTCATATCAGTTCATAGTGTGACTGAAGACTATCACTTGTTGGTATTTTGAAGGTTTACACAAAACACTGTAGCATGCTCAATTCCTTCTGAGCAGGTGGATGTTTCTGAATCATAAAAACAGCCAGCATGCATTCAGTCTTGATCTGACAGGGGAAAAAACAAGCTTTTCCTATTAATAAGAAATAAGTAGGGAGAATGGAGCTTAGCTGAATGAAGAGTTGAACATATCTTACTACAGCAGAGTCTAAGTTGAGGCATGTTGATTTGCAGTCTGTAATAACTACCTGATGGGCAGCTTAGAAATTCTTTGGCAGTTCTGCTGCTTCTGTCGCATTTCTTCTGTTTGAGCTGTAGTCTTAAATAACTGATGAAGGAGTCCTTGTAAGATTGAATTGTAAACAGAGATATCTTGACATACAAAAAATGATTGTAATAAACTGATGCTTGCAGCATTTTTATTTACACAAAATTACTAATTTTTTATACTTAACAGCATGTATATCAGTGGGTTTGTGATGCTCTTCTTTGGATTCTTAAGCATTCACAGAATATCCTGACTTCCCCTTGACTTCAAGAATTATGCAAGATCAGTAGGAACCTGAAATGCTCCAGCCTGAAATTCTTACAAATGAGCTTCAGATTTTCTGAATGGTGTTAACTCATACCATACATTGTGGGGTAAGTTACTTCAGCAAAACTTTCACAAGTTTTTGCTCTGGTGGCATTTTAGAGCTTCTGTTTACATTCTCTCCCATATGTATAATACACATTCCATACACATATGAAGGATGGTTCCTCCATTCTGTTGCGTGATTGACTCACTGAAGTATATGTGTTTACTTTTTTGCTTTCAGCATCAGTGGCACGCTACAGCTAGCTGCAGCTAGCTACACATCAAAATATTTTACCTTCTCTTAGATACTTCAATAAAACTTAGGCTTAGCTGTAATGCAGTTAGATTTCCAAATGTTTGAATTGCACTGCTGTTGGAGTTGGATTCAGATGTCATATTCAGGTTCAAAATGTGAAGCGTTATTTTGCTTGTCATCATGATGACAATTTTTTTCTTGTTTATATGTTTAATTTAAGGCCTTCTGGAAATGGAACTGATTGAATAATCTGCAGATGGATGGATTAATGAAAATAATACTAGACACTTGTATTTATCTGTCATTAATGTTATATGTTTGTTTCTGGTTGTAAGTCTGACATGTACAACTGAATTTGGAAATCTTGCTTTCTAATTGGGCAGTGGCAGCTTTATGATACTAGCTTGTCTTCACAAAAGTTGTAAACTAGGATGCTTTCACTCAAAATTATTTCTCAGAACATCTGCTTTCTGAAGTTTCTTCTACAGTTTTTGATCACTTAGCTCCATTGGTGTAATTCAGGTACACTAGTCGTAGAAGTCAGTTTGTGGTAGAGGTTTGGCACTCAGTGTATTAGTAGGCCATGGAGGAAAAAACCCAGTTATGTAAAAATTCACTGAGTGACCTCAAAAGTCAGTAATAGGGAATGTCAGCCTGTCAGATTGCATTATTAGAATGAGCTCACCCTTATTAAGTAGACTTGAGTTCTGTAAATGATGATTCATCTCCCAGGTGGTATAATGCCCACTCACTAGACCTCAGTAAGAGTTTTCTTTGTTATCTGTTCTAGAAATTAACTGTCAATGACTATTGCAGAAGCTCCAAGTTATCCACTTCTAGTTACAGCCTCTGTGTGGAGCTTTTGGAACATGGGATTGATTTTTCTTCTCTTTCACACCTTTTCTTTCTTCCCTGTATTAGTAACTCTAACCTGAAGTGAATCCCAGAGTCCAACTCTGGGAAAAGTAATATTGCTCTTAAAGGTCTCTTTCCTCACACTTGTTACATGGCTAAGGCAATTAAGGTAACATTATGTTCCCCTCTGAATACGTAATTAAGTGTCCACTGCTGCTTAGCAGATATCCGAGTGAGGGAGTTGCAAGTCAGCCTTGTATACCTTGTTGCTTGAGCATGTCCTCAAAGGACTTTCTTCAGCCTTTTAAGGCTTTTAGTTTTAGCTAGGTGTCATTTGGGTTTGATAGAATTAAGCAGCTGGAATCTGGAACTCCACACAAAGGAATTTTGTCCATTTTGCCATGATTTCTGATCTGAAAAGTCCATTTGACACCTAAAGATACTCTTGAAGAATTTTTAGCTGATATTTTAAATAACAGTCAATATTTATTTGTCATCTTGTCAAAGCATACCGTTGTGTTTGTCAGTTATCATATTGTAATTGTAGTGTCTGCGTATTAGAATGCCTCCTTTTATTTTTTCTTTTTATGTAAAGAAATTAATTCTCTATCTTTGATAATGTGATGAGAGATCAGCTTGAGGCTCCAGTCGCTCTCTTGAACTCATTCTTTACTAACCTTTCATGCTGATGATACCTCCTGCCCTAAGGACAGATAGTGTTTCTTTTTCATGGTAAATACTTCCATTAGCTATTTTGTTTGAATTGGTGATTGACCTTAGATTAGCAGTGTTATGTGAGCCTGTGGAAAATGTCCCTTGGTTTAGCAATGTTGTCCAAAATTATAACCAAAGAAAAGATATACTCGGAGATGTTAATGATAGGATCCTATCTTCCTCTAGCAATTGGTAGCATCAGTTGATTGAGGTGAGGCAGCTCTAACACACTTCCCAAGTGGTCTGCTCAAAATGAGACTAAAGGAAAGGAAAAGAGTGCTGGATTATGTTCTGAAGTGCTGTGTTTTCTCTCCCCAATCCAACAGACAGATTTCTGCCTGCCTTTTTTTAAGTGCACAACGACACCTGAAGCCGTTGCAATTGCTCCTCTTATAATCTTTCTTATTGATTTTTGTCCAGGAAAGCAGACATGGAGGAATACTATGTTGGTGGGTTTTTTTAGTATATACAGTAATATAGTAAACTGCTAAGCAGTGATAGCATTTCATTACTTGACTGAAGTTTATCATTAAACTGAGAAACTTTCAGTAACAGATGAATTGCATTACAGTTAACTTGAAATCCTCTGTTGACTTGGAAATTGTAAAAATAAAAAAAAAATTAAAAAGCCAACAAACACACACAAAAATCCCAACTAACCAACCAAACATAAAAACCATAAAATCACGAATATATTGAAAAAATGATGCTTTTCTTATTGTTCTGGAAGCTGCATTATCAATTCAACTTGCAATTGATTTGGAAAAAGACACAAGGGAGGTTTAGAGTATTATTCATTTACTTTTACAAAGAACTTTTTCCTTCTGTATTGTAATTGAAAAGGATAATACCCTGTAGATTTCTTTACCTCCTTGTTAGTCCATACAGCTCATGTGAGGCAAAATTTCTGTACTCACAAGAAAAATGCAGAGCATATTGACATAGGTTATAAGGTAGACTTCGGGCTTGCATGCTTACTTTATGTGTAAGAGTCATATTAGCCACATTTTCTTTAATTTTCCAGCATTTGGTCTTTTTAATAGTAACCCTACCTTTCCTGTCATCTTAATGTTTTAAGATTTGCAAAATTTAAATCCTACTTGGAAAGGACTATGCCCTTCTGAATGTAAAAGAACATTGAATTTATGTTGGGGAGGGGAAATAAAGTCAGATGTAAATCTGTTAAAGAGAAATTTGGGGTTTAATATCTTATAAACTTAGCTTGTGCGGGTTTTACAGTGAATCTGTTATATAGACAACTGCTTTTCTGTGTTTTTTTCAATATTTTACATGCATATAACTTCATAGGGGAATATGAATAATGTTATTGTGTGTCTTTAATGGCTGTCAGGCGAATTAGTCTTCCAATTAATAACATATCATTGAGAACGTGAAAATAAATTTAGGCAGATGTAGTCTGATTAACTCATATACCATTATGAGTATGTGGTAGGTTGTGAAAATTAGTACTGCTATGAAAGTAGACAGATTTTGTTCCAAGAAATCTGCTTGTCCTGAATAGAAGTGCATGATTCTCATTTAAAGAATATTGATCTCTATGTTGCATTAAAATTAATTTCCTTTTTCAGACATCTGAGTATGAACTTGATGTCTGAAACTTCTGACTTTTTTAAAAAAGTGAATCCTTAGTGCTGATGATGTTGACAGTTTTCAGGGTGAAGTTGACAAAACCAAAATGTAACCCCCCTCCTCCAAAAAATCCTCCCTCCCCCAAAGCAAAATCAGCAAAATCATATTGTCAAAATCAGAATTTTCAATCAAATAGCAAGTTTTCTTTCTCCCCTTTTCCCGGCAGTGTTTTAAAACTTATTTCATTTCCCAAAATAAAACGAGAATATACAAGTCATTCAAGATATTTTTCATTTCAGGTTTAGAGGATGATAAATAACAACTTACAAAAATGTTATGGAGGGAGAAATGAGGCTTAAAAAAAAGAAGTTAATCATATCAAGGCAGCTCAGTATGATGAGACAACAAATGACCAGCCTCCCCTTGGCAAACAAAACTGAATCATAGTAAGGAAATGAGGTTGCCAAGGCAGTGAAAAACAGAGCTAGAAACTTCTCTTCTAAGTCAAGTCACAAGTTGCGAGGCATTCATAGCCTATGGGAAGCGGTGAGTCCATTGCATGTTTCCCTTAATAGACAGGGTCTGCAGCCTCCCATCATTTCCTGGCAGAGAAGCCAGTGATGTCTTCTGTACAAAGAACGAACTGTGCCCTCACCCCATAGGCTTTCACTAGTCATGGTTGAGGTGCATTTATAGTAGTTTGAAATTTTGACTAACACTGTGCAATGGCTGTTTTGTGGCTGTAGGGAGGATTTTCTTCTCTTGGGGTATCAAACCTGCCCTGTATAAGAGTGGCACAGTTACTTTGAGTGATGTAATGCTGTATACAAAAAGTACCTGATTTTGAAGCTCTTGAAATTAGTGGAATATACTATGTCAGTGGCTTAGTCCATTGTACTTCCTCCTTTGCATCACTCTGAAATGTAAATCCTGTTAAAAAAATCTGTCTCATTTTTGATGTTCTCTATATTCAAGACTCCAGCTGCTTACTATGATCTTTGTAGACACTGGGCAAGGAGGAGTTTCAGGACATGCGTGAGTGAATGAGGGCTCTGCTCTTGACTGTGCCACCGACCTTGGGGGGGTGATTGTGGCAAGTTGCTGTCTCTTTGTGTCTCAGCTTCCCTGCTCACAGGACAGGAATAATAAATAATACGTGTATGACAATCACAATACCATTAATGAATAAAAGCTACTATGTAAATATTTGGTAACCAGTCATTGTTTGCTTGTCATTTGACTTTATAAATATTTTAGAAAGTTAGAGGTATGAAAGAAAAGATTGTTTAATGTTATATTAAGGGGGAAAATCTTAATTTGTTTCAGAAGACAGTCAAATGCCCCAGACCTGCAAAAAAAAATCTGTCTATGCATGCGCCAACCTTTTTTGAGCTGTACAAGTTCTTTTTGCACTAAACGCCTCCTTGAAACACTCCTTCAGTCAGCCCTGCATAGCAGTACTTGAGATGTGGAAGGAAAAGAATTCCCCAAAGTGATCCATGGGGCAGCTTTAATTCTCTGGCACCTCTTGTTTTGCTGACTCCTGCTTTTGTAGATGGGGACACTGCCAGGCTCTGTGTCCTGTAGCTGGTCCTGCCTCCACTTCTCCAAGAGCTGCAACTGCAAAGCATGTGGCCGGAGTACACAGAGGGGTCTTCAGCAGTTTTGAGTAGGTCTTTTCACTTGTTTCTCCTTCCATGCAGGGCTGCCTTCCCGGATCCTCTCTCAACAAGTGAATTTTATTCTGGAACTAGAAGGTAATTGCTTTTTGGACACCACTGAAGTGTACCAGCCCTTATTTCCTGACTTTTATCACTGCTGTCTTTGGTGACAGAATATCCGTGGTCACCAGTATTCTTACTGTTTTGCTTTCTGAAGGTAAGGTTAGACATTCACTATGAAAATGGCAGCAGTGGTGGAAAAGGTTAATGTGTAGGGATAGACTAGTAGCAAGAGGAAAGGAAGCAGTAGTTAACTGAAAGCGGTTAAATGCCTCTTTGGATTTGTGTGCGGAATTGTGTGTCTTATTGTGCCTTAACCTGCTTCACTCATAATCACCTAAGCTAGCAAAGGCCTCATATTTAAACTCATTATTTGAATAAATAGGGCTGACTTCAAGTGAAATGGACTAGAGAGCTGGCCCCAGGAGCAGGTGTGCTGGCTGACCTGAGAGATGGGTACATCTCACCCTCCCCTCCCCAGAGGCAGAGGTAAGTATTTAGGTGTGCTTAACCTTTCCTGCCACAGTTACTTCTGGAAAAAGGTGTTAGGAAAGGTTAGATGCTGAAGATAACGTTGGCAAGCCTGTACTGTCTGCTAGGACACCTGCTGCTGGAGCTGAGCTAATAAGTATGAGGGCAAAATATTCCAGCCATAAGGTGAGTTAATAAGGAAATGGGACCCAAAGAGAAGTGTGTCCATTTAACACAACTCTGAGAGTTAAAAAGACTTGACTGAAATAATTCTCTTACTTATGCCTCAGTTTCATTTTTTAGGATGAAAATGAAACACTTTAAATGAAGCAAATATGAAATGCTAATATTGCGGACAAATAACATTTTTGTTCTCAATACTTGTGCATATTTTATGCCTCCTCTTGCTACTGGAATATCTTAGCATGTGTTGTTTCATTATGATTTTCACTGTAAAAATTTGCTAGTAGTTTTATTTTCTTTCATCTTTCATGCTTTTAAAAATTATTTTATGTGGGCTGAATATGTCTTTATTGGTTAAAATAAGTATGTTCTTAAGCATTAAAGTAAAGCATGTCCAGCATGACCCCGAATGCCTGTAACTTGTTGGCAGAAACTGTGACAATATATATTGCCTGAGGAGACACCCTCATTAACAATTTGTTTCTTTCTTGCAAATAGATAAAATTTTTGGAAATCCAATTAGATTTGATGCTTTTTTCCTTTCCAACTAATTTTGTAACTGATATAAAACAAAATGAATTATGACTTTTTCAAAATCCCATACTTTCATAAAGTTAAAATAGGCTTCAAGAACAAATTAGTGCATTGCAAAAATTAATACATGCAAAGTAATGTAAGCACATGGCACTTTTAATTTTTCAATGGCCTGGGGGTACTGTTATCTGGTCTTTTCTGGGAAATCACTCATCATGTTGCTATCGGGGAAAGAGAGAGCTGCAGCCCCCTTTCTGGGAGCAATCCAATGCAGTATGGATATTAATTAAATTTATTAAACAAATAACACAGCGACTCAGGGAAGCAGGGGTCCATCTGCCAGCTCTGTAGATTGATCTCTGCAGAGACGCGAGTTGAATGGTAGTTAAAGCTAAGTTGCAGAGCTCAGCAGATGGGCTCTTGTCTCTAGTGGGGGGAGATTTGGTGGCGGTCCAACAGCTTTTTTCCCCCTCCAGGTTTTTGTTCCTTGCAACTGTGATTGAAGAAGCACTTCTCTGCCTTTTCTCAGCCTTGCCCCCCCCTTTTGTTTATCTGAGCAATGTTTAAGTCTGAGTGATTTGTTAGAGAGGCAAGTCCCGGCTGATCTCATTTTGTGTATGTGATGTAAACCTCAAGCAGAAAATAATTAGGAAAATGTAATCCCATTGACTTTACACCCCACTTGTGTGCACTGCTACATCTCTGCCTGGTGCCTTGGAAAAGGAAAAGTCTAGTAGCAGTCCTGTACTTACTATTCAAAATCACTGCCCATCATGCATATATTGTTAAGAAAACCTTTGTTGGAAGCTTGTGTACACAGTATGAAATTATTTCTGCCCATGGGTTCAGGCTGTGGTGGTATTCTTTTGATTTTACTTTATTTTATTGCTTCCTGTTGTGTTCTCTTGTTCTCAAAAATATGTATCTTTTGAATCCCTCTGCAATCTTCCTGTAAACTGATGTCAAGCAAATACTGATCTAATGAATTGTTTGGTGTATGTGGGCTACCTAAAACCTATGGTGTTGTCTATTGTGGATTAAAAGCCCTTATAATTAATTATGCAATTAAGCCCTTTATTTATTATATATTTGCCGGTGGGTAGGTCCTTAATCAAGTCTTGAGTGTGATGGGTAATATCTGCTGTTGGAGACCAGTCATAATGCCACTTACATCCTTGGCAAAACTCCCACAGACTGTAGTGGGAGCAAGACTGGCCCTTAATGCTGCAGGGAATCCCGCTGGCTGTGGTTCAGAAAGTCTTCCGAGAAGGTTTTGTAATATCTAATCAGGGTTTGACTATTCCTCATTGAGTGCTTGCAATGGGAAAATCGTAACCATACAAAAGTCACTGCTCTATGACAGCAAGCAATAATAAAGAGACGATGAGCTACATAAGAGGGTTCTGCTGTATGTCATGAAAAGATTGCATTTGTCTTTCCTGGCTGAGGAAAAAGTAGGCAAAATGGCTTCTGAAGTCAGTGGGAATTTTGACAAAAACAAGGCCTGTGGGATTTCGCTCTAATAATGTGTGGTTTACAGAGTAAACAAGGGAGAAATATTTTCTGGATGATAGTTTATGCTTTTGTAGCTCTCATTTTTTCCTCTGAATTGATTTCTTTTTCTTTTTTTCTTGGATCAGCCTTGGTAGGAAGAACAATACCAGTGTTTAACTCCAGACGTGAATATTAGGCAGGCTTTATCCAGAGGAAAAAGATAGTTTTGCTTCTGTGAGTTGACTGTGTTTTGCTATGGGTATGTTTTTAGTTTTAGACCATGCTGACATTAATAACATGAATGTTTCAGTTACTATGGTAAAGGGTCAGAATTAGTTGTTTTTTTATTAGTGCTTTGCCAAGCAGTATTCTGAATTCTAGAAGAGACATTACTGTTCCATGGTTCTCTTAGTATTTTAAACTGACCCAATTTACTGTAGAGAGGAGACTAATTCTTTGAGAAATTCTTGTTTACCATGTGTAATAAATGATCTAGTCATTTTTTTACCTATCTAGCTTGTTGGAATTGAGACACCTCAGGGTTATGCAGCCTGTATTTGAATTTATAGGCTATTTACCACAATCTCTCTGTTTTACACCAGGGCTAATTTTACTCTCTAATTTGAGTAGCTGTCCAATTATTTAAGAGAAGACTACATGTTGTTCTCGGAAGTGTTGTTGGGTGTTTTTTTAATTTGCTAGAAGCACACCTTGTGTTTAACTTGAGTTACTTGTTGAATAAGATAGTGATCTCCGTGCATTCTTTAAGGTAGAAATAAAATAGTTAAAATTATACAAATTCCCGCAAACTAGAAGGCGGGGGGCAGGGGGAAGTTGAGAGATGCACAAATTGCTTGCTGTGCTTAACACCATGTTGCTTAAAATCATATGTCTTTGAAATGAATTTTGCATGTTTTAGGAGCAAGCAGACTTACAGAAGGGTATGTAGTAGGGGTCATGTTAAATTAATACATTTTGCCTGAAGTATTCTATGTTATTCTACTAGTGGTGCTTAACTCCAGTATTCTTAAATGACCAGAGCTTTCATCAGTGTTTCTGAGACCTCTCTGACAAGAGACAACAGTACTAGCTACACACGTTAAATTTTGCTCTCAAACAGTATCAGTGGGGTGCTGTTAATTTGGATGCAATTGTAGAAGTAGAAGCAAGGGGCCTCTGAAAGTAAGCAGATGTACAGTAGTTCTGCTTATGACATAGGAATAATGCTTGTGATTTTAATGAGCTATTCCTCAGGCCTACTTATTTCTAGATTCTCTTGTGCTTTCTTTTTCACATTCCCCACCTGCCCCTGCCATGAATCTTATGTGTGTTTACATTAGGGAAGGCAAATAGCCTCTACTAGTTACTGAGCAGAGGTTTTCCTAGGAGTCTCCCGGTGCTTCTTACTAAAAACCTGTAAAAATTATACAGGGTCATATCTGAAAATGTATAACACCTATACACTGCAATAGTAAATATAATAGAATAAGATGTTGGCAAACTTTTGTAGATGTTGCATCATTTCTTATTTTGAAGCTTTACCTGGAGGCCGTTGGTTTGGAATGGAAAGCTAATGTATCGATTTGCTACAGTTAACTCTCTTTCTGCCCTACTTGAAACACTATTGATTCATTTATGTAATTACCAGTAAATGTGGGAGAAATTGAGGAACTCTTGAGCCTGGAAGTAGCCTAGACATGTCTTGTAAAATATATTAAGAATGATGATTTTTGCATTAATGTGAATAGTCTCTAATAACATGATGTATGTTTAAAGAGGGCTTTGGCTTTATAATGTCAAGTGAAGTACACTTAGCTCTTTAATAGCACTTTCGAGTTGCATGCTTTTAATGTTGACAGCTATATTTAGTACATTTGATATTCCATAGGGTGTTCTTAGAAGAAACGAACACATCTGATGGAACAAACCCATTCTCCATGTTCAATTAGCAACAATACTGCTCAGTGGAGGTTAGAACAGATAGGTTCCTAGATGTTAGTGTGAATATGTGTATCAGTGCTTAGGGACAACAGATCATTCTATTTAACTTTGAACTATCTGACTTTTACTAGTAGCTGTCCTTTAATATTAATAGGACATTCCATTTTAGCTTTGTATATTTCAAAAAAGATAAAGAAATTCAGTCTTTAACTTGGAACTCATTTCACTAGATTAATGTACCAGATGTTTAATTGCTCTAGCAGGTAAGTTACCGAGTATGTGGCTTAAGTCTATTCGGGTAATTCATATTTTAGTGTAGGTATTATCATTTTGGAAAGGTATGCAGCTAATCAGATAAACAAGGACTTAGGAAAAACATATGTTGGCCATTGGGAGGCATATCTTTGGGAATCACCTGTGCTCTTAATTGTTCTTGATTTCACAGCACTGTGTTTCCACTAAATACACTTAAACTCAACAAAATAAGTAATTCATATCTATTTGGATTTGCATGTCTGCAGTGCCATTTATCAGAACTCTAAACTTTTTCTTTATGGCATTGTTCATTCTTGGAGGCTCAGTTTCTGATTTTGCACCACTTTGGTCTGTCAGAAGCATGCAAGGCTGGCCGACGCAAGGATTTAATACCTTGGCGATTACTCACAGTTACACAGTGAGCCCCTTTGCCCTCTGAAGCAGGGGCACAGTTCCTGTGGGCTGCTGCAAGTTCATCATTTTGCCTGGCAGCTTGTAACGCAGCCCTCCTCTCGGATCCTCTGCAGACTGCCAAGCTGTGCTCTGCAACTCTGAGGCTCCCAAAGCAAAGCTTCAAGGTTTAGGTCACTATGAATGCTCCTTTGCCTTTCCACTCGTCCAATGTCTCTATGAAGGCATTGCATGCTAAATTTAGCACTTTTATCTCTGCACCAAACAGATTTTAAATAAACCTTTACTCTCTTTTACTTCAGCAAGGTTCAAGGTAATGATTTTGGCATTTATAGTTAGAAGTTAACATACAAAAATAAGATACAAAAAATTTGAAATTATATTTGACTGTCTGTTTCCAGTAAATGTCACTTAGCTTCAGTCTTTTGGTATGATGCACAGCTTGGGAATGAGATGAGCAATGGGGTTTGATCCAGTTTTCATGTAGTCACCCTGTATTATGTAAGCAACCAGATCAGTTATAGAGAAGCCTTTTGCTGCCTGTCCTTGGTGTGCTAAATTTGGCTTCTGTACAATGCAGATGAAATCCTAATTACTTGTCATGCCTCATGTTTATCATCCTCTAGCCGACTGGAGATGGCAGTAGCATCTATGAGGAATGATATCTAAGAGTGTGTTGGCATCCTAAATCAAAAATAGTCCTCCATAGCTCAGTCTTTAACTGTGGACTGGATTAACCAACTGTGTGTATGCACCTTCAGTCAAGAAAACTGTGTGGTAGCTGTGAACCATTCAGCACATTTTCCTTAGCCTTGATTCAGCTTCACCTGGCTGACCCCGAGCTACTTGTGCAAGCTTTAAGGTGTGCTAGTAACGGCTTTCTATGGGGCAAAGCTTATGTAGAGCTATATGTCATCTTTATTTTCCTGGTGCTTGATCATGTTGAGTCTAGGTTATTAGTTTCAGTGGCAACTTGGTTGTTCTCATATTTTCATGACTTGGGGGAGAAGTATTTGGTTACGTTTCAGATAATGTAGGGTCATATCATTAACTGTGTCCTTGAAGGAGCAGAGGAGGCATCCTTTTCTGCAGAAGATTCTGGCTTGGGACAGGCATCACTTTTGTGATTCTGGTGTCAGATTCACCATTCTCAAGTTCTGAGATCTTGTCAGTCTGCAGTTTCAGTAATCAAGTATATGTGCTCTGCTTTCAGGATGCACACAGGCTATTGATTTTCGGGGTATAGAGTGAAAAGATCGCAACCAACGCTTGTATAGTGTTTGTACAAATTGTTGAGGCCATCTCAGCAGAAGTCTGGTTCTCTTCTCAGTGCTTGTTTCTGTTGCAGGCAGTCACCATAAAGCTGTTACTATCTCGAGTGGCTGGGGAGCAAAGAAGGTGAAAAAAGAAAAGAACTGGACTGCGTTTGATGGTGACTGGGACGGTTCTCTCCTATGTTAATGTCAATGGTGATGAAATATCCCAGTGGACAAAATATCAGTGAGCTCCTTTTTGATTTCTAGTATTTGAATATATATATTCAATGTATAGAATAATGTACACAGCATTGTCATCCTCAGCCTGACAGGTAATTTTATTTGCTCTACATTCTTGCACACATTTTGTGTGTGTATGCACATACATACATATACACATATGTATATATGTCATTTATGTGTGTGTGTGTATATGTATATGGAGAAAAACTTTATCTTCTATGTGGTTTGGATGAAAGCAGAGCTCAGATTTGGATGTCTTAGAGTCCCAAACCAGCTTCAGGACTGAAGATGTAGAAAGTGTGATAGTAAGCAACAGATTGGGGAAGAACAGTTCCCCTTCAAATTTTTTTTTTTTTTAATTAGACATTTTGCAATTAAACACTGGGGAGGAAATTACTTTTGAAAGAATGTTCACACTGCTGTACTTGGTAATAGTTTTATCTGCTCTAACCTTTTGTCCCCAAACCCCTTAATTTTTCTGTAACTTGTTCCGTGTCTCATACAGGCTGAGGAGACTGTCTTATAAAAAGACTGAGTCTTACATAGACTGTTGGCGAACATGTTTTTGGATTCTTTTTAAATCCCCTTTTTCAATTCCTTTTTTGGGGCTTTGTATTCATTTGTATTGCACATATCAACTGAATGAATACTTCCTACCTAGTGCAGGGCTCTTCCACTGCCTTTAACTGACTGGACTACAACGTACATATTGAAGATGCTGAAGTCATTAGAGTTGTGTCCAGATAGGCCAAACTACCCTTGTCCTACTTCTAGAATGAGGTCTTTAGTACAAATTCCTTTTTCTCTTGTTTCCTTTATTTAATGAGGCATTACCTTCAGGGAAAAATCCATCTGCCACAATTTTTGTCTGACTTTCATATATTGTTCAAGTTAAGAAAATGGAAAATGTTGCAGTAGTTTTTTCTGAGATGTAGCAATTCAGATATGCAGGCCCTTTTCTGTGAGCACAGTCTATGTGTTACCTAACTTTTTTGGAAAAATATAAATGCTGTAAAGTGAATAATTCAAACCAGATTTGCATGTTAATCTGTTTTTAAATGAGTTTTCTCATGTCATAGATCTATGCATAATTCTCTGGAGGTTTCAAGCAAGACTGAACTGGGTCAGATTGGCTTGTATATTTTCTCTAAATAGGATGGAAATAAAATCTAGTAGTGGATTGGTTATATTAATCATATGACTGCTGAACTGGAGCCATTATTGGGCTCTTGAAGGCCTGTAAAGTAATTAATAGATTTCCACAGGATCAGCCATGACAGTGTACCCACTCAAAGACATTTATGTACAATATTTAAGTCCTTCACAGCCTCTCTTCCATTACGAAAAGTATGTAGTATTTATATTCATGTACTTGGAGAAAAGTGGGAAAATGCATGTTAAAAATAATTTTAATTTAAAGGTATGCAACTGAGGACCTGGAATATCTTTATGCCTAAACTTTGTTTTTCTTCACACTGCTTAAAATAGTATATCTGAACCCATACATTTTCTGTTTTAACTATATTTAAATAAAAATGTTATATGTAAGTGTTTTATTTGATTGGTGATCCTTACCCTTGGACTTAGTGGATTCCTTATCCTTGAACTCTTGACTGCTACTTTGAAGAAAGCAGTGCATATCATGGTTGATGTGTGGTTACTGCTTTTTTGCAAAGGTGAATTGAATACTTTTCCTACTGAGAAGGCTGATGTGCAGGCGTGTTAGCTAGTCCCTGCTCTGGCACCGTCCTGAGCGCTTTGGAGAAACCCTCCTCTTCTTTGCTGCTTCTCACCGCCCTAATTCTAATGTATCAACTCAGTAGAGGTCAAGGTCTGTGCCTCTATCTGTTGTTAAGATAAATGTTTAACAATACATATTTTTATCTAACTTAAAGCATGGGATGTTTGGAGGGATTGCTCCCAAGTTCCTGAAATTGTGCATGCAGAGAAGTTTCTAAGCCTTAACATTCAACATAAGTGTAAATTATTTAAATCTGTCGTTATGACAGCTGATCAGCTTCTACCTGTGTTTGAAATTTAATCAAAATGAATTTGGTAAAACTGAATTGAAGGTTTATTTATGTGATCATGAGTTAACTTTCAGGGATATTAAGGCTGTATTTTCCTTGGCAAAAGGAACACTTCATACACGAAACTTCACTGCTTTGGTTTTGTGTTTTGAGTCATTGCAGTGTGATTAACACAATGCTCAGTTAAATGCTGCATAGGTACATCTTTCTCTTCTGTTTATGACAGAATAATAGTTAATTATCACCTATCAAAAAGATGAATACTTTTTCATTAAATTAAACAAAACATTTTTTAAATGTACTATTTCAGCTTGTGAATAAATTTATCAAACCAAATGTGTATTTGCAGCTTCCTGAAACTTCTGTTTTCTTGCTAGATTTCTGTTTTTGGAAGCAGAACATAATTCTCCCAGGAAGGCAAAAAGCAAAGCCATGGATCCGTTTCCCAGCCTCTATTTCTAGGTTCTTGAGGGCTGCATAGCAGTTTTTTCCTCTAATGGAATGAAAAAGATCAAACTGTGCTAGCATGCAGCGCTACAGTCCAACAGCTTCTACCAGCTCAGGTCTTTTCAGCTACTTTTTATTAAGTAGCCCCATTGCCCTTGCAGCAGATGTCTATCAAAACTGCCTAGTACTCTTCAGACACATGCAGTTTTTCTTTCTTTAGTACAGTGATGTGTCCACATGGGTGGACATTAGTGTATACGTAACATGTAAGAAGAATTGATGGATGTAAATTGCTTTAAAATGGTTATGGTAAATATGCTAATTTTTAAATATTGCCTCTTTTAAAATCCCACCTGGAGTCCTAATCTATTTTAAATGCTAAAGAATGAAATGAAAGTTCTGTCCTTGTAGATGGATTTGATTAGTCGTGTATTCTGTATAAAAAAACCCAAACCTCTCAATGAGGAAACCAGGTGCACTGGAGTTACCATGGAATGCAAGGTACTGATTTAGAGCTAAACTCCTCCAAAATTTGGGGACATTTGGATCTATACTCCACCTCCTCTCCCCTCAAATCTTATAAATCGTTCCTGCCCCTCGACTGTGTTGGTTTTAGTGAATATAAATAGTCATTGCCTGTCTGAAATATCTCCAGCATAGGTAAAGATGCTTTTAAATTCATTTGTCAGAGCCTGGGCTTTAATTTACCTCTATATTGATGATCTGGTTTGTATGTGGTGGGTTTTTTTTTTTTTTTTGAACCTGCATCAAACTGAGTGCCTTGTGCTCACCTCCAAGCGTACACTGTGATTCACAAAAGGTAGATGTTCCAGACAAAGGAATTTCTGCCCTGAAGCATCTCAGCTCTAAAGAGGCATGAGCAGTCGCATAGAACAATTGCAGCATGGCCAACAGGCATTGCATCTGGAGTGTTTTGCGGAGCAGATGTGGTTTTCAGGTTTCCTTTTTTTTCTTTTTTTGGTTGAGGTTTTCTATTTTGAATAGAGGAGGAGGAGGAGAAGGAAATTAGGACACTCGTTTGCACTATATGCCCATACTCTCCTTAATCAAGATGCTGAATGGAAGATAGCAGTAGGTGAAGAACATGAAGTAAAAAAAAAAAAAAAAAAAAAAAAAAAAGATTAGAAAGGCACGAGTAGATTAGGGAAACAAAAAGGCTGAGTATGGAAGAGGAAATATAGGGATGAATCTTTGGATCTTTGGCCTTCTTTTTTCTGTTTATATAGTTGTATTTTGTACATTGTGTGTAAGAGTTAGCCACATGAGATATAAGAAATAATGGGTGGCAAAACAAACATTGTCCTTCCTCAGCCAGAATGAGAGCAGGGATGAACAGTGGCAGAATAAAGGTGATATATGTATGGGGGAATGAGAAGAACAAAGGTGCAAAATCTTTTGCATGCGAGCTGATAGACGTGTTAGAGGCATGAACTTAAAACCACCTAATAGTGAATGTTCTTGGTTTCAGATTGTTCTGACAACAGTATAGGCTGAAGAATGAGAAGACGGTGTTGTTACTTCTAGCTGTTATATAAATCTGTTCCTAAATCCTTTGTATATATTGTAAAGGATTTTCATCAGTGTAACTGTACCAGTTATGTAGGTGAGACCTGTGATTATTTTTCCATAAACTACTAACAGTGTGACGCCAAAGTTAGTACATCTTTCTCTTTCTTCTCTTTTAATACAGAATTGTGTTGATGTTACTTAGAACAATGAGGTTTTTACAATGATTTCTGGACCAGTGCACAGAAAGTCCTGTTATCTGACTAGTTTGTGAAATGAGGAACTGAGGACTGTAATTGATAGCATATTCCCTATGCTTACTTCTTACCCATACAAATAAGATGGAAGGATAATGATCCACATGGGCATGTGAACAGTGTTGTCTGTTACAGCTACTTTGACACTACAATCAACCATTATCTGATCAGGTATGTGTGTGTCTCCATGGGAATATGTATAATATACATATGTAATGTTACATGGATGATTTTGAAGTAATATTGTGTATGTCTTGCACTTCTGTGTTAGGTTACACTTCACTGACAGGATCTGAAGAATGCTAAAGCAGTGAATTGAATCCACAAGCAGACTGAAGTGGTCCATCCCTGAAGTGCTGCTTTGGCAGAGGAGGTTCACTCTTTGCTTTTGCTTCTGCTCTGTTCCTTTAGACTAGCAGTTGTGTGGCAAAAGATGCCATGATCATCAATAAGCCAGAACGATCTGTGATCCAAATAACTCTCCTCATTTTTTTTTTTTTTTTCTAACCTGAATCATTTTAGTGGTAGGTTTTTACTGTGACGCCACAGACAGCTGTATTGGCGGCACTTTAAGGAGTAACAGCTCTGTACACGTGGGAACAAGCATGTAGGGAAACTTTCCAGCTTGCTTTGCTGCCATGAAATGGTATTCCGATGGCGTGACACCCCTGTTAGAATTTCTGCAGTGGGTGCAATGTAAGCAGTTCTTTCCTCTTTTCACTTTTCAGCTTTTTACTCTTATTATACCTGCCAGGGATAAGAGTTGCTTTGTGCCTGCTCAGATGTCTGTGGCCACAGTCTAAGCAGGATCAATTAAATTATTTGGTTTAAAAACAACCCAGAAAGACACATAGCAAAATGTTTTGTATACGTTGTATTGTTTCATATGATAGATCTTGCTAAGGTATGGCCACAAGCACTTGAATTATCATAGCCTATGTGTGGATCTTCTACTACATTCATAGCTCATACAGACACGCCCAGGGTGGTTTATGTATTGTTAAAACGGTATCTGTGGCATATGGCACTCGATGCAGACAGACCAGCCAGTGTTTACATAAGATTTAGGAACGAAGGTTGAGATGAGTGACTTAATTGGTCACAGAGCAATTCCAGTTTTCATATTTGGTGTTTATTTATGTCTCATGTGCTACAAGGACCCACATTACAAAACAGAGGATGTCATATGTCCTGCAAGAGGGTTTCTCAACATCTCTGCTTTTAACTGGCTAGGACTGACATAAAGGGAAAAACAGCCTGTTGGGGCTACTTGTCGTAAAATATGCTTCCTTAATTATTGTACAAAACTGTATGCCTACAGAAGATAACTTTTTTAATTTTATGAGGTAGAGGGCTATAGCAACATTAAAACAGAGACAATGTTAATCAAAACATTTATTATACATTAATATTAAACTGTACAGGAAGTAAAACCTAAGTAGTATGGCTGATGTTTTTCATGCATCACCCTTTACCAAAGTGTGATCGTCTACCATGAAACAGCAGTGCACACCCGATTTCTTTGCATATATTTGTGTTCAGAAAGCCAAGCGTTCTGAAGTGCCTCAGTGACTCTGCACAGCACAATTAAAAGTATAGTATAGATACCTTCATCTTCAGAGGCCTCCCTACCCTGAAACTACTGGGAAGGTCAGGGTCTAAGATGAGGTAGTGTGAGTGATCTTGACCTGTAAATTTTTAACTACTTTTTTTGAGCTGGTGAATTTTAAGTCTTAAAGTATGGAATGAAAATGAGGTTCTCTTGAACTGAACCTCTTCTGAAAAGGTAACCTGTGGTTTGTTTCTTAAGAGAATAATGGCCAGCATTGAAAGATATGAAGCTGTCTTTTTCCCTTCCCTCCCCACCATCTCTTCTTCCTCCTCCTGCCCTGGTTAATGTCTGTCTCCCTTCTCAAGCTGAAGTTTGCAGTAACTTAACTCTGTGTTTCAGCATCTTTGCCTTGTCTGTTGTGACGTTAGGGGCAAGGCTACAGTGGTTCTAAGTGATGAGGCAATGTTGAAATGGAATAATGCATCAGTCCTGATACCCTTTGTCTTTTTCAGCACAACATCACAGCTTCTACTTGCTACAGGGAACACTATGAAGAAGAGTGAGGTTACATCATTTTCTGAGGTCAACAGAAAATCTGAGGGAGGTTACTGTATATTCTGCATCAGTCACTTCAGGCTAAAGATATATCCTTTCCTTCTGTGGTCTTGCTGAAAGAAGCTAGCTGTCCAAGCTATGTACAAATTACCAGTTGTCAGGGAAATGGCTGGTCCATTTGCACAGAGTACTGAAGTCAAGTCCTTGCTGTGTACCAACAACATATATTCTGTTTCTTTGTGTGCACTGAGGACACTGGTGGTAATGGCAGAAAAGTGTGTTCAGACCTCACCTTCCTGTAAGGGACATATAATTCTTTTAATCATGGGACTAAAATCCCTGATCATCCTCCCTGGCATTCTCTCAAGTTTAATGTTTAAATGTATCCTTTTATTTTTTTAAAGATACTAACTCACAGGATCTCTTCCTTTTTTTTTTTTTTTTTTTTTTTTGGGCTGTTTTTCAGTAGCCCTGTATGTAATGATGTGGTATTCTAGATGCCTGTTTTCTTTTGAGTGGGGACTGGGGGAGCAGGCTCATAAAAAGATGGTTTTACAGCCTTGCCAGAAATATTACAGCTGGATGGATATACTGTGAGGTCCGTGATAACTAGAACTGCTTAAACACCATGTAGGCTGTGCACTGCAGATGCCAAGGGTCAGTGCTAAGTAAGGTGTGCTACAAAAGTATCCTATATTCTGTGTGTAACTGTAATGATGGTTGGTCTGGGAAAGAGAATTATGCTCGTCTGCACCCTTGCTTTAGGCCTAGTTTTTCTATTTCTCTCCTAAGGCAGTAAGCTGATTTCTTTCTTGCCTGTTTGAAGATGGGGGAAAAAAAGAGTTACATTTTTAGAAAAAAAGAGCCAAATTATAATAAAGAGCATATTGCTGTCTTTTAAGCTCACCTTAATTTCATCTTTCTGACTTTATTTCTTCAGGAAAACCAATGTTAACATACATTTGGCCTAATATATACATTAATGGGTTCCCCATCACGATCAGTGCACACTGCTCAATTTATATTACTCTATCACATGCCATCTTCAGGATCACAGCATACCCCGCCTCTCCTGTTTTTTTGGTTTTTTTTTTTGTCTTTTTTTAATCATTTCACTTGAAAAAGCCCCAGATGTCAATTTTTTTTAATAAGTTAGTGTCGGTGAGATACAAAGCTCTGGCTTTGTCAGATGCAAACATGAAAATATTCCTGTGAAGAGAGATGTAACTAAGGTATGAAGAGTTCACTGACCCAGGCAACTGTCAGGCAGGAGCCCAAAAGCAATAATTTCTTCTACACGTGCATGGACAGACCACGATAGGAGCAGAGGCCTCAGGCTGCAAGAGGACGTGTGGCCAGCCTTGCAGGTACCCTTGCAATGTTCTCCATTTGCATGGGAGGCAGAGCCATGCATCTGCTCTGGGGAGCTGGTGCATATGCTCCTGGCTGGAGAAGGGGAACAAAGGATGCTCCTCCTTCTTACAGATGGGTTGCAAAGGAGGAGCATAAGGAGAGGAGGTAAGCACTGGGATCCTTACACTACTGGTGAATGAAACATTCCTAGGAAATCAGGTTTCATTTTATTCCATTTTGTCAGAGGGATTAGCTTGTCTCGTTTCTACCATTCTTTGCCACTGCTGTAATTTTTTTAATCTGTAGTGATCTTGTTAGGACCTTCCCTACCACAAATAGTTTTGACTGGGTGCATACAAGAAATCACAATGTTGATGGGGGCAGAGAGGAGTACAAAAGTGAGATTGATGCAGAAAGTTAATGGTTAGGGTCAGTACCTTCGAGGATCTACCAGCTCCGCTCCTAGAACTGTTTGGCACCTTATCCGATGACTGTTTCAAATACATAGGAGGGCCCTTACATCCCTTGCACTCAGAGCAGGCCATTGTGTCGGGATCCAAAGTGGTTTAGGGAAGGAGCAGAGGCTCTGTGTTGCCTAGCTTTGATAAGATCAGAGTAATTGAAAGCATCCTTGGGAAAACCATACAGGCACCAGGGAGCTGTAGATGCCTCAGGGTTGGGTGGCAATTGCGATGGAATTTTTGAGATAGCAATTTTGGGCTTAGCTGCAATTCTGCCTAAATGTCTTACTGGAGCCGGTCCTGAATTCTGTAGTATGCTGTCAGTTTTAACATGTTTTTTAATTAGATTTAAATAACATATCAATAATTCACCTTTCCAGTTAGAGCCCTTTCTTAAAAACAGAGATGCCTAACCTTTCATACTGACTGTAGCTTGCTCCTAAAGTGGAAAGATATATAGGAAGTTCCAATCATTTTGACATGTGTAAGGGGTTAAGTCATTCTTGAACAGTTTATCGCTCATCAATTGTAATTAAATATGTTTATATTAAATTATGTGCTGTAATTAATGTAAAATCTTTTAGCCTGTGCTGTTATTAGAACCAGATGCTGAAGTATCAACAATATTTCAACATGACTGTGCTGCCTTGCCAGCTGTCTAACTGTAATTACTTTAATCTCAGCTTGTTATCTAATTATCACCTTTGTAAAGGGAAAAGTACTCTCTAATGCGTACTGATTGTTTCAGATGATGATGAAGAGCGTGAAACAGCTGTCAGATATCTTAGCCCTGCTTATCTGGATTAGAAAACTTATTGGGAGGCCTACTTTGCTTCAAACCTTCCTGACAGAAAATGGGACAGAGGATTTTTTTTCACCTTGTTTACCCTAGAAATGTGATTCCAGTAATCAGTGGAGACAATAGAAATGGATGAAACAAGGTAAACAATTACTGTTCCTAGGAAAAAAATAGCAAGACAATAACATAGCACAAAGTGTGAATGATGTACGAGTTTTGTAGTGGACTGTATATTTGTCTTTTTAGAACCTGTGTTTTCATTGCAGTGCTGGAGAATTACTCTTAATTTTGTTACGTGGGTTGTGCTGAAATGTGGTGGCAAAGTTTGTTATGTAGTTAATGAGTTTTATATAACACATCTATATAGATAGCCTCTTTCTGGAGAATCTAGAATGTTTTAAGCACTGAACAAATTACAGTAAGAATTGTGTGATTTGCAGTTCTCTTTGGAGACCTAATGTTGGAATCATTTTACAGAGCACTTTAATATTGTGTAGCTTTTAAGGACAAGACATGAACTCTGCATCTAAATAAAATTCAGCAAAAAATATAATAGAATGCTAAAGTAAAAATTTTAGTAGATTACTTGATTAGTAAAATTTAAGTAAGGGTGACTTTTGCCTAATATTTGTCTGTCCCCCACCTCCAAACAGTGCTGACAGTGATGCTAGTTCAAGACTTTTCCTGGAACAGTCTGCATTTTTTTTAATTGTTTTATTTGGTGGCAGTAATATAATGGGTAAGAAATAAAGCAATTTTATAATCATGTCTTCATAGCAGGTGTAGCTTTTAAAAATGGAGCTTTAGTAAGGTTTCTTGTGATTGAAGTATATCATTGTTAATGCTGGCATGGTTTGAATGTTGCTGAAATACGTGAAAGTAGATGTGTCTTCTCTTTTCCTGACACTCTCTATACCATAGCAATTTGTCACTCTAACTGTACTAAGAATAAAGATGGGGGGGGGGGGGTGGGTGGTGTTGTGTGTTTTGTTGGTTTTGTTTTTTTTTTTTTTTTAAGGGGAGGGAAGGTGGTTTTTGTGTGCTCTTTCTCAGTTTGATATCAGGACATAGCTTACTAGTTATACAAAAAAGGTAATTTTCTGCTATTGATTTAAAATGCTTTGTGTGCATCTTCAGGGACAAGGGATGAGCTTCAATGAGGCAGTGAAACATCATTTGGAAACTGCCAAGTACCTTCAGCTTTCATGAAGGTTCAATGATACAAGGAACTTTTCTGAACTCACATACAGGGGCTGTAGGAGTAGCCAGGTTTCAAGATGTGCTTTATTGGCTAAATGTTTAAACAGCTGTTTTTTCCCCTCTTCCACCTCAGGTTGTTCTTATAGCTCTACCCTGGCTTGTACATAAAACACGGTTCATCCTAGCACAAGGCTTCAGTGCTTGTCTTCCTAATTGAATAAAAATGGACTGTAGTGTGGGGCTTTTGATTTCTCTTAAAAGTGTAAGAAATTAAGTGCTGACAGGGTTTAAAGGATCCAGAACAGAAGCAGACTGAGGCAGCAGAGTTGTGCTAAAAGGTTCTCTTGGCTGGCAGAAGAACCTGCTGCTAGGACTTCAGGGCAGTTGTTTCTCTTCTGCATGCAAAATGATGAGCCCATGCAAATGAGTAGATATGCATACGACTATAGATAAAATTTCAATTTTGTGTATTTTAGCATTAAATGCTCAAGTTAGGTATACTCCTTAACACTTAACTTTTTTTGAAAATCAAAACCTTAAAGTAGAAATATGTCTAGAGCACTTCATCTGAGGATGTCAGAGTACATTGTAAAGGAAAGTTAGTGATACTTTATCAGTGAAGACTCATCTAAGTACAGATGAATACTGAGTTGCGTTGACTTGATGACAGATGCAGAAATAGAGCAGAATCCAGTACTATCCATTGTTAGTTCTCTTAAATACACTAATATAATAATCATTTGCTTTCAATTTGCCCTTCTAAGCTTTCATGATTTAATGTCAAGTAGATTCGTTGTAGGAAATATTCTTAATTCTTTTAGGTATGTTTTGGGCAATCACTTAATGTAAGATTATCTGCAAGTGTTGCAAGTTCAGTTGTTTGTCTTTCCTTTGACCAAGAAGAATATTTGGGCAAATCTTAAGATAGCCATCTGATGAAGACACTATAAAATATATATTATTTTAAAACTAAATTTGATCAACATTGTCTTCTCTCTGAAAATGTATTTAAAATTAAGTTTGTGATATGCAAAAAGGAGAAAATGGTCCTTTGTCATCTTTAGTATAAACCCTTTACTTCTTGTATGGAAACTCTGTATTGGCCCATTAAACTATAATGGCTCCTTCGTTTTATCAGGTCAATGAACCATGAACTCAAGAGTCTCCTAAATAGGCCCTGGCAAGACTGCTACTCCTGTAAAAGAGCCATTACCATATTTCAGGTTAGTGACTTGCTAACAAGAAATTCTCAAGGAAGTGGGCTGCCATAGCTGTAAGTGCAAGGCTTGGTGAAGAAAATAAAAATACAAATGACCATTACTGAATAATGATAAGGTGAGAGACTGAGTGAAATAAAGATCGAGGTGGGCTTTCCTTATGCTGGATTTATCCACCCCCCCACCCCCCCCCCAAATGGGTTTAAAATATGGATGTACAGAGAATCTTAATCCTCACTGTATTTTTTTCATGTTGTTGTTCTTTAAAGAAAAAGCCTTTAGTAGCTATAATATGTAGCAGCTTATTGGGGTTTGATTTTTAAAACCAATGATGTATCTCTCTTTAAAAAGGTGCTACTTGCAGAATAATTTCTTGAAAATGATTACCTCTGTATGAAGTCTATTGTTTTAAGTGTGGAAGTATAAATACTATAGATTATATATTTTCCTCTGTGCTCAAGTGTAAATGTTAAGGTTTCTTTTTCAGAGAACAAGTGTACATGCTTTCACTAAATTATGCTTTATTATACTGATATAGGAAACTGGTTAATAGTTTTGTGTGTATGTGTATATATATATATATATATGCTAAGTGTGTGTGTGTATATACACACACTATATATATATATATGTTTGACACTGTATTGCTTATTTGTGTGTAACTACAGAGCTGTAAGTGAAATTGTAATGCTTTTGAAGTTAGCGGGAACTCTGACTTCACTGTATATAGGATTTCATTGTGTCTGGAAAAGGAAGACTCTGAGCTATGTCTTCAGTCTCTCACTTGAGCTGTTTATGTTAGTCTGGGACAAAGCCTGAAAGCTTGTATAACTTATTTGCTGTCTTTAGATCAAATATTGGAACACTAAAAATAAATTCTATGGCAGAGCAAAGTATTTTCCTCAGTTCTTAAGGCCTTTTTTACTTCTGTTAGCTCTTAGGATTAAAGGCTAAACTGTTGAGGTTGAAGACGTTTACTAATCACAGGGAAACAATTTCAAAGGTCTGTGGATGAAGACTTCTGGTATTTAAGGGTATCATCCTTTGTAAAGACAAGGATCAACAGAGGAATGTGCAACCGCAGGGACGATACTGCAGGTATGATGAGGAGGGTTTAGGTTACAGTAGCCAGATTCAATCCACACTTAACTGAAGGAAAAAGGCTCTTGCTGCTTTCAGAGAGCTGAATTGGTCTGAGCCAGGATGGTATTATACACATGTGGGAAAGGAATACGTCAGCTTTCAGAGAACGGAGAGAGAGAGACAGAAAGGTGCTAGTATGTAAGTGTCAGTGAAGAAATGGAGGGCCTTGTCTGTTAACCAGCCAGGTAGTCTGGTTGGCTTGACAGCTACAGGTTACAGCAAAAGGTAGAGAAACCTAGGTTTTGGTTCATAAGTACAATACAGCATTGATTCAGTTGGCCAGTGGTACAGAAGCTGCTTTTTTCAACTTTTGCGTATGTTTCCAGAAAACTTGGGGGGGGAATTTTTTCCTTTCAATACTTATAAAAGTGTAGGTGTTGATCAAGTGAATGTTGTATATGCCTGATGTTGTCTTGTAAGGCACAATCTAAAATCAAGACTTTAGTTGCATGCTTTGCATGGCAGATTACTAATAGCGCTGCATTTCCAACCAGTGAATGATGGTCGGGATTATTTTTCTGTAATTCAAATAAAATACTACAGTTTCCTTTAATAATGGGATTTGGGGTAGAAGAACCTCGTTCAATGATGCTGTCTGTAGCACATCATAGATCTGCACAAGTGGTGAAGAGCTGGTGCAGCAGGGCTTGGAAGAAAGGCTGTCAGCTTAATACATTGTGTGAAAATTGGGGCCGAAGGTCACCAATCTCCTGGTACACAAATCTCCCTCTGAGAATCTCATTTCATTCAGACTATCAGTTAGATTAGAAATACCCTAATTATCCCACTGAAATTAAATTACTTTATGTAAGGGTGATATAATGAACAACCATAAAGAAGCTATACAACCAATCATCCTATTAGTCACAGCAAGACTAGACTATACACTAAATGGCTCTGGTTTGATTATTGCGGGCTGGTCTGTGCCATATAAACTGGGGGGGGGGAGGGAGGAACCTAAGGGAAGATTGGTTCTGCTTTCTTTTTCTATTTTCCTGGAAGAAAAAAAAAATTAATTCACAGTGCATGTCTTCTAGGTGTAAAAGGTGTATGGCTGACTGTCAGAGCAGGCATAGTGTAGTAGGCTTCATGAATCATGAAGAGGTGATCAGGATCTTTCTTAGGGCACAGTGAATTATGTGGCTACAGAGAGCAGGAGGAGAGTTGTAGGTAGAGAGGTAGACTGCTCCAGCACCTCAGCTAGCAAACTTTGTCACAGGGTCATTCTTTTCTACATACGCTTGCAGTCGCATGCAGTCATCTCTGCTGGGGGAAGGTGAGGGTTTAGCTGATCTTGAACTTAAAAGAGTAGAATGCTTCATTTGATTGCTGGAGAAGGTCAGCTGTTAAGAGTAAGCTGAAAAGACTGTATCTTTAACTTTTATTTAGTCCAGGACTGAAAAAACATTCTATTTTAACAGGTATTGCAATGTCCTGGCAGACCCAGTGGGCGCATTGACCAGTCCATCATGGGCATGTGTTTCTGCCAGAAAAGCCACTACTGTGATGAGTTGTGATTTTTCACTTAAGGTGGAAATTTCCATAGAGATTAAAAGGTGCAGAGAGAGACCAAACCAGCTGCTTGACTCCACTGGTTGACTTTCTCGGTCAGAATTTAAGATTTACTGAGTAACCATTTTGAAGAACCCAGAGGTGCTACTGTATAAAGACAGATAACTATTTTGAAAGGGCAAAAGTCTTCAGGGACCTACTTAGTCTAGATTTGCCTGTTTTAATTGTTATACTTCAGAGGATCTATTTAACATGAAACAATAATTAATAATTTATCACTTAAAATCCTAAAGATCTTAATGAAATGGATACTGTGAGCTGCTAACATCCTAAAACCAGCTGGATATATTAAAAGGGGGGTATTTATAGCTGGAATTAATTCAGGTGTAAATGTCAAATGACTATTTTAATACATGGACATGAAAGAAACATAGTTATAGAGAAGTATCCTAGGAAACAGAAGAAAAGCAGGGATATCTTACTACTTTTGTCTTCTTGCAGTCTGTCTTTATTGGGCTTATTTTATGCTGTGCTACAGGGTAGTGCTGCTTTGCTGAAGTTCAGTCCTGCACAGATACAGACTGGCTGTTGAAAGCATTATGCAATTTTCTAAGCTGGGCTTCAAGTTATGTTTCATAAAATCTTTATAGTCCAGAATATGATGTTCTATAAAAGAAGATGCTAACGTCACATTCTATTTTCTTCTGTTAGTAGTCTTATATCATCAGTCAATGGTATAAAATGTGTTGAGACGGTGCTGGCCTATGTAGTATTTCCCTGAGTTTTCTAGCTTCTTGTCTGGAGTTTGCTGTAAAAACTAATTCACGTATGCTATGTGTTACTGAAAGTTTACTTTTAGTAGCCATACAATAGAATCATGTTTTGCAAAAGCAGCAAACCATCTGAATACTCTAAATATCACATGAAAATGTTTCTTTAAAAGAAAAAAAAGCACTCTAGAATTTTGTTCAGTTAAATACTTGATTGGTAAATGCCTTATTTGAATGTGAACAGAATGGAAGCATGAAATATATAATTTTTATTCATCAGAATTGCAAAGCGTAATTTGTGATATCTTGATTGGTGATACAAGTTCTAGTTTTTCAACTCAGTTTCTAATATATAGGTACAGATTACCTACTAAAATAACTTTTCTTCTTTCAGATAATGCCTAAGAAATAGAGTATGTTGGTCATCATGCCAATTTGGGAGAGGTGGTAATGGAGGAAGAACATTTTCAATGAAAAGAGTAAAATTAAAAAACTAAAGTAAATCAGTGTTGATGCCAGGAGACGGTAATTCAGAACTCAGCTTGTGTAGAAACTTTGAGGGAATATTAAGTCTGCTATAACTGACCATATGTGAACTTCTATTCAAATCTGAGGATAGTTAGGAACAACGGCACTTCACAAAATTTTTTGATGAAACTTTGTTACATTGGAGTTTTCAATTTAAGAAAATTGACTTAGCTGGAACTAATATGCAGTACTTTAATCATGGTGTTGGGAGGAAGCAGAGTTTCCCCAATTGCTCTGAGCAGAAATTCATGCTGTTTTCGTAGATTGCTACCTGAACACCTATTGAAAATCTTCCATTTTTGCTATATTCACTTCTGCATATTCTCTAATTTTCATGTGTGATTAGGAGGGCGGGGAGGGGGGGATGAGAAATTAATACTGAGCCAGCTGGTGAATGGAAATACCCTTAAATGACAGCCCTTTTGAAAATAAAATAGCACTGACAACAAAGAATGTAAATTGCTTTTATTTATTTATTTATTCTAGAGTTGCACAGTCAGCAACCTTTTCTGTGAGGGCTTAGAGAGATCCTATGGAATAAGCTTGATCTGGGAGTTTAACAGCTGGAGAGAACCACTAGGTCTAAGGATACTCAGTAAATGTCATTATGATCATTGAAACTGATCCCCTGCTCTGGAGGTAAGTTCAATACTGTGATCTATGCCTCATGTAGTTTTCTTTATGCCTGGATCTCCCAGAGCCATTGTGTAGGCTGCCATGGACCCTTGATACTGGCAAGTTTGTATGGTAAGTTGACATACTGTTTAGTGAGAGTGGTCAGAGTCCTTTTAAGATCTTAGTCTTTTAAAAAAAAAAAAATGCATTTCCCTATTTGTGTGAAATTTCCTGTAACGATCTATTTCTATATGACCCTTTGGAGAAGTGGGGGGGGAAAGTGCCTGGAACAGTGTATGCAGTACACCTGCGCACAGTTTATCACAGTGTGGCAAAGCCAGATCAAGGCAACAGAGTACAATAATTAAATGGATGACTGATAAGCAACAGCTGGGTAGATGGGATTTTCAGAAAAACAGAAGTATTTAATGGTGCAGCCTAAAATCTTTCATGAGTGCAGATGTTTATGTAATAAGCTATTTTAGCATTAAAAAAAGTTATATTCTGTACTTACTTATTGGAGATGCATTAGTCTAGCAAGTAATGATTTTGATCTCTCTGAGACTCTTTACAAGAAAAAATTTGTGCAGGATTTGACCTGTCTCAAGTTAAAAGTTGTTAACATCGATTATAATAGAAATTAAATACTGTAAATGGAAAACTCAAATTTGAATTTTAAAACTTGGGTTGGACATCCCTCTGGAGTGGGACCACACTCTTTTGCAGATTGGCACAGTTTAGGGATGCACATCTTTATGCAGGGCTGGGGCTCTTAGCTGTTACTTTAAGAGAATGTAATAGATTGAATAGGTTCTGCAAGGTTGCTTCTTTTAGTGTTTTCACAGTAATAAAATCCAGTAAGGAATACAGGATAGGCAAACAAACTGGGATGTTGTGCAATGTTCTCAGTTCACACCGTAAAACTTATGCTAGACCAAAATTAGTTGCACTTAAAAAAAGTGCCCAAGACGGATGCGTGAAAAGTTCTACCTTTCAAACTGGCACTTTGGTTATAAAATTTAAGCACAAATTTGAAGATTTGTCTAATGTTGATGTTTTAGGATAGCTTGTGTTGATGCCTTCAGACTTTCTATAGGATTAAATCATATCAGCTCTCCTGTGCAGATCATTATTGAAAAGAATAGGTTGTATTTAAACAAAATTATATCAAGGTGTAATTGTTCCTGCACGTCTGTGACAATGTGTCTTGCTTGCAGTGTCGTGGGAACATGAGTTCCTTTATACTTCAGCATCCAAGCAGAGATTTCTATTTAATTTGTGTGCTAGAGGTTTTTGATTGTGAAGCAAGATGATCGCATTTCTCTATCTGCTTTTCTAGACTTAAGCATTTTATGTAGTTTCTTGCTTTGTGTTCTGGCTGTGGTTTATTTCAGAATGGTATCTAAGTTTCTGTTTCTGATTTTTGGAGAGAAAGTGTTTAACCTGCTTTTTTGAGTCACCTTTGCTGCATGAATTCTTCTGATCATAGAGCTTTTTTGGTAGCCGGGTAACATACTTACTGTCATGGAGTTCAACGTGTGTTGAGGTAGAGGTGGTTCCCTTTCTCTTGGTTAACCCAAATAGCAGTTAGCCCTGGTATGATTCAAGAAAGGCTTTTGCTTGTGGAGGTAAAGGGTGACGATTCTGGGGCTAGTTCTTCATATGTTCATTTTCTTCAGGTCTACATTGCAGGAATGGTAGGAAAGGAAAAGGGAATTAATCCAAATCTAAAGACTTGGATTTACAGAAAGGGAACATAAAATTCACACAGATGTTGTGATGTATAAATACAAGAAATTGTAACAAAAAAAGAGACACATCTCCAAAACATTTTAATGTGGAGATAGAATGTGTAAATATATCTAATACAAATAATATATCTGGTACTAATATGTAGAAGAAAATTTGACAGTGCTAAGTATTAAAACAAACAAACAAACAAAAAAAAACAAAAAAACAACCAAAAAACAAAAAAAAAACCCAAAAAACCAACCAACCCTGTCAATTTTTGCATCATCACAATTTACCTTCTATTCATTAGAGGCTATTCTACACTTGCTTTATTTATTTATTTATTTATTTTAATTTGTCATGGAATTTCCATGTCAAATAACTCAAGTTACTTTATCATTAGTGGGCAAGTCTCTGGTAAACCTGGGGTATTTGAAATCCCTGAAAGTAAGGAAATAGTATCATCTTTGATTTCAGTAAAAACAGTTTTTACAATTACAATTTTACAATTTTTACAATTACAATGCTTACTTCTAACAGCAAGATTTATTCTCTTCTTTTTCTTCTCCCTCCAATTCTCAAATCCTTGTGTGATTTCTACTGAGCTTCAGGAGTAACCACCTCTTGTTTCTACTGCTGGGATCAGTTTGTGACAGAAGCAGATCAGGGAAAGGGGCACTATTGGCATAATATGAGAACTTTCAAAAAATCAGAAGACAAGCAAACAGAAAATATTAACACAGTGGGTAGTAAAACTCTAAAATCAATTGCCACAAAAAGTTGCAGAGACACAGTGTCTGCACGTTCAAAGAGGGAGTAGACAAATTGATGGGCAACAGTTCTATAAACAGATACTGAAAAGATTAAGCAGGGATGTGCCCTAGAAATATGCCAAGACAACGGTTCTGGATGCTGGGTGATGCAAGGAAAACAAAACTCAGAAAATGATCAAGGTTGCCTGCTCTTATGAAATAGCATCTCCTTTTTCCCTCTATGGGAGACAGGATGCTTCCCAGGATGGACCATTTATCTGACGCAGCAGAATATTGTCTGTGTTCAGAAGAGAAGCTGTATAATGTTAACTTTTTATTTAAGCCTTGTCTTTGCTCTTTGATCACTGGCACTGTCTGAGTAAGCGCTTCGTTCTTCTGTCCTTTTGCACTTCAGAGGCAGGAGAGAGGATGAAGTGGCTTCCTCAGTTTATGCACATGTGTTTGAACTTTCCCTCCTAATGAGAGCAGGAGAACCTCCAGAGGACACGGAAACTGATCTTCTTGTTTTATCTGGGCTTTCTGGAGTAAACCTAAAGGGATGAACATGCCCCAGCTTTGCAAAAAGAGGAGGAGCGGTAGCTACATGAAGTTTATTACGCCCCATCAAGTCTGCCAAGTTTAATCTGCCATTACAGAGAGAAAGCTGGCTGTGAAATGGTTTGGATTGACTGACAACACTTAACTAACCACTGAGAATGATTTTGTCTTTGTAGTACAATTCATGTCTTTACATCATGTCCGTGTGTGTAGTGTTTCCAAATGAATTTAATTATGAGTGATGAATTTATGGATGTGCTTTTCTCTGTAATACTATAACTGATTGCTTTTCATCTGGACTTGTCACCAGTGTTCGCAACTGTCCCAGGTTTGCACTTAGCCGCAGTTAGTTAAACTACTGCGGCTTGGTGGGGGAAGTTGAATTTTTGTTTTGGTTTGGGTTTTTTCATTGTTTCAATCCTGAGCAAAAGTTTTGGGTTTATTGTTTCAATCCTGAGCAAAGTTTTGAGTTTTTTTTTTTGTGATTACCCAAGAATATTCATTTCTGGTTGGCTAAATGGGAGTCAGTGCCCTTGTTTTCACTTGTCATTTCTTAGAGTAGATACTGATTCAATTTCTAGTCTCTTGGGCACTGGTCAGTAGTGAAGGAAAAAGCAAACAGCAGAGCTCTTTTCTGGTAAAAACTTCTTTTGCTGATATTTGTGAAGGCATTGCTCTGTGCATATGCTACAGATATGCATCAGACATCTTTCTATGACATGAGAAATTGAGATTATGAAGTCTTCTGCTAGAAGCAAAATTTGATCTTCATTTCAGGAGAAACAAACTTATTTTCCACTTCCTGGTCTATTTATATTTAGCTCAACAGCTTTTAGATTGTGAAATGCAGCATCAACAGGAAGAAAAGAAGACTGTTGCAAAGTACATAGAAAGTTAGGTGATAAAATAAATGTACAGAAATTACTGCTATTACTATATTACTGCACTGTCATGTGTCGTTACATTCTTTATGTGCTCAAAAGAAAGTGACGACTCCTTTTCCCTCCAGTCTCTACATGTTGGCTTTTGCTTGCCTTTGATTTCATTCCTGATGCTAATTTTATACTGAAGCTGAGGTGACCTTTATATGTACCACTTTTCCAGGTGTTGCCTACTAGCTTTCATCCATGCAATAGCCATTATTTGCATTTCTAATGAAGTAAAGCACTAGGGCGAAACTTCTGTTACCTTTTCTACCGAGCTTTGCTTTGAAAATTATGCTCATCTAAAAGGAAACATATTTGTTGGAAACTCCTGAAATACATAGAAACAACTTCCAAACAATTCCTTGAATTGGCTAGTAAGAGTAAAAGGAGGAGGCAGCTGGATTGTGGACTTGGAGTCCAAGGCAACAGTCTGAGACTTCTTCTCTGTTTACACCACCGACACAGAATAATTTCTACCATTTTTATGGTGTTTCAGTTACAGTAGTGCATATAAGAAAGACTTTTTAATACATCTTGCAAATGCAAAGGAGTTTTACCTGGCGGGCAGGCTTGCTACTCTGCTCAGCCAGGTGAGTAAGACACAATCATTGTCATAATTCATGAATGTAAGAGAATTGGAATAGGAATTCTTGCTGTCGGGAAAGGGCTTCTTCCTAAAAATGCTAGCCAAAAATAATAATTAAAAATTGTAGAAGAAATTTAGCTTGAGGGCAAGTGGGACAAGTTGACAGACACTGACATACAGGGACAAGTTGTCATCGTGGTATGGGCTCACGTGGCCACCTTCGAGTCCAGCCGTGTGCTCCATCTAGCATGCAATGTGCTGATAACATTTGTAGTCTTAACTGAGGGAGGAAATGTAGGAGTTGTATTAATAACCAAACACTTAGGCATCCTCCCTTTGATCTTAACCATTCCAGTGAAATGTTTAAGTTAAGTACATTTGTTACATGGGTGGTGGTGTCATTGTTAAAAGACGCTAGTCACCTGCTTTTGTGTGAACAGAACTGCTCATTTTAGCTGTTGAAAGATGGTGCAGGTCACGGGAAGAACCACAGAGACTGCCAGCCCAATTATAAATGTGGGCACCTGCACAGAGCTTGCGAGGCCTCGGTCCACAAGTCAAAGTGCCAAACTGCTCTTTGTGTCCCGCTCACACAGATTTGATTTGGCACATGTTTAGTTCCTTTTAAGTGTAGAGTTGCTGTAAGTCCATGTCAGATAGTTACAGGAGGCATCATAAGGGTTTGAGTCTAATTGGTGTTTGTGTTTTTGAATCAAAAGCCAAGGCATGACACTTTTTTTTGTACAGCTACCAAACGCGGTATGCAATACTCAATGATAGTAGATGAGCCCTAAAAAAAAAAAAAAAAAAAAACACCAAACCCAAAACCCCATATTTTTGTTTCAAGTCTTGTCCATTCATCAATCCTTGTCCATCCTTCTGTTGCCTTCCTGAATCAGCAACGTCCCCTCCCTGCCCACCTGGCACCAGATGTGCTGTCAGGCACTACTGTGTGTCCCAAGTCCTCCGAGTGGCAGAATGCAAAATCTCAGGTGACATTCACCTGGAAGCGCTTAGCCCTCAACAGCTGCAGCCCCTTGATTACCTTGCCCGCCTCGGCGGCTCCGTGCCGCTACCATATCAATTGCTTGTCAATTCGGCTTAGCTATGACTTTGACTGACTGGAATGAGGGAAGTGGGAGTGGGGTGTAGGCGAATGGTTAAAATTAATTGCTACATAAGAAAAAATTGAAAGATAATTATTCCTGCTTTCCTGTCAGTGCTCGAGGGTAGATGACCTCATTAACTTGCAGCTTGTATACAATTCAATTACTAGGAGATGGAAAATACATTTTTAATTACCTCGGTGGCTTGTGCTCCATTCATCTCCATTTGCATGGCTTTTTTACTGTTGTGTTCTGAAGAAGTAGCATGGTCTTACCAAGGCTACCATAAGAGCTTACTTCTTGCTACAATTATTCTTGTTTGAGGTAGGATATTAAATGTGTGAGATTAACCCTTTGGTGCCAAGTGAATTGGGAGGTCCTGTGGTGGCACTAATGTGTTTTCAGTTAGCTTGGCATGTCAGGATTTTGAAACTTACGGTGTCAAATAATTATGTAGGGTAACTTTGTTCCTTTGTGCATTTTGTTGCTACATATTTTAAGAAAGCATTAAATTGGTGCATAATAAGCAGATCACCTAGGTAGACAAATATCATATCGATGTATGTCGTGGGAAAGGATTCTTTTGTAATTTCTAAAAGCCTATTATGGCATTTACTGAATTAATGATGACTTAATTGTTTTAAATACATAGCTAGACAACGATTTTAATGCATGAGTTTTTAAAACTGTCAGTGGTGTGTTGAAGTGTACAATACCTGTGGAAAGAATATTTGTTCATCACCAATCATTTAATTTAAAACTATTGCAGTATTGAAAGGCTTGGAGCAAAGAATTGAGGAACCCTGTGACCTGGTGCACAGATTTTTTTCAGGAAAGACTTGTCAAGGATTATACAGTGCTGCAGCTTAAGACTGTGTGGTTGTTAGAGCTGCATCCAGCGACTACCACAAAAAGATTCAAGAACTGATCTTGAGTGTTTCAACTCCTGCCAGTCATAGCATGACACAGACTGTAATCCCGGCTCTGATGGTGCACGCTGTCTTGATGGGGAAAGCAGGTAAAGGCCACAGAGACTGGCTGGTTGTTGGGTCATGAGGAAGTGCTGAGACAAGTTGTGATGTACAGAGATATTTAGTGGTGGGAACCGAATGTGTTTTATAGGATCTATATCTGGTCACTACTTTGCTCTCTGGAAAAAAAAAAAAATTGAAGCACAATGCAGGCATTCTTGAACTATTCATATAAACTTCATTATGAATGTATTAGTCCTATTTAATTCTTCTCTAAAGAGTATTAAAGCAAGATAAGGAGCTTTAAAGGCTCACTGTCAGAGAGCCTTTAATGATATTCTAAGAACTTGCACTTGCTGTGCTCTCAGCTGTGACCTGCAAGCGAGCGTCATTGGGAGGGATCTCTGAAGAAGTGGTGACAATTTAGACAGTCGTCCTTCCTCTTGCTGGTTAGTGCCTCAGTGTGATCCAAGGGACCCTGAGATACAAACTCCTTCTTGCTATACAGTAACATTTAGGATGTTTATTCTGCAAAATTGCAGTTTGAAAAAAAAAAAAACCCAAACAAAACCACAAAACACATGGTTGGATTAATACATACCTTCTTAGGCTAGCAAATTTATTGTGACATTTTTCTTCAAGGATATCTGCTAAAGGAACATACACTGGAGAGTTCCTTCATTCAGCAGTCTTTCAAGAGTGAGCAAGTGAGCCTGTGAGTCATTTTATTAAAAGGAAAGAATGTAAATATTTTAAATTATCTGTGTCGGTTAGTTATTTTATAGTTGATGTTTCCTGCATTTCATAACATGGGAAGACATCTAAATACCACCTTTGGTAAGATTGCCTTTTTGGTTTTGTACTAGCTATGGTATGGAGACAAACAAAATGCAAATTTAAGGAATCAGTTGCTTGCAGACCTGGAGAGAAACTTTTGATGTGAGGGTTTTGTTTGTAATTTTTAATGATCTGGGGTTAGGTTTGGTGGACCTAGTGCCAGCAAAATCTCCAGTGCAGCCAAAATTCATGGCATTTACTTGAGATGCAATGCCTGTTACCATGTGCACTATGTTTACTTTGACATGTAGCAATATTTCCATTCTTCTCCAGAGAGAAACAATAATGTAGTCCTGAACTTTCTTGGTTAACAACAGTCAAGCCAAAAGACATAACATGAAGTATATAAACATTTTAAGAATATGGACTGTACAAGGAAGTGAATGTGACTCGAATACAACAGTTGGAGGAAATCAGCACAAGATTAGTTTGCTTGGAATATACCCTGACCCCTTCTCCTCTGCCTCCATCTATTATTTTTAGTATTACATCAGTATTTGTTGGTCAAAAAAATGTAGGTCATCTGAAATATTTATAGGGCTTCCGTGGCTGTCTGACCTGTCAAGTCTTTGAAATGTATGTGACCACAGCAGAATTTTTTATAGTGCTCTAACAGTGCTCCCATTAAGGGAAAACGAATATAAATGGTAAGATAATAATTGGAAACTGACTTAAATGCGACATGTAGGCCAACATCAGTGATTCTGTAGTGTTAATATATTTTCAGGTGACACATAGGCAAAACCTTTCACGATCTAAGGAGAGAGGCTGATTCAACTCGAATTTCTTTGCAGATTTTTTTTTTGTGTTAAGCATCCATTGCCCTCACCATTGAGCAGCAGGGTTTTCTGCAACCCTATTTCTGTCCTCTACCACCTACAAAGAAATGACATCTGTACTATTTGCAAAAGATGGATCCTATCATGACCTCTAGGTCTGGATTTTTCTTTACACTGTTTGAGAGACTGTTTCTCCTGACATAGTGAAGTTGTTGTTAAACTGAGTTTGTGATGGATAAGTGCTATTTAAGACTTCTGCTGTCATGTACATGGGTATACATCCCAATTGACCAGTACATTTTTCTGTGAGCTTGCGTGTCTTTGTGATAGTGTTCTGTGTTACATCATGTGGTGTTGGGCTGAAAATGGTGGTGAAGAAAGTGAGATTTTGTTCTCAGTTTACAGAATAAATATTAAAAGAAATACAACCTAACATACATGCCCCATGTTTATGAAGTAGACTTCTTTTTGGCTGAATTCAGTAATAGGAGTATAGTAGTGGGTGTGCACATCTCGAGGTTTAGCATCTATAGCTGACAAGGATGTTCTGTCAATACTTCATCCACCTACAAATACAGAGGGTGTATTTGGAGATTAAAGATCCAGACATGAATTCCCAGCTAAATGCAGAATGTACTAGGAGCCCCAGCATGGTCCTGGAAACCTGTTTCCGGTCCCAACACATAAGGCTGTGTTGGCACAACCCCCCTGGTATCTACCTAAAGGTGCTCACCTTCCACTATTGAAAACTCAGGCAAGGAAGTAGAGTGCATTCCTCATCTTAGTAAGAAAAGGAAAATTGCATGTGTAAAATGAAGTTTTGAGTGAGACAGTACCCCAGTACCCCGGGACTGTTGCAAAACATATTCTGTAGAAGACATCATGGAGGGGATTTTGTATTCAGTGATCTGTTTCTCTGATCACATGGTAGTAGTAACTTATAGTTAACTTGTAGGAAACAAAGAGTAACTTGCTTTCTTGCAAAAATCCATGTTGATCTAGCCTGTTGGCCCATTTCCAAAAGAGATTTGCACATGCTGATTGTTAGAGGCTTTCTTTTAATCCTCTTCTGCCCTCCTAGTTGAAGAACTATTGGAGGGCTTTTCCTTCCCCCCCCACCAATTGTAATCAATAATATAGCATTTACTCCCAAAGTAGTATAGGATTTGGTTATGATATCAAATACACAATATTATCCAATTATTGTGTTTAATTATAGTAAGGAGATTGCAGTCTTACAAAATACACAGTTTAAGGTTCTCAAAATCTTTGGTAAGTCGACATTGATATAAATTATATTACATCTAGTTTAAACTGAAAAGCCCAGTTATCTCTTACAACTGCAGAAAAATGGTTCATTAGAAGGATTTAAAAAAAAATACATATAAAGTAAAGGAATGGGCTCATTATAAAATGTTTCACACATAATCTAACTAATTAACATAATAAATTGCAGAGAACCATATTGGAATATCATATAATTAAATAAATTCCATACGGGCCACATAAGTTAATGTTTTCTTTTTGGAAAATTGTATGCCTTGGCAAATAAAATATTCAGGGGATTAACTATAAAGAAAAAAATGGCTTTGTGTAATTATTCTCTCTTGTAATTTGAATTAGACATAATTACATTTCCTAAATATGAAAGGAAAATAAGTGTGATCTATAGAGAACAGACAACACCACCGAGACAAGTCTGTCTTTGTTTCCTGACCCATTAAGTGACAATTATGATACTTGTGTTAAACATCTTAGAAGTGGCATGAACTTGCCATAACTCTTCACTTATTCTGCTTGAAAAGATCATAATAGGAGAAGCTTTTGCTCTTCTGTTTTTAAATGGAGTTCAGACTATCACTTGTGCAATACAAAAAGTTCATAGAAAAATGTCATTGCATCAAGTACTATTTTCATCACGTACATAAAATAAAGGAGCGCTCTTTTTGCAACTCCAAAGCCACATAGCTGTCTAGAATATGCTACTGTAAACCTCTATAAAATGTATGTATGCTTAAGTCCTGTCATATGCCACTGGTAAGTGCCTGTGTGGTTTCAGTGGAGAATGTACACAGAGTTTGCAGATGTCAGGTGTGTTTGTGCACTTCAAGGTGAATTACTGATGCAAGTTGTGAATGTACTTCTTGGTTTCTGCAGGGGTTTTTTTCCCTCTCCATTTATTTATCTATTTTAAGTGAAACAATTGCCAGACAACATGTAATCTGAAATAAATTCAGTGTTTTTTCTAAACATGTTTTTTACCAGCTAGCAAAAAATGCCTCAGAACTTTTTGTATACTTGCAGAGAGTTATATTACCTACATATACATATATTCCATGTATCCACGCATATCCAATTAAGAGTATTGTATGAGCTTGAGGATCTACACAAAGTTCACAAACTTTGCCTACTAGTTGTGTTGCTCGTTCTGTGTTAGACTAAATAATTTATGCTATTGAAAGTATATCTGCTCACTTATTCTTAGATATGAACCATACATTTTTGGCCTTTGCATGGAATTTATCTGTGAATCACCTACTTATGATTTATTGTGTTGTGACAAAAGCAAATTATGGGGGTAAATAATAATTATGTGACAACTGAATAGTGGCTGAGGTAACTTCATCATTATTTTTCATTTGCTTTTTGATAGGAAGTAGTCTTACGTAAGTGAGGTAAATAGATGGATTTTTTTTGCTGAAATTCTTCAATGAGACATGGTAGTTCATATACTCCCTCAGCTTTCTCTGCCAGGAGACTTGGAGACTTCACAAAAGATGCTTCTCAGTATCCATCTGTTGCTCTATCATGACAAAAATGTTCTTTTTTTGCTTCTATGTATGTGATAAAAAGTATCTTTTGTTTATTTGCTATAAATGTTAACGTTATTTTCTAGTCAGCCATTTTGAAATAATTTTTCATATTTCAATGTAAATTTTTGGTTCAGTAATACTCCTTATGTACAAGCCCTTCTGTTACATCTTATGTGTTAGACTCCTGTGTGTTATGCTGTTGCACTCTTACTTCTCTTTGGGTCTTTTGGCCTATGGATTCTGAGAAAGGCCAGTGGAAAATCCTTTTGCTGCATGTGTGCTATCTCTTGTCGTTTATAGAATTTTGCTGGTAAATCATCTTATTTTTGCTAATTTCTTTCCGTGAAAAAAGTATCTCCATCCATAAAATGTTGTGGGATCCTTTGATTTGCAGCAGCCAAAGCTAAAGATAAAAAAAAAAAAAAAAGGTAATTAATGTAATAGCGGTGGTTTTATTTCTTGCTTTCCTGGAAGGCAGTGTGTACTGGTACTCCTCTTGGTTGTACTGTTGCTTTTTATTTACAGTGCTTCTACAGTGGGAAGATGTTATCCACACATTTAGACTCCCGGAACATGAGCCACGGAAACTAATTTCAGATGTTTTAGTATCTAGTGTTATAGGTGATGCTAAGCGGTTTATTTACTGGATGCTGTGGATGTGTTTTCATGAAATTTCTGAATTGCCCATTGCAAAGATACACAGGGAAATTCTGAGGTTTTCCAAAGTTATACCATTTTGAACGCAGAGACTTCTACTGTCTATACAACGTATGTGCCCACTTTTTTCAAGTATTTAAAAATGAATACACAAATTGGTCTGGATCCAGCATTTTGCTTCTTCCCATGGTGACGCCTCTTCCTAAACAGTTTACTGAGCCTTACCTGGAGTTCAGCCCTTAACGGGGCGGCGTCACCCGGCTGGTTCGTGTTTAGTTTTGACAGTATCTTAGTGCTCCCTGTTCTCAACACCCATCCTGACACATTTACAGTCAATTTAGATGATTTCATTAGTAGATCCTTAGAAGGCGCTTTGATCAAAAGAGTTTTAAAATACTGCCTAAATGGTAACCACGTGTGCTTAGTTTGGCCGTTTTGACAATTCCTACGTGTAGGACAGGAGGCTTTCATTCACTTTTACAGATGCTGTACTTGTTTAGTCTCACATTGCACTGGGAGAAGAGCTGATGTGTTTTTAACTACTCTGCTTGATACTGATGTAAAGAAGACTCGGCCAGAGCCAGACTTTCAGCTCCTTCTCTCTGCTGCTTTGCCTTGCTCAGTCGACAGAACGCATCCAGATCTCTATCTTGTAGACTCAGACAGATCCAGTGAAATGGACTGTGATGCACAATTTCCAGGCCCATCCATAACACCTGTCTTGTAAGCTGGTTTTAAGTATGATCATCCTTTGGTCTTTGCCGTTCCTTTTAAACGTATGCCTGTATTCAAGCAAAATTTCTTTTAATAGCTACAATGTCTGCTTCTCTTGGAAATCTTTGTCAGCCTTGTCTGGTCCTAATTGGTAGTGCAAATTCACTGAAAACAATCCCCCCCTTTCTTAGATGTCTCTGTTTATGGGATATTTTGCTGAATTTGAATAGGTTTTCCGGCACACCATGCCCTCAGTATCTGTGAAATGGCAAGATTCTTTTTGTGCTGAATCCAGTTAACAGAAATATTTTTGCTTCTCTGTAGTCTCCTAATTCTCCTTTTCTATTTAGGTATTGCTGGTTAAACTGATTAAGTAGTGAGAAGTCTTCTGAAAGTTAGTTATCCTCCTTGCTTCTCTAGCTTTGGCTGTCGGTTCTGCAGATTCCTCTTATTTCTCTGTGACATCACAATCCCGATTTTATATCTTGCTTTCCCACACTTCAGACTCATTTTTAACACCATCTCTTTAAATATATTTCTACTTCTTTGGAGTTATTTTTAACTTTCCTAACTTTTCCCATTATGAGCTGTTTCTGAGTTCCATCTTTGCAATAAATAAATAATTTCCTTTTCTTAAATTATTACTGTGGATTACTATTACATGATACCATGTTCTGTAAGGAGGTCAACCTTAACTATGATCACTGCTGAATTGTGCTTATTCTCTTGCAGTCCTTCCAGCGTTTGAGTAAGGGCTGAGTCCAAGATAGCTCCCAACTTTCCACTTCTACGTGCTTCACCATAATTTTTGCAAAAATCAGCTGATGATAAACCAAACATTAGTTTCCTAACCTGTGTTCTCATGAGACATTCAACCGGTTTTCCCCATCCCCTTCTGCTCCGCTACCCACAGTATTTTCCTTTAATGCTGTTTTCTGATCTACAGACTCCAGATGCATTTCAAATTCCTTGGTCTTTAAAATTTTCAACATAGAAAACTACTGTAGTATCAGATGTAGAATGGAAATCACATGCAAGTATGAATGGGATTATGCTATTGTTCTCATTAGTCCTTGTTCCAAAAATGATCATTTAAGTATAGATTCATAATTGTTGTTAGCCATCCTAATAATTTAATTCTGTTAGGTGTTTAAATTAGACCTGTACAAAGATACCTAGGCACTTGAAACTGTGCGCCCAGAGGTTAATCTGTGGAAGCGGAACCGTAAGTCTTGTTAAGGTAAGTTGAAAATGCTGACCAAACTAATTGTATGCTGATTTTTATTAGATTTTGTTTTCCTCTCCTTTGCCAAATGCTTCTGCAATACCAAGTACGTAGATATCCGCGTTCTTGTTCCAGCACTTGGGATTCTAATTGTAACAGACTTTGCGTAAGGATTTAGAGATTCCTGGATCAGCATAGTCCTGAATTGAAGTCATTTTTGTGGATTATGGAAGAGGACAGCATTGTATTATGTTATTTTTAGGGGCATGTTCCCATTTTGTAGAGAACAGTGCTCTTGGCTTTTCCTGAACTCCAGGCTCACTGCAAGCTGGGGTCCCAAGTGCTGCTGTTGGTGCCATGGTTAGGTGATGTTGATCCGCAACATCTTGGTGCTGTGTGAGTTATGGCTCCTGACTTCTGAACATCAGGAGGCACTCTACTGGAATACTTGATTTAAATAATAGAATCATGTAGGTGGGAAGGGATCTCTGGAAGTCATCTAGTCCAATCTCTTGCTGAAGGCCGAACTAACTCAAAAGTTGTATTAGGTTGCATGGGGCTTTGTGCAGTTGAGTTTTGAAAAAACAACATGAATGGAGATTAGACAGTCTTTCTGGGCACCTCTTTCATCCTGGTTATCTCATGAAAGATCAGTTCCTGCTCCAGACTCTCCCCATGACTGTGGATGTTGCTGGTATCCACAGTCACTGCAGCTATAAGCTTCTCTTGCACTGTGGGCTGGAGCTCTGGGGGACCTGAGGTTTGGTAGCTCAAACATAGTAGGTGGATGTAGTAGCTAGATTTCTAACCAGCTGTATGCATGGTCGCCTCCATTTATGATGAGAGAATTCCCTGTCTCTCTCGCTTTACCGTCGTACCTAGAAAGCCAGGGGACCATTTGCCAGTCACAAGACCTTTGTTAGTTTGACAGTTAATCTATTTTTGTGTAGACCTTGGATACATTATTCAGATAAGAGGGAGAACGGGTCGTTTTCACCCTAAATGGTTGATCTGAACTGAACCCTATATGACTTTTTTTTTTTTTTTTACTTGCTGAACATGAAAGAGGCCTACTGATAGTTTGGTGATGCAAGAAATCAGATGTTTGCTACTCTCTGCCTTCCTGTTCTGCTGTTGACTTTCAGGCTTTGGTGGCCTCTTATGACCCACCTCCTTGTGTAACCGCGTGGCTGGTAACTCTCCCAGTGCCTCTCTGTACTGGAAATGATGATTTGCCCTGTAGGATGTGTGGGACACCATGGCGGGGGAACGCCCGTGTGTCAGGTCCTGATCCAGAAACTACTGAAGTCACTGAGGATTTCTCCTTTTATTTCAGTATTACTTGAGTCAGGTTCTCCAGGCTGTGATTTTTTTTGATTGGCTCACCCACTGTATATTTTTAAAATATCACCTCTTTTATTCACCTTTGCTTTGCCTGTTTGGCGCCTTTCCTAATCCTCTTATTTCTGAGAAGTAATTGGCATGTGCAATATTTTGAGGCACAGGAAGAAGCTTTGAGCTGTTTGTTCTCTTACTAAAACAAATGACACAATGGAAAAATAACATCGAGACATGAAAGGGAAGGAGGGGAGGAGGAGGGGAAGGCGTCAGTAGCCAAGGGCAAAGGGAAGAGCTCTCGGGGAGGCCACGATGTGAGAGACGTGAGGGCCTGACGCTCGCCTGCTCCCTTGCTCCAGCCATACCCCTCTGCAGCGGGGACTTGCTCTGCTCCTGTTTTTCTCTGTCGCTGGCCTCTTGGCTCAGGATGTTTTCCGTCTTCTCTATATTTCAAAGCTTTGTGGTAAATAATCAATTCAAACCAGCACCGAGTCTCTCTTTCTGTAATTCTGAAAACCCATTAAATTATATTGTTGAGGGAAAACAATAGTTGTGCTAATCATGCTCTGTGCATGTGCATCTTAATTTCCCCAGAGACCTGAATATGAATTTTTACTAACATGTTAATTTTGTGTGTTAATCAGTAGCTGTAGGCCGAATGAATGGATTGACTATGTAAAACTGTTTGATATTGAAACAACTCCTTTTGACCCCCTCAAATTGGCTTCATTCCCCTAAAGACGGTTAAAGTTAATTAAGCACTCAATAGGTTTATGGTGTTTAAATTAAAATATATCACTCCTCATTGTGTAGTCATCAAGCGCGGCCGGCGCTCCCCCCCCTCCCCGGGCCGCCCGCCCGGCTGATGGCCTCACCGCCGCGCGCCGCTCCGCGCCCCTCCGCGCCCCGCGCCATGCGCCGCCAGGGGGCGCCGTGGCGCTGCGCTCGCCGCGGCCCCGCGGGACGTGCCCGGGCGGGGGGGGGGGGGGGGGGGTGTCAGGGCGGCCGCCTCCCCCCGCCGCGCCGCGGAGCCGGCCCTCCCCCGGCCGCCTTCTCCAAAGGCTCAACAGCCCCCCCACCTTCCCACGCCCCCTCCTTTTGCATTCTACCCCCCTTTTCAATTAAACTTCTGTGGTGAAATGCCAGAGCCCTGGGATATATGTTTACTGAGAAATAACTGAAATTATGCATGAAAAATATATAAAATAACACTTAACTCTTCCTTTTAAAAAGACGCATTGAAAGCTGTAACAATTGATGTGCTGGCTTTCCCCTCTGGGCCCTTTTAAAGGGCTGGTGGTGGCTGGGGGTAGCGATTGCTGCTTTTCAGAAGCCATGACAGTCACGTTAAGATCTCCGAAAAGAATTGTATAATAGGTAGAGTGCAAAAAAATGAGATAATGGTAATTCTCAAAGGAATACATGCTTTAAATTAAAAAGCCACAGTGCTGCTGATGTGAGCATTATATTAATGCTTGTATGACACAATCCTCAAAGCTCTTTCTTCTTCCTTAAGCTGCTTACTTCACCCTGGAAAGCGAGGGCTATGTGCCCTGGCAAGGCCAGTACAGCACACATTGGTTCCCTGTTTGCTCAGAAAACAACAAAAACAAAACTCCGGAGTGCCTTTGGCAGGTTTAATTAGTAGCTGGGTGCTTGCAGCTAAACAGAGCTATTCTTCCTCCTTTAAAAAAAAACACACCCCACCCCCCAAAAAAAACCCAACAAACAAAAAATACACATCCTCAACACTTCGAGTATAGTAACGTACACTTGCATTTAAGAGTTCAGAGGTAGGGGCAGTGTGTGGATTATAACTGGAGTTATAGTTGCAGGTACTTAACAACCTTGGAAAAAGTCAAGCTTTTTTGTAGCACACTTTTCGTGAATAATCCGCCCTTTCTATGCGGGAGAAAGAAGGTGTTGGAATTTGGGAAGACTTTGTTTGGTTGTGCCTGTGGTGGCTGAAGCCCTGGGCATCCGTCTCCGCGGGCTACGTGTGTGGCAGGTCGGCCCAGGACAGGTGGGTGCCCCCGCGCCTCTGCGGGGCAGAGGTGCTGCAGCCCCCTTTCCGGGGGTGCGGTGAGGCCACTCAGCCCCTCCTGCTGAGTCCACCACTGGTGAGATCTCATCTTTTATAATACTTTGGCAAAGCTCAGGCTGCAAACCTTCTCCGTGCCTGGTTTAACTGTTACGGCTTTGTGTTTAAACAACAGAGAATTACATGTTGTCCTAACTGCCCTGTTGTTGTTAGAGGGAGGCTGGTCAAAAGCCACCCCATTTGTCAGATGCCCCTGGCAAGCATAAAGGCTAAAAATCATTGTTTTCATACTGGCCCTCCTTACCTAGAAAATGTTTCTGCATTCTTTAAAAACTAGTAATGCTATATGAAGGTAGAGGAATGATGGAAGGAGGCTAGAAAAAGTATCAGATTAAATTCCCAAAGTAGTATGGCATCATAAAAGAAACGGATCACCCTGAAGGGGGAGAGCCTTGTTACTTGTGTGTGTCAAGTATAATACTTGCTTTCAAAACACATCTCGGCTGTATAAGAACCCATGTATACCTGTATTTTATAAATGTTAAAAATGGGCATGAAATCCTATCATGCGCCTTTGTAATAATTCAGATTAATTTATCAGTCTATTTGAGCCTCATGTTCTTCTGTTTAATATCATATCATATCAGAGTTAATATCATACCTTCTGTGCATGTTGGTGTATGTGAATGAAATTTCCTAATCTTGGATGGATTGCCTGTATGTAATTTCATAAGATGAGCAGAGTGAGTTACTCTTGTCTGAGCTACAGATTAAATAGGTATTTTCCCTAATTCTTTCCTGTTCTGTGCAGAACTGTGGAAGAGAGCGTTGTGTTTGAGAGAATGTCAAAGTCTGCCTTTGCGAGGCCACAGCTGACAAGTACTCTCTCTGTTGCAGCATATTTCTACCTTTCTGCAGTAAACTGTTTCCTAGTGTTTTTTAAATGTATTTCATGTTTCCCCATCTGTGCAAGCCGGGTCTGTTGAATCTACTGCTGGGCAGATGAGCCAGAGGCAGGGCTATTGCAACTGCATCCTCCACGGTGAAAGCTGAGAGATGACTTCTTGCCTTCTGTACCCTTTTACAGACCATTCCTCTCCAGTAAATGGAGCTAACATTCATGTTGGCTGGTGACAGGAGAGGAGGAGGGCTAGCCGTGCTATGAAATGCTATTTCCTGTTGAAACTCGCAGTTCACATTTATAGCTGTCACCACAAAAGGCAAATGACATTTTTCCATGGCAAGCTTTCACAGTACTGCTCAGAGGGCTGATAAACGTGCTTTACAATTCTGGATGAGGTTAGGCTGACTACGCAGGAAAGATCTAGCGTAGGGGCCCAATGAAGTGTTTTTATTTCTTAAATATCTTCAGATGTGATTGTACCTACAGTGGGGATTTTATCCAAGAGGGTAGCTGTGCAAATAACACAAGTACCTAATAAGAAGGGTTAAATATTAATACAAAATGTGATCTTCTTTTTTCCCCTTAGTATAGTAGTGCTGCTTGAAATCAGGACTACAGCGCTGGCACAAATGACAGTACACAGATGCTTTACTTCTGTGCTCAAGGAGTTGGTGTGGTGCAGCTCTGACCTCCATAACCTAGCCATGGGGACAAAAATTTGTAGCATTTTTTTTTCTTTCCTTTGTGCACCTCTTTGACAGCACCAGCCCAGTTACAAAAATAAACTTGTTCTGTGAGCCTATATTCAATATCATGTTTTGCATACAGTAAGCGTTCATCCAGATAGGAAATCTACTTTGCAGCAACACAATCTGCTTACCAAATTAAATAAGTGGAATCAGGGGGATTTTGGTAATCTCTTGAGAGCAGCTTTGTAATGTAAATGAGTTTGATTGCCACTGATAGTCGTTTGCCAGAAGAGCTTGAGGATTTTGGAGATGGCACCTAAATACTTGGAAGGTGTACTGGCTGCAGGACTGTGCCTTTGATGGTTTTCCCATGCTGAAAGACAGCTATCGCCGGGATGGCTGCATGTGCACGGAGAGATGAGTGGCTGCACAGGTGCTTTTGGCTGGCAGAAGTCAACATGGCTCAGCATGGACATGGGTTGTTACCTGTTGTTTCCTGCCTGCATTAGTCAAGGTGTGAAAACCATGGTGGTTAGGTGTGTTCAGAGAGAAACAACTGACTCAGTAATAGCCTGATGAGCATTCTAGCCAGTGGGAATAGGAGAAAGGCTTTTTTTTAAATATTAAATTCTTATTTTGAATCATAGTATTAAAAGGAAATGGAGCATTAAGTATGAACATTTTATTATTTTAATTTTTTTCCTCCTTCTTTAGGTCTTTGTGTCTAATTCGATAAAAGGACAGTCCAACAATGAAGAGTTGGAGTACCGCATGCAGATTTAGCCAAGGCATAATGTAGAAACCTGATTTGCAGAGCCTGCTCTAGAGCAGCTGACTTGGTTTGGCTCAGCAAACCTTCCTCTTTCTAGTGTACGTCCTTGCTAAGAAAGCATGTATATGTGTTTTATTAAGTGTGCATGATATGCTAGTAGGATCTTGTCTGCTTCAGAAATCAAACATGTAAAAGGTGTAATAGCTGTGTATATTCTTTTAATCATGCATTAATTAATATGGAGGAAAAAAAATATCTTTATTCCTAGAACATTGCGTAATGTGTTTTGGGAGGGGTGTCAAGCATGCTCTCATTTCTATTCAGCTTTTGTGCAAAAGTGTTCTAAATGTGAGTAACCAGCATCACAGCTGATATGAAAGCAGTCCTGTATTTTCTGCCTAAGAATTTTAAAAGTGCTTCCCATCAGAGATATACTTTTAAGTTTCTGCAAGTCTAGCATGTGGCCTTGAAAATGTGTCAAGATGCTCGCATACAGGTCTCTAACTACTACCATTCCACCCAAGAAATGTTTGCAAACTTGTTTTAATGCATGAAGTACTTCCCAGATTTGGACTATTCTGGGGCCCCACTCTGTATTTTCACACATTTGTCAAGGAACAATAACATATCTGATGGATGCTGGGTGTTAACATGTATTGAGGGAGATTTTCCTCTAGCCAGAATACTTTATATCCAGTGGTCATCGTTCCGTTCCTTCTGGATTGATGTTAATTTTCTGTGATGCTGCTGGGGCTAGAAGTGGACTCAACAACTTTTCAGTTCAGGTGTTCTTCCATGCAGCAAGTGAAGGCAACAACCTTTCTTATTTCAGGAAGTTGTGCTGCCATATCATTCCAGATGGCTACGAACAACCCTAGCAATTCAACACTTGTTAACTTTTATTTTCTGTCTTATTTGGATATTTGTTTAAAATCTTGAGAAAGAGCAGATGATTGGCAACCCTCAAGGGAAAGAGGGCATGTGTAATTCAGTAGCAGACGATTTTTTAATTTTTCTTGTTTTCTTGCATTGTGCAAAACCTGTCCGTGAGAACTTTTTAGCCCATTGGGGTTTGAACATTTTGCTGCTGGCTCATAGCTTCCTCATGTCCTCTGGCTTACTCTGTTCTGATAAAACATGACTTGTAATTTAGAAGAAAATTATGTAAATGAAGATAATAAGTTCTTACCAGGGCATTGTAAACTTCAGTTTTAAAGGTCAACTTAAAGAAAACATAATCTTTTTGATGTTGTACTTTTGGGGTGATTTTAATTGGCAGAATGGGCAAGGGGGCACATTGATGATGATGATGATGTTTAGCAGATAACAGCAGCATGAGCTGTGTTGAGTAAAATTGAGTAATGAATTCTTCGAATACCGTTAGTTTCTACTCTAAATTTAAATCTCAGAAGAAGCCAGTTTAGCATGGTGTAAAACTAATCAGTTCAGTACCTATTATTATAGTTTTATTACTACATATACTGTTTGACACAAAACGTTGTAGAGTGAGCTACAGCCAGCAAGGAGGATGTGATACTTCCAGTCCTGTGGCAAAATACATTGCCTCAGAGTGATCTCAATGAATGCTTTTTTGCTACGAGTGTCGTATTGTTGCTGATGATTAGGCTGTCTGCTACTTCTGATATCCATACAGAGGGGAAAAATGTGTTGGTGTTGTGGTTGTCTCTTTCTATTGCATCTCTGCTGGTGGTACCCAAGCACTAATCTGTATTGATGTACCTTTGCTTTTAATAACAGTAGATGTTATATCCTTACCGTTATTTTTTTAAGGATCAGAATTTTCTTTGCTAGGATGTTAAGAATTTTTCAGGTAGCTGGGTCCTCACTTGAAAGCTGTGTGGAATTGTGATTTTTGGATTGAATTGCCTTGAAAGGTTGTTTCCAACACCACTCTTTGCTGCCTGCCATCTGCTCTAAGGGCTGTTTCTTTTTTCAGCTATGAAATGCAGCCAATTTGGCCCTGGTTCCTCAGGGTGTTGGGAGGAAGAGCTTCTCCCCAGCTGTTGCCGAGGGGAATTCCCTGCAACTCTTAAATGTCCCAAAAAGAGGTGAAAGCAGAATGAAGCCTGACAACAGACATTGCCAGGCAGACTTGTGCTCAGTGAACTCTGTCCAGTTTGGGTCAGAATATCCGTCAGTTCTGGGCTGAGCTACGCAGCTGAAGAAGTTGGTCGTGAGTGCGTGTAAGAGGCAGACTTGGAGCTTTTTGCGTGCTCATCCCCTTCCCCAGTTCTGGCAGAGCAAGGTGTGCGATATGGAGCAGCCAGGAGCTGAGTCTCATGTTAGCTTTGTTAGCTTGGGTCTCGCTGTGGTCTTCACATTATACATTAATTTTTTCAGATCCATGCCAAAAATGACAGCAAGACCTCTTAAATGAAGTATTTTTCTTCTGACTCACAAGCTTGTTTTTTTGCATATGCAAACAGAAAAAGCCCAAGTATCCTAGAACTTTATCTCTGGGCAGCTTCCTGTTGCTTGTTGGTATGGGAGAAGTAAGAGATCCCGTTTTTTCTTTTTTTTTTTTTTTTCCTCCATGTAGGAATTTTTGTTTTGTTGCCAGAAAAAAGTATTAGATTCTTAATATGAATCTATTATTTGCTGTACTCCTTTTAGCTTGATGTCAATAATTTTGGGCTCAATGAACAGTTAGCTAGCAATTTTTCTTAAACCGTCTGTATATTTTTCTTTAGGCCAAACTTTGTGACTTGAGTTATTCTATATTCCAGTACTTTTTTCCTCCTTGTTTATGTGCGAGTCCTGGCTCCCACTCGTGTAACACTGCTAGAGATTTCCATGTTCACGTCACAACTGTAATGCTTGGTCACTATCTTTTAACTTTTTTTCCTGCTGTTACCTCTGTGTTTGCGGTGTCTCAGTCATAGAGTGTTAGTGTCAGATATTCCTCCTGCTCTCTCAAGAAGGACTACATCATCATACAGAAACTTGGAGGTGATAGTTTTCCAGACTGTCCCAAGTCAGTGTCTGCAACACCCAGCCACACCTCCCATCTGCTTAGTTCCCCACCTTTGAATGGAGGAGGTGCTGCTGTCGGTGCCAGGACATCTTTCTGTGCTGCTTCTGTTATCCCATCTTCAGTCACTGCTTCCATTCTTAAATGGTGTCTAACTGGACAACTGGCTCCTTTCCCAGTGTTTCATTTGGAGACCTATCTACCATTTCAATTGCAACATGAAACTTAATTCAATAAACAAACTCTATATTTGACTTCCTAATGATCAGGGAGTGACTCGGAGTGCTCTGCCCCCAGGGCTGCCTAGCCAGGAGGGCAGGTGTGGGTGCCAGCACCACGGATCCCAGGCACGTTCCCTTTGTACAATGCTATCATGGAGTCTGCCTGGAGGACCTTCATGCTCCCATCACGTGAGTAATCACAGATGCTAGCTGTAGTTCTGCTGATAGCAGATAATGTTATTTTACAAATATAAAAAAATTTTGGTATTGACCTGTCTTACATAGTGTGGATCTGTCTTTAATTTTCAGTGCAAACACATGGGAGTCCAAAAGCAAAACACTGTAGCGGTCCTGACTGGCAAATAATGCTAATATATCTGAAAAAATACACAGAATGTTTTATGAACACTGATCTCACAAATTGATATGGATATATAAAAATATTCTACCATAAAAATTAAGTTCTTCTAATGAAATCTTCTGAAAACAAAACAAAAAGAATGGTGCTGCCAGGAAACAAGAAAATATTTTTGGTACAAGACAGAATACGCAACTGCTTTTAATCCTATAACTGCATGTAACGAGGTTAAAATTACTTTGCATTGCACAAAAAAATAAGAGGAAGGGAAGAACTTTAAATTAGCAAAGTAGCCTAAAGTAAGTTTAGATGAGCAGTGTAGTAAAAATGGCGTTTATTGAGCTATGTGTTGTATCACACGGTGGAAGTAACTGACATGCTTGTCATGCGCTGCTCGTTTTGCAGTTTAGATTATTGCCCTTTCTCTCCCTTTGCTGTTTTTTTAATTAAAAAAAAAAAGTTGTTTTACTGTGTGGGATATTCTTGATGTTGATATTCCGTTTCTTTCTGTGTATGTACATTAACTGGTGTAACAGGCCTGAGTGGGCTCTTTGGATGCTACAGCAGTGCAAATGATTTATACAAATGCTGCCGGGAGATGATTACAGCAAAGGCAGCGCCAGATTGTGGAGAGAAGTGCAGTAATAGCATCCAGGAATTCCTGAGCTTTCAGCTCAGCTCAGACCAGCTACCAGCTCTCCTCAAGTAAATTGCTTCACATCTTGCTGCTCTTATCCTCATTACTTAGAGAAAATAATACTTTCTCAGTATAGTGTAAGAAAGACAACTGTAGATAATAGAGAACCTCTATAAGCCTCTAAATGGAAGAAAGTATTATTATTAAACAGTTTTGTTTTTTTTTTTTACTATCGTGCACATCTACATTTTAAGTCTTGTTTTCAGAAAAAAATCCCCGTTACTTGAGAAATTACACTCTGTCTTTTGCAGGAAATAGACTGGTATCGTTTGAGCATTAGACTGACATTAATAACCTGGAGTGTGCGTTATAGATGGGAGCTACTGCACACAGTGTGTATATATGGAGTAGTGGAAAAAGAGCAATCCCATTAGGATCACCAGATAACCAGTGAGAACTGGAGAACTGTACATCCCAAATAGTACATCCAATACTCTGCCCATATGACAAACACTAAATCAAATATATTCTGGTCAGCTGTACAGCAGCACAAATATCCTCTCCTGATTTCCTTTCCCTCTGCCTCCAAAATGATTTTGTACTACTACCAGACCGGGTATTGTGAAGTTAAACAAATACATATGTTATTCTTTTGCAAAGAACTCCCATGTGCAGTTTCTAATTAAATGATTTTAATCATTCCATTTCAATCAACCTACATAAACATCAAATATCAAAAAGAAATCTCTGTTCCTGTAGTCCTTCGCTGCCTCCACAGAATGGTTCTCAGCAATATAAATGATGTTTGTTCTCCTGTTACTGCATCTCCAGATAATGAGCAGTTTTATTATAGTTGAAGCATTATCCCAGCATGTATTTGCAAGAAGCATATGACAATGAAAGAGTAATTTTTCATTATTTTTCTTAATATCTTTAGACCATCTATGCATCTGATAAATACTTTTATACTCAGCTTTGTATAGAAATATATAGAAATATATTTCTCTCTTCTAAATTACCCTCCACTGCAGTTGCTTTATATGACTCTTTTTCTTTTTGTAAGAAAGCTATTTTTAAGGTCATCTCAGTATTTTGCATGAACACTTTTTCTTCTCTATATTTATTAGGAATGTGTGGTATGGACAAAGGAAGCATTATTTAGTTAAGGTAATCTTCAGTTTTACTTTAGATCTATTACAGATTGCTCCAAAGTATTTTTTTTTCTTTTAACATATATCTTTGTTACTGCTAAAATTATAGTAATACTTTTAGAAGCACTACTTAATGATCTTGTTTTCAAGTACGCTGTAAAAAGGAATATAATGAGATATTCAAAAGTATTCTGTTTCTGACAAGATTTGTCCCTTTTTAATTTGAATGTCCCCCTAGCATACAAGGTTCATTACAACTAACTATAGAAAATCTTCATTGTATTTACACTTGGATTTATGATGTAGCTCCCAAAAGGAAAAAAGAAAAATCTCTATTTGATTATAATGCTTTCTGCAAAGAGAAACTCTGAGGCACCAAGTTTGGCTGATCTGGGAGAATGACTGCATCAAAATATTTTGTGTAAGTAATAGCGCCTGCATCATTTTCAAGGGTAAGAACATGAGAATGAAAGATTTGAGTGCCAGACAAAGGGATGGGTGGGGGTTCCTGTTTGTCCTTATTTTGTAAACTGTATCCCGTTTCACAACAAATTTTAAAGACAGGACCAGTTCTCCTGCTGTTGGCGTTGTTTCCTTCTACTGCTGTTGTTACATTTATATTGGTGATTTTTAGATGGACGATTCACATGAAATGCGCTCTCCCCCTTTTAATTTCGGTTTAATCTAAAAATAGAGATTCTATAGCGGAAGAGCATAATGGAAGATAATGGGATGATACACAGAAAGGAAATATCAAGCAGCAAGAGAAAGACCAGCTATATTCTGTCCAAAAAAATCTCTTTATGTAGCACTTCGCACTAATTATGAGGAAATAAAGACATTGCCCTCTAAAATCTTGTCAGCCAAAATCCAGCTGTTTGTTGCTGCATCCTAATCCTTTTTGCTTTATAGGTTTCTGCAATGATATTATTTTAATTTAATGGGTGTTTAGTGAATTTTTTTTCAGAATTGTGAATCTCCCTGTTGCAGATCTTATTAATGCAGCTTAAGTGTGAGGAACATTGTCTTAGTGACCAGAAAGGGCATATTGGTATGTATTTCTTGATTGTCCCTTGTTCCATGTGAGGGAGGAGTCATCAGCAATCTGGGAGATACAGAAAGAGCATGTGGGATGGGTCTATTTTCTTTCTAATTTAAGAAAGTTAAGATGTGTGTCTTCATCACAGATATTTGCAGGCAATTTAAACTGGAAGGAAGATGTACATATTTCATTTATATTTGTGATAGTTTTCCATATGTTTGTTTAATATACTGTTGATGTTTGGATACTTCTCAAGTATTTGTTATTATCTATTCTTCTCAAGTGGATGTTAAACATGGTCTTGCGCAACGCTTGGTACATTAAAGGTAATTGGCAGTATTATTGATATTTGCAGGCATGCACTGTTTCAAAGGATTGCATTATAATGAGTCATTTTTCACTTAATCATCCTTTTTCCTCTGCCAGTGTAGGCTAAGTTAACTCCACTGATCACTAAATGAGAATTTGAACCTATATTTTATTGCCAGTGATGTCAGAATTCATATGAAGGGATTAATATGAACCCTTTTATTCAGATACTTAGTAGAAAAATATAGTGCAGTGAAAGCTACCTGTTTTCATGGTTGTCTTGGTATTGAGAAAAATCTGTTATGCTTCATAACTTCTTATTGTATTATATAGGACCCATGAGAGTCTGATGCAGTTGGCAACTGTAAGAATGAATGCAGAAATGTTTCAACAGATGTCACAATTGTGCATCATTTTGTATTTTTGCTGTTTTCAAGTACTTTGTGCTTTTAGCAGCACCCTTGTCCTGCCAGGAGAAAAAGTAAATTTTGTGTGTACGCTCAGTGTTCACCAACATGGTGCAAGGCAACTTAGTCCTTTTATGGTGTGCTTCACACGAGCTGCACGGAGCTCTGTAGCACCTGCAGGGACACACATGCAGTTAATAATAACAACAGCCCAAAACCTGGATTTAAAATTCCCAACAGCTGGAACAGAGCTTATTGTATTTGCCGGTGTATTTCAAGGCCCTTTAACTACTGTAAAGAAAACCCTTTTGTTGCTATTTTCAAACAGAAGATAATATCTGCTAATGAGTTAATTATATAAGAAAAATCGGTAGTTATTAGCCAGGAGAAAAGTTTAGTGGTATGGCAACTGTAAGTCAAGGAAAGAAATGGTAAAAGAAAGATGGTAGAATAACTTAGCATGTACGTGGATAATATTGAGTCTTGTATGTGTCATATAAGGCATTTAACAAATCAATAATTTCCATGTTTACCAAAGCATATACTTTGTTTGCTTCAGTGATGCATTAAAATGATGGAAGTGTGGTAATAGTTGTAATTTAGTTCAGTTTAAAAGAATGACTTTTAGCAGAATCATACTCTATCAGAAATTTGGAGAGATCGAGCTGATGCTTTGTATGTCATGAAACTGACTTTTTTTACAAAGAGAAAGACTTAATTTATGGGTTTTTAAATTACCTAATTATAAGCTGATGTTTTTATGCAGTTGTATTTTGTCTATAAATTAATGTTACAAAAAGTAATTTCTTATGCCTAGAAGAGAGATTTCTGGATTCTTTTCAGAATGTGTTTATCTTCCCATTTGTGCTTAGAGGTGAAAATGATTTTGAAAGGGCATACTTTTTAAATTTTAAGGTGTACTTTTACTTGTGCTTTTACTTTCAGTTATAGGCCTGGCTGGCTTTTACCTGTACAGATGAATGGAAAAATACAAGGTCTACATTCATCCAGAATTTTGATTGTAGCATATAAGCTTATAAACTTCAAAATTTAAAATACGGATATAGATATTGTTGAATAATTTCATGCTGAAACGGTACTTTTTCACTAATATTATATCCCTTTCCTATTGCTGTGTGTATAAAATTTCCTTGAAGAGCTGCATACACTTTTGATGCCCTACTGCAGAACTGTTTTATATCCTGTGCCTTTTATCATCAGGTGTTAACGTAGCCTTTGCCTTATCCAGTTGTCTGTATTTTTGGCTCTTTCAGGCCAATGTCTCTGACTCTAGAGTAAATGCTTAAGTTCTGAAATGAGTTGTAATGATCAATATTTCTCTCTTCCCTCAATAATTGTTAAAGAACTTTGAAAACTGAAAAACTAACTCCCAAAGGTGATTGAAACTTGTAATTTCTTTTTGCTCGACATGAATTTATATAATCCTTCAGCATATTACATGGCTGTCCTGTGGCATTAGGGTATTAGTACTAATGGAAAGACATAGTTATTACAAACAATTCCAAATTTCACGGTGTGTATCTTAATAGCAGAAAGGGATTTTCTCATGATTAAAAAAGAAAACTGGGTGGCAAAATAAGGAAGAAATGCTTGTTACATAGGATGATCCCCTGGAGGCTTAATTACTGAAAAAAACAAATAGGAGGTAAATGTTCAAGATGTTTACAGGTTAAACATTCCATAAGTATCTTTTAAATAAGAGTGTCTGCAGCCTTGGAGCAGCTAATTGCTCAAGAATCACAGCCATTTATGCTGCCTCATTTTCCCCTGGGATCGACACTCACAACAGGATAATTCTTACCCTGATATAAGTGTCACAGTAGGGACTCGGTGTAATTTGCTGATATGATATCAAAAATAGCATTAAGGTAATTACATTTTGCACTTGTAATGTTTCACAGGCAGTAATATAACTGAAAATCACCCTTTTTGGGTTGTAGTAACCTGGTCGTTCCCAACTGGAACCACTTTTTTTTTTTTTCTTTTTCCTCTTAAGGTACAGTAATGAAGTTACTTAAAAGTTTTGGGCCTTTTTTAGCATCAACACAGAAGGGCATCCAATAATCAGAGTTAAAGAACAAACTGAAGTAAGTATTACACTCACTTCTGGGATGTTCTCTAGACTAAGCTGATCCGTTGCATGATTTGTCGTCAGTACTGTTCCACAGAAGTTTAAATTGAACCCTTCATTCCTCCTCTTTTTTTCCAGAGGAAAAGTAAAAAGAGTTCATTTTTTGTTGTTGTTTGGATATATTTCTGTTGATAAAATTTAAATCTTTGTACTGAAAAATTAAATTCTGTGTAACACTAACTTTAACTTGTGAATTATGCAGTTTATGTAAGGAAGCTCAGTATTTGCAACTCTTAGGACTACTTGATCGTACCGCTGTTCTTACAGTCCAGGGTAATGAGAGTGCAATGAAAAAGTAACTACACCAAGAAAACCAGATGCTAGTTTGTTGGAAACTGGCATCAAGATCTGGATTTAAATTGAGCTCCTCTATTTTACACTGGGTTGCAGAATGACCCGAGTGTTCCTCACTTGGGTCACCAGGGACAAAGGAAACAGATTTAATTATCAGTTGGAGTCTGCTTTACCAGAGATTTTGCAAAGCTTTGTAGTAAGTTGGTGGTGTTTCTTTCAAATCTTGTATCAGTTTCTGGGAAATGCCCAACAAGTCCTGAGAAGCACTTTCTTATTTACATGTGATATCTTATTTAGATGACACCTGATCATCTTATTTAGATATTTTAGATTAGATTTACCACTTTGGTCTTACAGAAAGGATGATTACTCATCAAATCCTGGTCCAAGCAAGCAAAAGTATCCCAGAGATGGCAAAAGTGTGGGATCAGACTTTAAGCTTCTGTAAATGGTAGCGTAATATTGACAACTTGAAGAACTGATGGTAATGTTCAAACTAGCTAGTGTAACTGGTATGGTTATTGGCCTGCAAAGCCTCCCTGAGCTGCCCCATTGAAAGCTGGCTGCACGCTGCTCTGGAGCCAGCTGTGACTTGGTTCTGCTTCATCCAGACATCTACTGAGTTCTTGCAGGAAAACAACAGTATTTGTCTACCTGGCATTTGCTTTGAAGGACTCATGGAACATGCTGCCCATGGTTGACTGTTTCCTTTCAAAGCTTGGGCATGAAAATGAGGAGAGGATTCATGTTGGACTGAATATTTATTTCTGCAGTTGTTATAATTTTAATACAAAGAAACAGCCATTTCTTTAGGTCTCTTCTCCCTAGTAACAAGCGATAGGATGAGAGGAAATGGCCTCAAGCTGCGCCAGGGGAAGTTTAGGTTGGATATTAGGAAAAACTTCTTCACCGAAAGGGTAGTCAGGCATTGGAACAGGCTGCCCAGGGAAGTGGTTGAGTCTCCATCCCTGGAGGTATTTAAAAGACAGGCAGACGTGGTGCTTAGGGACATGGTTTGGTGGTGGACTTGGCAGTGCTAGGTTAACAGTTGGACTCGATGATCTTAAGGGTCTTTTCCAACCTTAACGATTCTATGATTCTATGAAAAAGAGATTGCTCTTCATTACAAGAGGCATGCTGAGTAACTCGGAGTTCAGGCTTAGAAATGAAAGCTAATTGATATGATCTCCTGCAATGGGCTAAGTCACACACACACAAAAAAAGGGCACTTTTGAATAAAATTTTTATTTTGCCATTGAACAGTGCTAGGGACCCTTTTTGCAGACAGACAAATGCTTGCCATTACTTTATGCTCAAAGGCAACATTGAAAGTGACCTGGAACAGGCAGGAACTGACTTTTTTCTACTAATGTGATATGAAAGTTTTATCGTATTAGGAATTTTCTGTCATGGTGGATTAGTATCAGGTCATATTAACGTTCATTTTTACTAACTTACAATGAAATGTGCTAACGTGACTACACTTCACTATCACACGAGAAAAAAAGCAGAATGATTTGATATTAATGTAATACCATACAAATATTTCAATACCTCTGTCCCATGGCAAGTAGGAAGGAGTTAAAAATCAAATAAAATACAATAGCCTAGGACAAGGACTTTGTGGTTTTTCCCAGGGATGAAAATCCTTCCCCACCCTACCCCCAACATCATCTCCATATTTGTTTAATAGTTCCTGGGTTTGTGAAGTGATTAATTTTGAAGCAGTTTTGGCCTGATTTTGTAGTTATGGTTGCTCTCACATTTCTAGTTAAAAGTCATTGAGAGCTGCAAATACTGAGTACCTATACAAGACAACCCAAGGTGTTCCAGGCAGATTATCCCTTGACTTTCAGCAAAGCAAGTATTGACTTCTCAAAATGTTGACCTAGAAGCCAAATTAAAAAAAAAAAAAAAAAAAAAAGCAAAGCCATCATATTGTGTCCATGCTCCATTATGTACAGAATGCCGTGGCCAGAAATAATTAACAGGCACAAAGGGTGGCAGTTAGTCATTTGACTGTATGATTGTACCCGCAAGGTTTCTTTCAACTGGAGCCAAAATCTGATAAAAATGGCTAATGTCAGAAAAGTTCAATTTTATCTAAATTATGACCAGAAAAACCCTGGTTTTAATCTTGGCTCCAAACTGCTTACAGGACAAAGCAGATGAGTTTGGCTCCTAGATTTAAATGCAATCTCTAATTCTGAAAGTCTGTACTATGGCTTTCAATTTTTCCTTTTGACACAGCTAATATTCCTAAAAGCTTTAGTCTAAAATAAAAGGGGATGAAACCTTTCAAAAACTCCAAAGAGGTGATAGATTAAAATGCACTTATTTTCAAAAGTGCAGGATTTCTTCATTAAATGAGATCCATGAATAAGACTGTGTTTCGTAGAAGGTGATGAAACATGTTTACAGCAGGTCAGAGGACACATGCACTCTTCTTGCTGCATCTGTAGCCCTTTGCTACACAGGCCCTTGGCAGGTAAGGGGAGGAGAAACACCACGACCCCCCTTTTTTTCAGTGTGAAGGTAAAAGCTATATTTTTCAGTTGCTGTTCTAAGTAATAGAAGTGCCCTTGTGACTGGTCTGGAGTCAGTTGTCCTTCTGCTGTTTGTCATGCTCGCTCTGTGTGGGTTGTGCAGTGATGACTTTCCGGAGGGCTGCGGAGCGGCAGGGCAGGGCTGGAGGTATTGTACCAGCTCTTGTGTTTTAACACCTACAAGTGAGACAGGCCTTTGTGCTTGAAAGAATGGGAAGGGCAGGCAGACACGGTGGGCTGTCAGCCTGTGTCACAGGACAGGACACTCTCTCCATTGACTGAACTGAAGACTTCAGCACTGCTGTCGAGCTGGGGCACAAATCTCCCCATGATCCAGGCTGTTTCTACTGCTTTTATGAGAAGGTCATGGCATCGTTGAGCTGATCAGTACACAGAGATATAAAAAAGGCAGTCTGTACCCAGGGAATTTGGTACCTGAAATGCTCTGCATCATTCAAAATGCTGACTTAGGATACTAACGCAAGCAAATCTCCTAATTCATGGCTCAGCACAGGGGTAACAGCCAGCTGGGGAGGAGGTGTGGAAAGCCAAGTTGAGCTTGGTCTTTCTGAGAAATGTACAGAACATTGTATTAGAGAGAAAAACTCTGAAGTTTTTATGTCAGTATATTGCAAACATGTTTGTTAATCACATGCAGTCATTTAAAGACTCTTGCAGGTTAGACACCCTAGCCTCTTCATCCTAGTGCTGTCCCTATGAGATTCAGAAGCTTCTCATCAGAATGGCCTCGATTAAAATGGCAGCACCACTATCTGTAGATTACTGCTTTCCATCATTAATATTGTGTTATCTCTCTCTTCAGACTGATTTTTAATTTTTATGTTTGCAATTATAAGTGATTTATAGGAAGATTCATTGCACAACCTGTCCAGAATCATTAAATTCACCTAGGTTGAATAACCTGATGTTCACTTGGAAATAACCAAATCAGTGACATTATCTTACTGAATTTTCAGCTGCCTTAGAAGTATAGGGCTTATCTTTTCTTCTTTTTTTTTTCCTCTCTCAAGTATAGTGGTTAGTGGGGGGGGAACAATTTTAATTCATAAGAGGTAATTAGCCAAGTCTGAAAGGTGTGCACTAATTACAGAAGGCTGTATATCTTGTGTAGCTGATTGCAGCACAGGTTTCTGAATGGTAGCTATGATTTTTTCCAAACACTGTTCAGTAATTTGAAATGTTATTAGGGGATTAACTTTCCATACGAAAAGCTAAACTAATACTTATTATACAGATTATAACAGCGAGTGGCCTAAGAAGCTGTTGAGGCCATTATTTTGCAGGGTGTAGTCACTGCCAAAGCCCAAGGAGAGCGCAGGATAACCAGCTCAGCTAGGGGAATGTGCAGAGCACCATCCTCTGCTGTTCCTCGTTCCTCCTGCCTCTGCCAACGTGAGGCAAGCTGATGGGCTCCATTTCTGAGCATGATTCCGAAATGAAGAGGCAGAGGAGAAGAGGCGTAGGGATTGTTGTCTGTTATATTGTTTTGCTACAGTTGCATATCAGTCAAACTATGCTTGATCATATTGAATTTTTAGCCGTTTTGGAATGTGGTTATCATCTTATTTAGAAGCCAATCTTTGGGAATAGACTATGCAGGTTTACTATTTTAAGAAAACAGCTGAGTAGTACACCCTCAAATATTTGTCTCGGCTTGGCTGATATTGGGCAAAGCCAGTTTTTGTAGTCAGTATTTTTAAACCACATTAAATGGTGTGTTTTGTTCTACTCTTTGTGGTGGTGTTAGCTGTTGTTTATTCTCTCGCCTTCCTCCACAGGTTTTATGCTCCTATAGAGCCATATATTCTCTCTTTATGTGACCTCTGATATTTGTTAAACACATGGGAAATCAAACTGGATTCCTCCAAGCATGTGGCTGCAGCTAGAGCTAAAGGCTTGTAGTTACAGTAAAAACCTCCCATTCCCTGTGAACGAGGCAAGAGCAAATGCAGACCTAATTTTAAATGAAGGCCATACAGCTATGATCACGGAGAATGGATGTGCAAATATGTGGCGCAGTAGTTTGTGCCAGTGGTGATGGAGAAGGAAGCTCTTAGATTTCTCTGCTGAATAAGTCGGCACGTAAGTGTGGGGGCTCAGATTGGGGGCTGCAAAATGCACACTAATCGGTGGATGGAAAATAGCTGTGTACAGTTTGAGCTTCTAGGGGAAATGTAACCCTGTTTTGGAAAAGAAAGGTCTAAATGATAAAGTTTGCTCATCTTTTTAATTCTGGTTTATTGTTAAATTCCACCACCACTGCTGCCACCCTCCCCCCAAAAAACCCCAACCTTGCCATCCTTGTTAAAAGAAAAAAAAAATTAATCAAAAAATGTATAATTCAATAGTATTATTTACACTTTGTCTTGGAAAGCGCTTGGTCAGTCCAAGTATTGATTAATAATTTAAAGCAGCTTTTCCTTCTGACTTTTTTCTCTACCTTTTGCCTTCGTTCTGGATTCTTTGAAAGATTAGCTAGCAGACTTCTTCCTAAAAGGAATTCCATCTTCTCTTTAACAAATGTCCAAATTATTTTATTGAGAAGTAAATGATCTCTTCTCCCCCCTGCTCACCTTATTAATCAAGACTTCCTTTTCTTTGCATTTCAGTGCGGTTTCTGTCTGTAAAATTATTAGCCTAACCCGCTGTTTGTACCGATATGTGATTAAACAGCTTATCGAATGCACTTTGTACACATTTCTGGAATACATTTGCTGTTCTAAATTTTTTAATGCATTTAGCTTCCAATATGAAACTTGGGGAAATGATTCTGAACATCTCCACATCAGGTTCCCATTACCTCTCTTTGTCTATCCTAGTGGTAATATCCTTGGAGATTTTCTCCTTCAGGCATCTCTGAAACCCTTAATTGAACCACTAGTGTGCTTGTTTAAAGTGTTTCCCTTGCTTGGTTTTCTAAAATGATTTTTAAGCTTTCCCTACATACGTTTTCAGTTTCCCTAGGCTTTCCCTTAACTAATGGCATTATGATGGTCTCTTTCTTGTCTTCAGGGATCTCTCTTGAACTACATGAACTTGTAAAGTGTCAGTCAAGACTTCTCTCAATTTCTGTTCCCGCTTTTTTTGCTCTCTTGGATAGCTGATGTCTACTCTATGGGCTTCCTTAGGGCTCTGTTATAAGTAGCTGTGCATCCCTTTGCGAGAGAAGAAAGGGGCATAAGTCACTCCCTTACTCCCTTGCACGGGCTGTTCAGGTAGGAGGGCACAATGTGAAGGAGCAGTTGCTACTACCACTGAGCTAGTAGGGGAAAATAAGTTGTAACAGGAAAAAGTTGGTACAGGTCACATTACCAATGGATCAAGCAGTAAATTCTTGTGACTGGTTACATCAGGATATGCCAATATAGTGCTTGCATCCTTAGTTTAGTTGTCTAATCAAAGTTAGAAAGCTCAGACTAAAATAGCAGTGAAGTCTTTTAGGACATAGGTCTGGTTTACGTGTAAAGGCAAAGTTATGGGAAGCCTTGAAGGAAAGATTGAGGAAGATCTATAGAAGACCCAGTGTGCTGGTAACTTTAAATTGTTTCTCTCAAAAGTTTACTTTGATTTAGACAAATTGTGCAAAAAAAAGTTATAGTTATTTTAATTCAGTAGAGCTCAGTTACCATGAAAAACTTCACCTTTCCACTTTGTATTGTTATTACAGGGTAAGGAGCCAGATAGGTCTGCTAAAGCCACTTTGCCCCAGTAACCTATTGCAAAGCAGTCATTGTGAAGGGCTGGCATGGTCTGTGCTGTCTGCCCTCACGTCAGCGAGAGGTAACGTGCTGGGAACACTGTGGGGCTGAGAGGGGGAAGGACAGTGTGTGCAATGGATTATAGCCCTGTGCTCCACCAGAGCTTCTGAAGGACCTCGACCAGGAAGTGTGTACAGCTCGGTCGTGGTTTAACCCCAGCCGGCAACTAAGCACCACACAGCCGCTCGCTCACTCCCCCCACCCCAGTGAGATGGGGGAGAGAACTGGAAGGGTGAAAGTCAGAAAACTCATGTGTTGAGATAAGAACAGTTTGATAATTGAAGTAAAATGAAATAGAATAGTAGTAGTAGTAATAATAGTAATATAATACAACAATAATATACAAAGCAAGTGATACACGATAGAATTGCTCACCACCTGCTGACTGATGCCCAGCCCATTCCCGAGCAGTGATCGCTGCCCCCCAGCCAGTTCTGCCCAGTGTCTATACTGAGCATGACGCCATACGATATGGAACAGCCCTTGGGCCAGTCTGGGTCAGCTGTCCTGGCTGTGCCTCCTCCCAGCTTCTTGTGCACCTGGCAGAGCATGGGAAGCTAAAAAGTCCTTGACCGGTGTAAGCGCTACTTAGCAACAACTAAACCACCAGTGTGTTTATCACCATTATTCTCATACTAAATCCAAAACACAGCGCTATACCAGCTGCTAGGAAGAAAAAATCAACTCTATCCCAGCTGAAACCAGGACAAGCTCCCAGCCACCACGCACTGATAATTAGTCTGTGAGAAGAAGGGCCGTTACCTTCACTCATGCTGAATGAAGATGCAGTGCAATAACTGCAAAAATCAAGGGAAGGAATTGCCCCTCAAATGTCTGCTACTGTAGAGATGAGGTGGGTTATGGACTGATGGTACTTCACACAGTGATCGCCTCCTCTGTTTATTCAGTTTGCCTGAATGTGAGTCAAAGTACTTGCTCTTGGTGAGTGCTGTCAGTGCATAATTTGCATTGATACGAGAGAGCGGTAAAGGTGGGGAAAAGCATTAAAACCCCTTTATAGGAGTATCCAGGTATGTTGCACCAGATGCAGTTTTATCTTAGAATAGTTGCAAGTTAATTCTTTAAATATTTCTGGTAGTCACTGTGTTTTAGTTTGATCTTTTTCACTCTCATTCTGGAAAGTGAATTCTTTATTCTTTGGTTTTGTCCTGATTTAAAAAAAAAAAATTAAAAAAACCAAACCAGAAACACCCCCTTGCATACTGAGAGATTTTGAACTGTATGATTCACTTTTGGGTTTGTTTCATTTGGTTTAGCCTTTTTCTTTTAATACTTAATCAAATCTTTCATGTCTCATATTCTGTGGATGGGTTCAAAAGCTTTTTTGTTTATCTTACGTATTGTTCCATATATCTGTCTTGAGCCATGTTGGCTTCTCTTGTCATTTTGACACTGATTTACTGGAATGAACTTACATTTTAAACTCCGTTACTGTTCTTTAAATGCCTTCCATTCCACATTAACATTTCTCAACAATAGTTATTTCTAATTAGCTTTTTCCAGCCTGTTTGCAAATCTAGCACAATGCCTTTTGAAAATAAACATACTGAAGAATATCAGACATTGTAAGATAATAAGTGATCCAGTGACTTTGCTGCTGGTAGTTCATCTATGTTCTGTGTGTGCTTGTATCCAGTTACATATGTATCAAATAGTCATTTAACTCCCAAAGAAAAAAGTTTAATTCTATTAGATCTGCTCCAGAAACTCATTTTTTTCAGTGACCTATAGTAAGTAGAGTTTAAAAGGTCATAGATTTCTATTAGGATGTTCCAAAAGAGCCCTCATATTCCTATTGACATGTTTTGATGTCATTCTCACTGCCCTCTGATACGTGTGTGCCTGTCCTTGTCTTGATCTTAAATAAGGTTTCCGTTCTTCTAGAGACAACGGAAAGCTACAGCAGTACCAGGATATCTTTATAGGCCTCAGTGAAAGAAATTTGCATATATGTGAACACTTTTATTCTGTTTTAATCCAAACAGCTGAAGAATTTGCTTCCTCATCTGTCTTTTATGTGCTGCTGCACACACGTCCATTACACATCCCCTAAAACAGCAAAAAATTGCACAGGGATGCTTTACTCGGTGTTCTTTTTTTATCTAGGAGGGTTGTTTACAGCCAAATTTATTTTAAACAGTGCCTGTGGATGTAAATGAGCGTAGGTACATTAAAAGAGAGAGATAAAATATACTTTTGGAGCCATACCAATTAATACTAGCTGAGGGTTGATGCATTTGCATTGTGCCATTCTGATCCGTGTGATTGTTTTCTCTCTCCCTTGTATGCTTCATGGTTTGGTGGTCTTGAGGTATGAATTTTAGTCAAAAAACAACCACAGTTTTAACTTTATATTACTTGTATTACTGTAACGCTTAGGAATCCAAGTCATGAGACACAATTTCACTATCCTAAGCACTGTACCAGCGCTGAACCAAAAGACATTGCCAAAGAATTTATAGCGCAAGAAAAGGGAAAGCACATGGGTGGAGGCAAAAGAAGGAATGCATGCAGGCGGTGTTCGACAGCCAGGATGGGACTGGTGGAAGTCCTAGGAAGTTTCTTCCTCCCTACCCTCCGAAATATCAATTGGTTTATTAGATAGCTTCCTTTCTTCCTCTCTGTTTTGTCTTGCTGATAGAGAAAACATAGTAACGTGCTGGTTGGCAGTTATATTTTTAGAAGATGTCATGGCTGAGGAGAGCTTTGGGAGGGCACTGTGAGCTAACCAGAAATTTAGAAAACCCTCTCAAATATGAGGAACAGCATGGGAGTGCAAGCACAAAATTTTTGGCTTCTAGGTGCCCTTTAAAAAATGAACTGTTTGTGTTGTGGGTGAATGATAGGAATAAAACTTCCAGCGGTGGGTGAGAGATCAGGGATATTGGGGACTGTAGGCTGTGAAGAGCTTTGAAAGTGAAGATGAGTCACTTGGAGCTTGTTGGAGTGGAGGGAGTGGAGTGTTGGCTCTGCTTTGCAGTACGGCTTTGAGCTGAGCATGTGCAGGGACAAGTCTGTTGTCAGGAAAAAGATACTGTAGTAATAAGGTTATGAGTAATGAGGGACTGCCCAGTTAAAAGTTTAGCTGTGTGGATGGACAGGAGAAGTCTTGTGTAAAAAGAGACTTCAAAGAATGCATTCCAGAAACTGGGTTTGGATGGATGTCTAAGAGAAGTGTAAGTGCAACTTGATCAAAGCAGACTGTTCCACCTTGCCTGAGTAGATATTTACAGTAAATTTGGCATTACTGTTTTTCATCTCTCTCAAAGGTTCAAGGGGGGCAGAGCACAAAAAGTGAAACAGATTTCATCTGTGCAAAGGCTAGTGTTCCAGGTTTGATTGGAGAGCAGTTGGATAGGTAAAATTTCTCTCCCTGTGCAGTACTATTGCTGCCTATATATCCCCATCTTTGTGCCGGCTCATTCTACCCCGAGCTTCAATGCCAATTTCATAGCACTCAGGTGACCATCTAACTCCAGACTTTGTTTCCTATATGCCAGAAGCTCAGTGAGATACAAGGGTGACACATGAATGAGCATAGCCTTAAGAGAAGAGGATTTTTGGATAAAAGAGCTGTGGCAATCTCACCAAGAAAACCTGTCTTGCTCAACTCCTGTGTTGTACCATGGTATCAAAGAAATGCTTGACACTACTGTCAAATTACCTTTCTTACCAAACAACCTGCAGGACCTGCAATTTAGGCAAAGCACTCAATTAAAGAAGCAAGCAAGGCACCACGTAGTGCTCCTTAAGTTGTTACACGAATTTTGCGCGTTCCTGTCTGCATCACGCAGCCTCATCCACGTGCCTTGTTATGGCTTCATTGTGCATCTTCGTGGCTGTAAGAAATGTGAGCGACTCCTTGCACAACTGCCTCTGCTCAGTGGAACTGAGGAGGCAGCTCCGTGTACCCCCCCATGCATCAGGGAATAAAAAAAAAAAAAAAAGAGTAACAGGGAAGGGATGAGTGTGGTTCTGGTAACACAGGGCTGTTTTTTATTTGAGATTCTTCTGAATTTTACCAGGAGCAAGGTGGGATGGTGCAGAACTGAAGAGGGTACAGGAAATCCAAGGCTTTGTTTGCCCTCCCCGAGCCTGTATTGCGGTGAGACTGTGACTCACCCCTTTGACTAAACTGCAAGGTACCGGGCTTTGCTTACAATGTGTATCATGTTTTCCCATTAGATGTATTTTTTAATTTAATTTTAAAATGCATCTTTGGAGATGGTGTAACCCTATCCACAAAGCACACCTGAGAACTGGCATGCAAATAAGTGTAAAACATTTGTTTTGATGCTGTTCTAATCAATGCTTGTTAACAGTGTAGCATACAGGTAGAGAAAGTATAAAAATATGGCGTAATGCAGTGGAATGCAAAAGTATCTTTTCAGATCTATTCTGAGAATGCAGCAAAAATAGCCCAACGTCAAATGCTATTTGAATATCGTTTCTTAATGTGTCTGATGCACTTATTCTTTATCTGAGCCCATTGATGTCTTGCTTATGCCGCAAAAATTTAAAAATATCTATTTTAAAAATATATATATTTTTGCCTCTAGGTGTACTGAATTAGTTTCTCTGTTTCATTCTCAACTCCTTATGGTTTTTGCAATGACTGATTGATGGCATTCCTACCATCATGTTGTATAAGAGAATTTGATAGTTCTAACTTAATAGCTCAGTATACTGTTTACAAAGTCTAGCGTCTCTGCAGGGGAATGAATCCTACACAGTTTCACTTCTTGCCGTTACCATCTTGCCAAATTGAGAGAAGGCGGCTGTAATAAATTCTAACACTGGTATGTCTGGTTCAATATCAATACTAGACAATACTAGAAGTAGCAATAAGAAAGCTACATAAAAAGCTTCTCTCTAAACCCAGACAGACTCTGCAGTGGTAAAGGCAATACTGTGCGAGGCTGAATTTTATTCTTCACTATCAGTATGCAGTAATAATAAAGCAAGCAGACAAATGGGGGGAAAAAAAGGTATTAAATGTACTGCATCTATTAAAATTAAACAGCATTTTTAACTAATTAGTTGATCTGTACATCATAGTAGAACCGTCTAGCCATATTGTCTATAACCTTTAGCCACATCTCAGATTGCAGGCTTGAGTTATGTACTGACAATAACCACACTGTTTCGCTGACTTATTTTGACAGTTTATGTCCGGTTACTTTCAGTGATTTGCAAAGATGACATTTCCCTTTAGTGAACCTGAAACTCTTTTCTGCTGTATTGCCCAGATATTTTTAACATACCAGACAGTAATGAAAAGCAGAGAAGAGGGCTTAATTCTCACCGAACCCATGGCGTGGGTCTTATAGCAAATATGAGGCATGAAAGGAGCTATAGTATAAATGAGGATTGGGCCTAAGATGAGTATATTTATGATCAGAGGCATATTTTTATGAATTTTTCATGCTATAAAAGTCACACTACTGTTTTGTTCCTTATCAGATACTCTTCTGATATTGCAATATTATCTTTCCTTACGGTAAAGTGTATCTGATTGAATCAATTTATACTGACAGCTTTCCTAAGTTAACTTCTCTGTGAATTCCCAGTTCATTTAATGTTTTTTCCTCCTGCTTCCCACATTTGAGCTACCTTTGTTCTGTGTCTGAAGGATAGGAAACTGATAGTTATTTTATATTTATATTTCAAGGCTGCTTAATGTTTAATGAGGCTGAATATGTTGTAAAAAGCTTCAGAACACTCAGACTGGTTAATATTTCATGCCGATCTACAGAGACAACTATATTGATCTTTTAAGCATCTGCTAAACAAGACAAGGAATAAATTAGATTTTGGTCAGTTTGATTTGGCTGGTGAGTTAAATAGCTTTTAGAGCATTATCACCTTTTAAAATGTTTTGTTTCCAGTTGAATAAAGTAGATTTTAAAGGCGCTATTTCATCATGTCGTTTCTCATTGCTCTTCATCTTGCCTGTTTTATTTCAACTGTGTTTGTATATCTTATGAAGGGATGCAGAAACATAAAGGGAGGATATTTGCACTGTCTGCTTTATGCAGCTATAACTATACCCTCTGAAGCCGTAGCTGAGGGGGCCCTACTTGTCCATATTGACTGCATTTTGGACCTAGGTTCCCACTATTAAGCTAATGTTTATTTACATCACAGTTAGATGCCTAGAAAATTCTTTGAGTACATTGCAAAGCTGCACCATAGATATAGCCTGATTTAGGGGAAAACCTACCTTATCCCCAAGTTCCTTATCCCAGAGGACCCATTTTAATATCTTGTATGCAATTGTCCTTTTTACAAGCTTTGGTGTAGCAAATACGAAAAGTTCATTTCCGTGCAAAAACAGGGAAAATAAAATATTATATCCATTCAAATGTCTACATAACTGTTCTGTAAACCTAATGCTAGTTGATAGCAAGGCTTTTGAAAGGTCCTTTTTATACTGAAATAATTTCATAACCTTTTTGTGATGACTGAAAGTTTCCAAACTTTGCACCCAGCACTTGCAGCAATCATAGAGCTGATATAACATAGGGATTTTTATTAAGAAACTGAGTAGGCAGCCTTGGAATAAAGTCATGGGGTTTGATTGTTAGCTCAAGAAGGTATCCTAGAATTTTAATGGTCATGCAACTACACTGAAGAAAGACCAATGCAGGAAACATTTGCCTCACAAGGTGCTAGTTTGATTAAACTCAAGCATCAATTACTGCATTTATTGTCTCTAGGCAAACAGTACTACAAGAAGTATACAAATACTTTTCTTGTATAGAGTTCACTTTTAAATGTTTTTATAGTAAATTAAATATTCCAACTCAGTATAACCCTAAATCTTTCTGTTCCAGGTTAGACATTTTTGTTTATGAATATATATGGGAATAATGGAATAATAGTCTTTTTAGTCTCTTGCATTTGGTTTCTTTGTTTAACTATACTTTGCTGTATCCAGTTTGGAGCAGAGGTAATAGTTGTGAAAACTTCCTTTCTTCGGCATAAAGCATTTCGAAGTTATCAGTGACTTGGGAAGGTTTGGGGATTCCCAGAAACGTTATGTCTGTACTGTTAACTGAATTTAAAACTTGAGGACAAAAAAAGAATAGGGAGACTCAGGCAAAGGAATTGGTGCAAAATCTTCTAAATGAAGAGCACAGCGGAGAAGACAAGCTTTTGGTTTTGTTAGATTCTAGGACACCTCTACAGCCACTCTTTTCCCTTTATTTCTGCTGCCTGTGGAATTAACTTGTGAATTCACCTTTGTAAAAAAAAAAAAAAAAAAAAAATCTTCCCTTTGGTTTTGAAATGTTTCATCTAAATGTTACCAACTAAAGGTTACAGGAAGTTTTAGCTATCTGAATTCTTTTGCGCTTTTTCATTTGATGCATTCTCAACTAGCATTCCTTTCTTTTCTGTGTCCCAGCAACCAAGGCCCTGTGAGGTGCAGTGAAAGCAATGTCAGCAGAACTTCAGTTCAGCTGAATTTAAAGTTGGTGAGGGGAGGCACTGGGAGTAATTTGGGGGGGGTGTGTCTAACCTGTTCAATCTAGTCAATACTATTTTTGGTATGTCTGTGTTATCTTACAGTTGATCTAATGTTAAAAGCCCCCCCCCCCTTTTTTTTTGTCTTCCTGAACCATTAAATTCACTGGCTTTTATCCAAATAGAAGATATGTCCTGAGAAGTCCTGAGAACGTCATACTCTTGGGAGTTCAGTAATTGAAAATTAGAATGATTTTTTTTTTTTTTTTTTTTCTTCCCAGGTACTGTGGCGTTGATACCAACTTGTTAACTTGAATTGTAGTGGTGGGATTCATGGCAACCATCACAGCGTCTGTTATTGTGCACCCATCAAACTTCCCCAGAATCCAACAGCAGCCTTAGGTGAGAGAAGACAGTGCACGCTGGAGCACCCTATTGAATAGCTTTATTTTTGCACTTTATTTTTACCTAAACCTCAGCAATCTGTTGGGTACAAATGCAGCATCTTCAGTGATGGCTGTTTCTTGGCCAGTGCTGTACTAGAGCTGTTTGAGAATGTGGCACGTGCTATGGGATTATCAACTCATGTTTCTGTGACACCATCCACAAAAGCACCAAGGAGCTTTACTGAGGATTTTAAGGTATGTCTTCAAAAGCTATACTAACTTTTCATTAAGTTTTTGTACCCCCATTGGTCCAATGGACTTTCATTTTAAAGGTTGTCAGGCTATTCCCATATAAAAAAAAATCTCCCACTTAACTGTGAAAGTGTCTTGATGTGTATCTAAATTCTTGTTGATATGATGAAACATTGTCATTTCTAATGCATGTGTCACTCTTAATTGCTATTCAGATTCGGTATCATGCCATGACTTGTTCTATATAGATGTCCTGGAATTTCAGGTATGTGGTGGTTTCAGACCACAAATGTGGCCAGCCTCACAAATGTGAGGCCAACTACAAACCACTTAAGCGAACACTAAAACTTCAAATGCTAGCCGACCAGATCATATTTGGACACTTTATGATTATGAAATAAACTCTTCCACAAGGAAAATGACAAACATGTAGTATATGAAACTGAGCTCCAGAACTCTGCTGCCCTCACCAGAGGCAACACTTGTGCTGAAGATGGATCTCCCTTAATTATCAATAGGAATAGTAATGCATATACATGATAATTGTATTCTTGTCACTGGCATAGTGAAGAGACGCTCCCATCTGTTGAAGATATTTTACCTTATCCTGTGGAGAGACAGAATGCAGGTGTGAAATTGCCTGTTGTGTCACATATGCATGTATGTCCCTTGTACGCTATTTCACACTATGGGAAAGCTGGTACCTTTTTCTTCTGAGGTTGCTTTGAAATTCATCATGTTTGGAATATGCTATACAGCACTTGAGTTTGAGGGACATCAGTCCTACTGGTGCCTGAAACTTCCGTGGAAAAGAATCCTAAATTCTTCCTTTGTAATTAGTGAATATGGTTAACATGCTCCTTGCTGGACATACGAAATGGAATATAGCACACGCTAAATTGGAGTGATGAAAAGAGAAGGGCACCGCTTACTAGCAGTGGGTGCTTCCAAGTGTTTGACTAGAACCCAAGTCACGTTTTGCAAAATCTTTGTCCTTGAGATATTTTCTGTGGCTCCTTCTGCTTCCCTGTAAAACTAGTTCCATTTGCTAATGGTAACTTGCTGTCTAGTAGTAATGCCACCATTGCTCACTAACACAGCTAAGTTTACTTGAACAGACCAGTGAAACATTAGACACTGTCTAAATTACACAATCTTCCATGAGTATGAGTCAGTCTAAATTCTTAAAAGTTACTGTGCAGTAGTAGTAGTAAGGAGATCAGGATCTGATGGTCGTGAGGTTATTTCTAACCTCATGTGACACCATCCTACCATTCTGCTTGCCTTTGGGTGGCTACGGCCTTAGTCCCTCCATGTAGGGACTAGGAGTTCTGCCATTAACTTCACTGGGATCAAGATCAAGTTCTGCACTGCAAATAGTAAAGCATTATGCAACTATTTTAAGATACTTGTGTAAGTGTAATTAGATCAGGATGAGCTGCATTCTCCTTTCCTCAAGGAGTTATGTACCGTACCTTGATTGGAATAGGAGACAGGTTTAACCTGATTAAATCATTAAATGGAAATATAAGACAATGAACATTAGCCACTTAGTTCATTTCATAAATTCCAATAATTAAAACTGCATGTGCAATAATAATGGCTATTCCAGATATCTAAGTAAGAAAAATGCACCTTTGATATGTTGTGGCATAGGCATAATGAAAACATTTAGTTAATGGAGGATCTATGTAATAAGAGTTACCATACAGAACCTGCAGTTGGAAATATATAAACACGTTTCCCAACAGAATTTCACTACATCACAATTCATTAAGAAAATCGGCAATAACTGACAAGATAGGCACAAAATGGATTTTCATGTTGCTGGGATGAAGTATGGCTCCCAGCAATTAATGGTTTTAGTCATATTAAGCAGATAAATAATGCTATCTGACATTACAGTATTTCACATTACACTAAAATTTTGTAACGTTTGCTCATAATATGACTTGAAATATGTTACCTAGGAAAAAAAATGTTATCTCTGCAACAGTCAAACCCCATTAGAAACCTTAGGCTTGAAAAATCACAATGTTAACAGTTATATCCCCTAGCAAAGGTTTGCTTTCCTTAAATAGTGTTAAATTTAAACCCAGAAGCTCTAGTCTCTTTTGGAGTTACTCTTCCTTAGTGCATTGAGCTTGAAAGGAAAATTTAGTGCACAAAATGTACTGTGCATTACTGAATGTTGGTAACTGAAACACTACGAAGAGCTGCAGAAGGAAGGTAGCCTTCAGAGTGAAATCACTTCAGTGATACCTATGTTCTCTAAAAAAACGATTCTATATTCTTGTTTATAAAAAAGCTCCTGATCTTAGTATGACCCCGTTACCCTTACAATGATTGATAAATAATTAGATTATTTTAAATCTCTTTCTAGTTGGCATGTTTGCCTTTTTCATAGCTGGATATAGTCTACCTGAGTACCATTCTTTTTGTAAAAAAATATTTTACTGTAAAATACCGTGGGTCTAAATATCCAGTTCCTGTTTGCATGAGTTACTCCTCTGATTTTAGCATTGTTACTCACGTAAGTGTAGTTTTATACTGGAAAATGCCCAGTGTGTTCCAAGCATTAATAGAAATTGAGAACAAACATGGGAACATGATTTCTCTCTCATTTGACACTAATTCTATTCCAAATTCATTGAGTAACGTGGAAGAAAATGTGATTGCTTGTCAAAGCTCAGATGCAGTTTTTTGTTGGGACAGAATGCAGTGGATTTAGAAGTGTCATGTTTAGCTGAAGGCAACGATGCTTAGTGTCTCAGCACCCAACTCCCACTGAATTTCAACAAGAGTTAGCAAACAACCTTCCCTTGGGCTCCAGTGAAAATCCTTGGCTTAAGTATCCAGTCTGAGCTGCGGTTTCACTTGCAGGAAACAAGCCTTTTTTGAGGTCTTTTAAGGTATTGTTTCCTGAAACAGCAGAAGATAATCTAAGCACAGAAAGAGTACTGCATTTCTGTTACTAAAATATAAAAATGTTAAAATTTAGTATGAAAGGACTACTAAAAAAAAAAAAAAAAACCAAACCCCCACGTTCTCAAGATTGTTAGGATTATTGAATACAATAAACCTTTCCAAATCCAAGTCATAAACAAAACAGATAATCTTTTACGTGTGCCAAGATACAATTTTATTGCTTCTCAGATAACACTGCATTTAGGCATTTACTTAACTTGAGGGTACTGGAAGAGCAAAAACAGTTCGCTTATGTCTTATGACATTTGTCCTACTGTATGTTAGTGGAAGAGGTAGGGACTTTTTGGAGACACTGCTGGCAATGTCATAGGAAGTGCATACCAAAAGCTTAATAATTGTGCTAGCAAGAACATGTAATCTCCGCCAGACTCTGATATCTAGATTTAATTTTCTTCAATTGGAAGATGTAAAATATTTCACCACAGTTCTTATATGACCTTATAAAAATGACACTGTTTATGGAGGTCACAGTTCTGCATTGTCTCATGATTTTCACAGATTTGTTAAATTCCTGAAGTATATCACAACCTGGGAGCCTCAAAGCTCCTCTCTGGATGGTTGTGTGATCACCAGTGTGTGATGCCGTACACCAAACCTTCAAGGAACCTCCAAGTGAACTGTGTTGTGGAGCCCTTATCCCCTAGTATTAGTGTTAAGCACAGATTCTAGTGACAGCAACAATGCATATTGGACCTATTTCTAGCTTTTTTTTTTTAATGAGGTGAAGAAGAAACAGTTGTTGCCATGTGTCCAGCTGCTGTTTGTAGATGACCAACCAGTGCTGCAGGAGCTGCCAATGATCGAGTGCTTTGGGAACTACTGGCTTTAAAGGCTTGGTTCCTGCTTTCACATCATCTCTCTATGCTAGTCTGCGTTAGTGTTATTGCACCTTCAGAGTATCAAAAAGAAGTATTGGTTTTATTGTGCTTATTTTAAAACCAGTACACTTAAAAACAACCAAACTTACCTAAGTTGGGTATATAAAAATATATATGTAATAGCTCACATTACACAGTAAAAAAGAAAGCACCTGTGTGGAAAGCTTACCCCTCTCTTTAGAAGGAAAGCTGTCTTCATGTAGTTGCTTCAGTAACACGTACTTATACGTATATACATACAAAACCAGAACTTTAGCCACATAAATCTGTCCTCTTATGTGGTACAGAAGACAGAAGGCCCAGAGGGGTGATATGTCTCATTCCTTCTCCATCATGGAACTGCTGCCATTCACACTGTGTGAACAAGAGCACGGCTTGGGTAAAGTGCGAAAAGCATGAGATAAATTATGCTCCATGTGGCATAATTCCTCCCAGGAAACAGCATAACCAACAGCCCACAAACAATTGTACGCTATTCTGTTGTCAGAAGGAGCAGCTGTCACTCTAAACTCTACAACCCTCGCTGAGGAATGCCGGCGCAGGGTGTTGGGCCACGTGTGCTGTCTCTGCATTGTGATGGGGGTTAGAGAGAAGGGCCAGTTGTACATGTTGCACTTGCAAAGCTATGAGCCAGAGGGCTCCTGGGTACCTTCTTCAGCACCTCTGGCCCAAAGAGGGAGAGAAAAAGTGTGGAGAAAAAGGTTGTGGATCTTGTTGTGGCAAACCTTTTCTCTGGATAGGAGGGTCAAAGTATAACTCTAAATTGTTATATGCTATTAAAAAAGATGACTAAATAACTTAGTCTGTTTAAATATTAGGTTTCTTTCTAATCCTAGCTGCGTTTCACTATAGTAAAAACGGGTATTTGAAGAAAGTATTTCACTATTAAAGATCCTTGCAATTATGTTTCAGAAGTGCCTTATCCAGGTCAGGCTCTAATCTATTAAGAAAAGTTACCTTTTTATGTTTTCCAAAATAAAACTGTAGTAATTAGATATTGTACTTAACCACGTGAAAAGAGTAAAAAGCTATTTCTATGCGGTTTCTGAGGTAATAAGCTGGCATGTTAAAAACATATTAATGCAAGTCATTTAGTTGTGAGTATGTCCCTTGTCCATCTTCCCCAAAAAGTAAAGTGGAAGAAAGGTCTGTGGCATATTGGTTGGTACACTGTATCATAGTTCATCATGGTTTCTTGTGAGGTCCTCCCCATAATTGGTAGCTTGACTTCCAACGAACATATTCCAGTTGTCTAGAACCTCCTCTTTTGTTAGTTTTTGATCCTGGTGGGAGGAAAATAAAATCTCTGTAAGAACATTTTCAAAGCTAAGTAAGAAACACACCAGCGTTGACTTATAAGAGCCCTGGGAAACAGACATTTCTTCAAAGCAGTGGACTGCAGGTTCAGGTAGCGTTGTGGCTGTCATGGTGAGTGAAATTTGGGCCCCAGTGGAAAACAGAAGTTCCACTGGCTTCAGTTGGGTCAAACTGCCAAGCAGTATATGGGTTATCTGGTACGCGGTTTTGCCCTGTGGTTTGGTTTTACCTTCCTAACAGTGAAAATGAAAATCCTCTGGTGCGTTTTGTTGAAGACGGTTGCTCACGTTAGCAATTTACACGCTCTCTGTGTAAGAGTGTTTTGGTTTTTCAGGTTCCAGCTTTGCTCACATTAAACTTCTGCAGATCACCATCTGGGATCTACTGAACCATTAATCTCCCACGTTAGAGGAAGTGGATGCATTGAGCCAGTCTTCAAGTCAAAGATGTGTGTTTGAGTATAGAAATGGGGGTTTTTTGCTACCTCCTATGTAATGTATCTTTAATTTTTCTCTTGCAGTCTAAATTAGCATACAAAACCCATGACCACTCTTAAAAGGAAAAAGAATATTTCTACTGTGTTAAAACTTCCAGGTTTAAGATGATAAATAATTTCTTACCTAACCTAATGAAAGCCAGTGGGACCTCTAGAGCTGATGAACTATATTTTACTACTTTTACTTTGTGATTCTAACCCTACCAACTGAAATTGGCTGTGATACATTAACACGCTAGCAATTTTAGCCTCTAAAACTCCATTTAAAGTGTACTAATAAGAAAAGTTATTAGGAATAATTTCTTGCTAGCTGATATGTTTAAAAAAACACACCACCTTATATAACTTAAAAAAAAAATGTACTAGAACACTAAGTACCTTGTCTACATCTGATTCATAGACTAAGTGCCTGGCTTCAGCTAGTGCATGATCATAGTCTTGTGGGAGAATCCAGTGCTGAATCTCCTCTTTGTCCATCTTTCCATCCTTGTTGAGGTCACGAAAATCTGAAAACTGTTCACGCTCCGTGATCACCCAGTCAGGCTCTGGTCCACCCTCTTCATTTGCAAACATATCCGCTGGAGAGGAAAGAAAGGTTTCGCTCGAGTCATATTTAATTTGCAAATTATGCACAAAGTAAAGACATTTGCCCAGTGTTCCTCAGAGGAAGACTAAACTTTTCACTCTTTGCACTGTCCACAGAAAATGAAATGTGGGGTGTAAATAGAGTAGATGCGTGTCTCTTCTCTCAGGCCTATTTCTTCTCTGCTGGTGATTCTGCCCATTCTTACATTACCCTTGCATCGTAACTGTGCGCTGCTGGTGAGGCTAACATGAGAGGTGAACGTGGCCAAAGGCCATCATCCACTGAATTTCAGAATGAAAAAAATTCTTTAAGGATCTTTAGTTAAATAGCAATCATAAGCTTTAGTGCTGGGCTCAGACACATAGGGAGAAAGGAACTCAGCACTTTTATCTTGTCCCTGCCAGCAAATGTCTTTGTGGATAAGATCAGACTCCAGCCAGCAGAGTGGTTAAGGCAAAAAAGGCACAGGGGAAATTTAGGAAAACAAAAATTGATAAATGGAACTTGAATGCTTTTGTCCTGCTTTTAGAGAGGTCTGTGTAAGAGAAATTCATCTTAGTAGATGAGTCCTTTTTAACCATGCAGTGCTGCAGCACACTCCAGTAGAAGGTATTCTTCTACAAAGAAAGACCTGGAGAAGTCATTATGAATCAGTGGTGCATTCAGTGTGAGAAACCACACGCAGTGCACTTGTCATAACTGGCACCTTGGGATGGAGTACCATTTGTGACATAGGATGCATAGATTACACACACGAGCTGCTCTGTACATCAGCCCTGTGCTGTATTTAAGAAACATCAGTACAAAATGCCACAGTGGCAGCGGCTACCTGTGTAGAGCTGGGAGAGTAGCAGTGATTATTAAGAGCAAGTGATTTGTATCTGTTCTTTACAGCACAGGCCTTCCAAATTAGGTGTGTCCATTTTACTCTTCTGGTCATGGTGGCCAGTCAATTGTTTCCTGCTCCTCAGGGCTGCTTATTTCTCAAGCCTTCCACTTTTCTATTTATAGTTAAAGCCTGCTTTGTGATACTACTCCTATGCCTTTTGGGTTTGGTTTTCAAGGATGTGCTAAGGAAAAGTGCACCCCACATGGACAGTTTCAGGGCCAGAGGCTGGCTGCTATCTATAGGAAGTATAAATGCTGGTCTCAAATCTAGGAATAACTTGCCCCCAGCCTGCAGTGTGAGTGCGTACACTAGGCTGAAGTTCTCTGTTGGCAGAACTGTCCACAGTGCCCCTGACATACTCTGTTACCTGCTCATGCACAATAAGAATTTAGTTCTCTCTGCTTAACGTGACCATGGATATTTTGCTTCCCTGCTTGTGTAAAATCTAAATGAAATTTTGTAAAAGACAAAACAGGAGGAAGGAAGGAGGAGGAAGGAAGAATTGTTCTACAACCTTCAGGAGATTTCCCCATCAAATACCTGATCTAGAAACTGCAATTTTTGGACTTCTTTTTGTTGTGCCTTATAAACTACCAAAGATTAGATTTGGTTTTCTGTTTGTTTTTTAACCCCAGCTTGATCAGAAATTAAAAAATTGTATCTGAAAAAGGGAAGTAGGAATATTTTAAGCAGTTTTCCTCAACTCATGAAGAGAACTTCAGACAACACATTCACTTTCTTTTTTCATTTTTTAAAGTGCAAATTATATTGTTTATTTGAAGCAACTGACATGTCCTGTCAATTTGATTTTTATCATCCTTGCCAATGTGGGGTGATCGTGACTAGAACATTCTATGTTCCTATCTATAGAAGACAAGAAAAACCAGCATTCACATGGTAACAAATGTTGACAATTACCTTATAATTATATGTAGGTAATGTCACTGAATGAACTGAAATTACTGTGGAAATTATGCTGCTCTGTTATTTCAGTCATAAATGAACAGCATTCACATTCTGAGGCTAAATATAATTTACAAGGAATAGAAACCCCCTGCCATTAATTAACGTGTGTATATTGTTCCTGATTATATGTGAAGTGATCTTTATAGCACCACTAGAAACAGAAAGATTCATCTGAGTTTGCACCCATGCTTTCCTGGTGCTACTTTCTTTGTTTAAAACCCATCAAAGTGAGCGCAGTGGGAGAAGTTAGCTTTTGGTATCAGCATAATGATTCAAAAGGCTAAAATGTATTATGTACTGCTGATCTCTAGTCCTCCTTCCGTTTTGTCTTCGTAGGTCTAAGTGCAAGACAGCAGCTAACTGCCTAGTGTGACTGAAGTTTGTGCAAATTAACTGTGACTGATCTGCTGTTGATATTCCCCATTTTGTTCTCTTTCTGCCACTGAAGTAAAGCACAGCTGACTTTCACGCACTTCACAACTTCTCTGAGAATCTTAAACCTTAGTGCTATTTTTACACAGTTCATTTTTAACGCATCCTATATTTCTAGAAGAAACGTAGTGGCATCACCATACAAACCATTAGAGAAGTATGAATTCTTACTTACTAATTAAACTAGGAAAATAACTAGTAGAAAAAAGGTGAATTTTCTTTTTTGCAATGTGTGCTTCCCAGCTATTTTGCATAGTTAAGTACCATTCAGACTTTGGAAGAGACTAATTTACTTTCTGATCCCCCTGCATTTCTGAACAATGCCTTCAAAAAGCTGTTAATCTGGTCAAGTATAGAGATAGTATTCCTGTCATGAAAAATATTACTCCAGACCCTCTTAGCCAAATTATATGAGCCTCAGAGGAGGATCCTATGCTGTAAAGTATGAGGAACTTTTTGCTGGTGGTGTTGCTATCTGCCTAAAATGAAATTAAACTTTCTGGATTGGATGGTTGGTTTAAAATAGTTGGACTGGAGCACAGATATGTTCATCTTTGGGTTGTTAAAACTGCTGCAAATTTGAGACAAGATGGACAAATGGACTGGAGACTATATACGAAACAAACCTCAACACTTACCAATGTACTCATCTTGATCCACAAAACCATCCTCGTTTTTGTCTATGTCTTCTAAGGTTTCCTGGAAAATAGTTTTGCATTGAAGTAATCAAGAGAGAATTGAGAATTCTGGCTACTCGCCTCTTCCTTCATTTCACGTTTGAGGCCTTGACCTGCCCTTGTACACAGGCAAATGTACTCTCACGGATTCCAGTGTGACTGTTGTTTACACAATGAATGTACAAATATCCTTTCATGTTGAAAAAATTCCCTGCACATGAATGAACTGGATACCACGCCTACGTTTTAAGTTAGGGGCAGATACAAGCTTGCAGGAAACACTTAGCAGCTGCATGTCAGCATACCCTTCCTTTCATTTTGGTGTTAAGTCCATGCCCTAAGACTGTTTCTTGATTCCATTTAGGAGCTAAGTGCATTTAACAAGTCTTTCTTATACTGAGAGCTCTAAATCAAGTGAATTTCATGAAAGGCATCCCTTTCTGTTCCCCACTTGGCTATTACGTGTGTGTGTCTTTCTAAACCTTTCATGGAAAGGTTAGAGAAGCATTTCAAAGCTCATCCAAAAAAAGAAAAGTAAAAACAATGGCATTGGCTTTGCTCTGCTTACTAAGACAACGATGTTTTTCATATGCTCAAACTCCTCTGGGTGAAGGAAAGCAGTGAATTCTTCACGAGTGGCAGCTAAGTCTCCATCCAGATCTGCAGTTTTGAATCGTCTTTCATCTCTGGGCAGCATTTTTTTAAAACTGTGCTGATCAGTTGCATCTTGGAATTCTTCTGGATTTTCTGCAAATTAATCAAGACAATCTCAAAACTATGTTCCTTTTAAAACACATTACCACAATGAAGCACTCCAATTTGCTGTTAGAGTCTAGAAATACAAAGGTTTACTGCCAGAATAGCTGCTGCGTTAAAACGGAACTTTTCCTGTGAAGTTTTAAATTCAGGGGTCAAGCGCTTCGTTTGATTTTTAAAGGTGACCTAGGTAGTATAGGTAAACGTCTGCGTAAGCTTTCTGTTGGAATCTAGGATAATGGATTTTGCAGCATTGCATATCATCCTTCATAGATTTATTTTTTTTAATCTGCTTTTACAAGCACTGCTTAGGCAGTATTTGGGGTAGCCTTCATTCACAGAAGTTTTATTCTTCTTAGGAATCAGTACGATCTACCCAACTTTTCAGTTTCAAAAAGCAAGCAAACCAAAGGAAAGTGGTTTCAGAAGCTGGCAGACTGACTGAAATTATCTAACTGCTACGCCTCTGCTACAGGGAACCTAACAATTATTTTCAGTTTAAAACAATTACATTTTTTCAGGGTGTTCAGTGGCATAAAATGAATGGTATTTGATATAATTTTTAAAATAGGATCACTAAACTGACTTCAAACTTGAAAAATATTCATATTACAACAATTTCATAATTCGCAGGTTGGGAGACAAACTCAGTCGAAAAAGACGAGGCCAGGAATCACAGATGGGTATTTTAAGTGTACATTAACACAAGACCACAATGTAGTAGCTGTTCTCCGAATGCTGGGAATTACAGAGAGCAAAGACAAAGAGCTGAGAAGGGCTCCCAAGGATACTGCTGCAGGGGTCGTGCATCAAATATTTCCTTCCACAAATGTAATAAGCTCCATTTTAATCTAAGGTAGACTTTGGAATTATTACTGCTACTGGAAGCTTGCTCCAGAAACTGCCTCTATGGTAGGTAGATATTGTCTTCTCATTTCCAGTATAAATGCTCAATTAATACCAATTTGTTGTTCTGTCAGCATTGCCCTTTAGCTTAAGTGATCTCCTCCTTTCCTTTCATTAACTTATAAAAAGCAAAGGAAATGTATGTGGGGGAAAAAAAGATTCAGGTATATTTTTTAATACATGTTTCTTTTGCCTGATTTGTTAAGGATTTTCATTTGCAGTTGATCACAGTCTGGAGTATGTTATTCTGTAAGAACTATTTTAATCAATAACTTTGCTATAGCTTAGACCCATCCTAAATTTTTAGCATCTAGAATCTTAAGAGTATAGAGAGACTGAATTAACAAATACTGGTTAATTCTGCAATGTATTATTTTTTAATTAAAGTACCATTTTTAATGTTTATATATATATATATATATTTCTAACTGGAGGAGACTTTAATGCAGCTTTGTCAGTACATTTAATAATCCCTCTACAAAACTTTGTGTTCTGGTGACCCATGTGGAAATGCTGCAATAAACAACTAAGAAGTTCTTTTGACCTCTGGGCATCTATAAAATTTAATGTGATTTTCAGGAGTCCTAAGTATGACACCAAACTCCTGTTGACTGTAAGGCATGACATCATGCCTTATAATCTCAATAGTCTTTGAGCATATAATCTGAAAATGTTATCTTACCTAGATAATAACCATATGTGGCTTGCTTGTATTCTTCCCAGGCAATTTTATTGTCCTTATTTAGATCATAGTCTTTCCAAACTTTAGCCACATTTTCATAGATATACCGTTTCTGTACCCGTTTAATCCAGTTTTTTAATTCTTCTGTTGTGAGATAGCCATCTTTGTTGTCATCTATTCTATCCACAATTTTCCTGTAAAAAGAAACCAGCATCCTTAAGAGTTGACAGAAAAACAACCTCCATGTCAGTCCAATTTTAGTAATCTTTATCTGGCCCTGATTTTCCACAAAAACGCAGTGCCTAAAACTTATAAAGCTGCCCTACTGGCTAAGTCTTCTTTGCATTTTGTAGATTATCTTAAGGGATATGTCTCTATTCATTATTCAATATTGCAATGAATAATTGAAATGGAACTCACATGACCAAAATGAGTGAACAAAGTACCTCAGATAATACCTGGATTTCTTAGGTTGTATCTACTAACTTAGGGGGACCTGTTCTTCACTGTTGATAGGGAGTGGCCATGCTGGGCTCAGCATAGGAGACACTAACTTCACCCTGGGACAAAGCCTGTACTGCAGCTTGCTGGAGGCAACCACGGCAAAAAAGTCAGGATTTCATGGACACCTGCAGCTTCTCCTGTGGCTTTCCAGCAGACTGATGCTAGGGTGGAGTGAGTTATATGACTGTGTAATGCTGGATGTGCACACCACGTACTGTCTTCCCTTCCATTCCTATTCTTCCACTTCCGTTTCTTTTCTTTCTTTCCCAGCAAAAAGCAATATTGCTTGTGTTGCCAGGAATGCTTGTTACTAGCTAAAGCAATAGCTAGTCTGCAGCATGTCTCCAGTCATTGCTGGCAGCTGGGCTATAAGGCACTGTCCTGTGCAAAGCTGCTAGCCTCAAGTCCTGTTGAAATCAGGAGTGAAGGTGCTGGCACACTCCCAGGGCAACTTCAGTCTTTGAAAAGTGCTGCACTCAGCTGCAGATAAAAGCGACCTGAAAGACTATGTTAAAAAAAAAAAAAAAAAACAGGCAACGCTCTCCTCTGCCATTTAGGTTCTATGCAATAAATCTCTCAAGGCATGACTGTAATTGCTAAATGCCACCAGTTTGGGTTTGAGCTTGTAAAACTGGCTTCTGTCCCAGCTACAGTGGCAGACCAGATGATAAAAACCTTTATCTAAAATAAGAATGCAGCTTTAATCCCACAACTTGTAGGTAAGCTTGTCATATAGTGTTGTTATATTCTGGGCACTGGACTGTGGGAAACTATGTACCCTGCTCTTGGAACCGGGGCATTTAGCACCGTGTCTCTTCTGCACATACAGATTGTCTTTAGGCACATCAGCTGTTTTAACCTGTGTATCACTGCTCATCACCCTTGTTCATACTCATCACTGTATCATTTGCACAGGAGCAAATTGTCTGTAGTTGCACTGCACCTAGTACAGCGACCACCCAGTGGCCAACTCGAGATAATCTGAACGACTATTCCCCATAAGCTTAATCACCATGCCTATGGACTAGTTGTATGTCATTTGTAAGAAGGGGTAAGAGCAGGAGTTGACTTGTCTAAATCCCAACTTGAGATTAAACATGTGAGCTCCCTAAACCTCCACGCAGCCAAAGGACACAGGGAAAAGTTCTGCACTTTTAAATATTCTTTGCAATTCAACATCTTCGTTCTCCACAAAGAAACCAACCCTGGCCAACTGGAACTGCTCAACTAGTGAAGCAATATCTTTTCCCGAGCCTTAGTTATGAAAGTGATAAGTAGAGTCAAATGATAGCAGCAGCTTCTGCAGAATTTCCAGCAATCCTGTGTGACTCTGATACTATCAGACTGAATTTATAAACCTGCTATTTCTGAGCTACAGGGGGAAAAAAGGGGCTGCTGATTTCACTTTCTGAAGTAGTAAAGTATGAAATAACTGACTGAAAAACCTTTTCTCTTTTGTATAAATCTCATTTATTGGAATTGACTGCCAAGGGTCTCTTTCACTGCATGATGGACTGTATTTGTCAATGGATTTGCCCCACAATGAATTGTGTTTAATTGGTTTAGCTGATATTTCTTTCTGTTGTTAAATGTACTAGTTATGATAAATGATTCTGTTAGCAGCTCTTTGGTATTTTTACCAAGAAAGAAGTCAGGACTGTTTACCAGAAAATGTTTCATGTCTCTTCCTTTTCACTTGTACTCTTGTTTTTATAGGTTCATTGCATCCATGTGCACTATTTCACTCTGCTTCCCAGTTGAAGATGCGACCAAAGAAATAGTCTTGCCTACAGGCTCCCAAAGGTATGGGTAAGAAGCTATTGTACGGACTGTGGACCTCACTTGATTACCTGTAAAATGGCTCAGGATCATTCTGAGTTTTGTAGTGAAGCTAATGTACATTGATCAGTCTGAAAAGCCTTAGTGCCTTTATTTTAAATAGTTAATTCTTGAATACAGCAAAAATTCAAGGAGCATGTTAACAGACACAAAATGCCAGTTCATACACAGGAATTTACATGCACAAGTGTGTAACACCCAAAAGCTTACTTTCTCCTTTTAACTTAGGTGGGAATACAGTCAGAATTAGTTTCCCACCTCATAATGAAGAAGCTGGAGGGCACATGCAACAGGTACATACAACCTGCTGTTACAGAGATTTAAGCTGCCAGTCTGCAAAGACATCTGGTGATGAAACAAAGTTGGGGCAAGGAAATCATTGCTACGAAGTGGCTGAAAGAGGAAGACTTCCCCTCTACACCTGATGTGAGTACAACTGTATGCTGATAAACGCTGGTCTTGGCCTGTATAAAGAACGGAAACATTTACATTGTGAGGATCTGTAACCATCTTCTGTGTTCTCTGAAAATGACAGGCCCATCACGAATGGCAGGGAGGAGGTTCAGAGGACTGCAGCCCCACTCCCATCCTTCTTAGCCCATCTCCAGTCCCTTAATGCAGTCCTTGGATGCTGCACCAGGATTATGTCGTGCTTCTCCAAAGCCAGGTGAGTTGTAGTACTCCGCATGGGTGGGCAACATATGATTCTTCCCTTGTGAAGTGATCCGGTGCGGGAGGACAAGGAAAATAGAATCATAGAATTGATTAGGTTGGAAAATACCTTTAAGATCATCGAGTCCAACCGTTAACCTAGCGCTGCTGAGTCCACCACTAAACCATGTCCCTAAGCACCACATCTACCTATCTTTTAAAGACCTCCAGGGATGGGGACTCAACCACTTCCCTGGGCAGCCTGTTCCAGTGCTTGACAACCCTTTCAGTGAAGAAATTTTTCCTAATATCCAATCTAAACTTCCCATGGTGCAGCTGGAGGCTGTTTCCTCTCGTCCTATCGCTTGTTACTTGGGAAAAGAGAGTGATCCCCACCTTGCTGCAACCTCCTTTCAGGTAGCTGTAGAGAGCAATAAGGTCTCCCCTCAGCCTCCTTTTCTCCAGGCTTAACAACCCCAGCTCCCTCAGCCACTCTTTATAAGACTTGTGCTCCAGAGCCTTCACCAGAAGGGATGTCCCTGTCATGGAATCTGTCATAAGGGCAGGTGCGCTCCCAGGTCATGATACGGTTACGGGCTGGTATGTGCCACAATCTCAAACTAAGATCGCACTGTGTGGCTGCTCCTCCACTGAAGCTGCAGGTAGTTGAGTCTGTAGGGCTTTTTCTGTATACTAGCTAGTTCCTTGTTTCCTGAAAGAAGGTGAGAGTAGCTTTGCACTACTGCTGTCTAGCCCTGGGATTCCAATCCCAGCATTGGTCATTGGGATGATCAATGTGCTGCCACCCTTCCTAAGCAAGGCAAAACGAGTTACAAATGCAGCCGCACGTGCTTTGTTTAGAGCAGCAGACTATATGTTCCTGTTTTCTCCAAGAAAGCATTTAAAAATAGCTTTTCATTAAATGTCTTTTTCCTAAAAGCCACTCACTTGCTGAGAAGTGACACTATTTGTAACCCTCACTGCAGAGGTTGCCCATAACAAACCTTTTTTTCTCAGTATATCTGATTATTAAACCACAATAAAAAAAAGAAAGTGAAATGTTTTAGAAATCCTCTCTCTCTTCTACGTCCCAGTGTGACATCTGAAATTACAAGGTTAGGAAATGCTGAAAGTTATGAAACTGTCCCACGGGGCCCCCCAGGAGCCACATCTCTGATGTTCTGCTACACAATGCTCACCCCGATGTGGGTTTTGGCCCTCAGAAGGGAGCTTTAGTCACCTCAAACCTCAAAGGTTATTGACTGCGGCTGTAACTTAATGTGCCTGTGTCACCTCTCCAAGGTACACGCAGCAGATCACTAAGAGTTAAGCTTCCTCCCTTGCTGAGTTAGCATTTGTAAAAACTGTTAAAAAACAACTCTATTGTTAAATCATATCCCCAACTGAAATATCTGTACTTGTGTAAATATAAGTGTAGACCAATTTTAAAAAGGCATGTTCATTTTAGTCATATGCTTTATGAGAATCTAAGTCATAGATCATACATGCTGAGAACATGGTTTCTTTTGCTCCTTCTTCAAACAATGTGGATGAAATTGGTCACTTCTGATAACCACTTTATCTGTTTACTCACTGAGATACAGGTGACAGCTTCCAGAAGGATCAAGAGGTCAGTCTGTGAGATAACAGTGATATTGAGCTAAGAGCTTATGATGGAGTTAGACAGACATACAACAAGTACCACTCCCTATGGGAGTAAAGGCAAAGCTAATCTTAGTGAGAACATGCAGGTATTTTAAACTATTTTCTTGTGAGTAAATACATAAAAGGATCTTTCTTTAACTACTGTTTAACTTAGCTCTAATTAGTGGTCTGACTCCTTCTAGGTGTAAAAGGGGGAGAAGCAGTAAAATAAGGCAACTGTTGCATGGACTCTGTTCTTGGTGTAAAAAGCAGCGTGGAAGCAAGAGCACCGCTGTAAGGGAGCAGGCAAAGATGTCACAAGTAGAAAAGCTGTGGGAGGATGGCTTCAAGTGGACTTGTAAATGGAGCTGTGGAGAAGGAATGGTTTAAACTTGATTCAAACTGATATGGTCCAGGCAAGTGACCCAGAGGTAAGGAGCTGCAGCAGCAAAGCCCTCCAGCAGTGGGTGAGGTCTGTCCAACACCGGGCACAGCACCACACACTGCTGTGTGTGCTCCCTCCACGAGGCTTATTGCTGTAGGACCAGAAAAGGCAGGAGAGAGAAACGCAAAAGCGATGAACTGTTGGTTGCTCGTTGGCAAAATCGGCGGGGCGCGAAAGCAGCCTAACGAAGGGGTACCACTGGCCATACAGGGGTACAGGGTACTCCACGAGCCCCTCCAAGCGGCAAGGGGCACCCAACGCCCTCCAGCTGCTCCCCGCTCCTTCGGCCGAGCCCCCGCCGCCCCCCGGACACGGAGCAAGGCGGCCCCACAGGCCTCCCCCCCCCGCGCCCACCCCGGCCGGCAGGCCGCCCCGCCGGGCCCTCCCCCTGCCACGTTTCCGCAGGCCGCCGCGCTATCGCGACCGGGCGCAGCAGTGTCCCCCCGCCCCGCCCGCGCCCCTTACCCCAGCCTTTCCCGGCTCTCCTCCGGGCTGAGCTGGTCGAAGCTCCGCGCCTCCTCCTTGCCCAGGAACGCCTCGTGGTCGTACTGGAAGCCCGGCCGGTCTTCGTGCTGCGCGGCGGGGGGCCGGGCCCGCTCCTGCCGCGCTGTCGGCTTGCCCAGGCCGCCCGGCGGCAGCAGCAGCAGCAGCAGCGCCAGGCACCACCCCGCCCCGCCGCTCCCCATGCCCCGCGTACCCAGGGCCCCGCCGAAGCGGCACCCAGCACCGCTCCGCTGCCCGGCGCACGACCGAGGCCGAGGTCGGCCCCGCTCATGGACCCGCCCCGGCCCCGCTCCGCCCCCGGCCGGTCACGGGGCGGGGCGGGCGCCACGGGGGCAGCGGGCGGCGGCAGCCGAGCGGAGCGGAGCGCGGTGCGGCCCGGCCCGGCCCGCCGCCACGTCTGCAGAGCGGCGCGCGCTGCCCGGCCGCCCAACGGCCGCCCAACGGCCGCCGCGCGAGCCCAACGGCCGCTGGGCCAGAACGGTTTGTCAGGATGAGCGGGAGAGCCCCGTTAGGCAGATCGAAGCGGGGACTTGGGGTCCTCTTCGCTCCTTTGCCATCATCCCGCTCTGAGCCTACGCTGCTGAAAAACCACGTCAGCACGGAATAGCGGGTCATTCCTGTTCCTCCGTTATTCCGTACGGTTTGTTCAGCCAGAGTGTCAGGCTGGTGGTTTCTGCTGTCGTGCTAAATGGGGTAGGAAAGGACAAAAGTGTCATTTTTTCTTTTCAAGAGAAGTAACAAGGCTACAAGTAAAAAAAAAAAAAAAACCAAACAAAAAAACACACAAACAAAAAAAAACCAAAACCAAAACAAAACTGTGGCTGATAGCCGAAAAACGTAAAAAAAAAAAAAGGTTGTCAGCACTCTCATAGAGGATATTTATTGTAACAGGGTCACTACCACTGTAAGGGAAGCGAACTCAGGATCCTGAAAATTGCAGGAGAGAGAAAGCCCAAATCTTCTAGAGCAGAAAAAGGTTTTGTTTTTTTCCTTAAATTACAATTTATTTTGCTCAGGATTGTAGAGCGCTCTAGACAAATTGAAACTTGCACCTAGTATATTTCCTTTTCCTGTGTTATATCCTTGGCTGCTCAGGAGGATTGCCCTTGTATGCAACATGTTGTATGCTAATGGTCTTGTTGCCAAGGGGTCCAGTTTTAAACTATATAGCCAAACTGTGCGGAGCAGCATCACCACCCCGGCTTGTCCGTCCGTTGTTACTTTGGACCTGCGGGTACTACTAGTTTTGAACTGCAATATCTGATTTGTCAGCCCAGCCCACAGGGTATATAAACTATATTTACGGTGTGGCCTTTGGCTGTACGGCTAACGCTGACATGCAAGATGCTGAACCTGACCACAGCCTCCCTTCCACTGTTGTTACCCCACTAGACATCCTTTTGACCTAAACCTGATGGGTAGCTGAACCCTGTCTGGCACAGGGCTTGACTGTAATGAGAGCAAAAAGGTGGCGTCAGAGGCTTCCTTCCACATTTGCTGTTTTCTGCCTTTTGTGACTTGTGCAAAATGTGAACAAAGGCCATGCAGGGCTAGGGGTGGTTTAGCCTCAGAACCTTTGGCGACAGTAGCAGATTTCAAACATTTAAACAGTCAAATATGTTGGTTTGTTACTTAAGTCTAGATAGAGCAAAACACTAATGCACCCTTTTCACTTCAGTCACGCGAGCTGCCCTTTGCTTTAGGCCTGGACAGACTGTCCTTTAGGCGCATTTGTGCGTCCTCAGCTGAGCAAGTGCTCCAGTGTTGTTTTGGTGAGAGCTGTGATATATGCACGTGGCAGCTTAAAAATGGTTCAACTGATTGTACCAACTGTGTTTGAGTTTACAAAGCTAGTAAGATGCAATGCTTTTATTGTTGTGTTTTCGGTTTTTTGTTTGTTTGTTTTTGTATTAAGCATATACCTATAAAACAAGGTTTTTATTAACATATTCAGGAATCTCGTATTTGTGCAATAATTCGGGTACTGCTCTTTTTTTGGTCTCAGTCTTCTAATGTTCCTGTCCCTGATTCCTACATCTGTAATATCATTTCTAATGTTATTCCAGAGGTAAGGCTGTGCTGAGGTGCTGAATTTTTACCTTCTTGATCCACATGGTGCTGGAGTGTGCTGCTAGTTAAGAGGTAAGTCGTTTGCGGGGGTAAAACAGGTATGTTTTACTGCCCATTCACCCCATCAGTGTTGTAACATTGTAGCTTGATGTTTGATCTTTGCAGCAGAGGAATAGGAAGTTATTTGAGGGATGTGGGAAATGAATCTGTGTGTTGTCTTGTCAGAACAATTTGGAGCTGCTTCTGTGAGAAAAGCTACAGTAATTGCAACGCAGAATGGGCTAAGTGCATATGTGGTCATTCATTTGAAAGCCTCCAGACATTAGGAGGGGTTGCCTTAGGGACAGGGGTTCTGGCCATCAGAACATTTTAATTTTGCCCTGTGTTTGGATTCAAGTGTGAATGAGCCCTGAAATGCAGTGATCTTATGCAAGATGGGAAATCGTGAATGTTCTGATCCCTCTAGACTTGGTTCAGGACCGTTGGTAATAACAATAAAAATTTGATTGATCCAATATGACTTTTTGTGGAAAAGGAAAGATATTATGATTACTTGTCCTTAGAGGGCTGAAGTCTTAGGTTTTAATGCTGAGAATAGACTGCACATTCAGTCAAAACAGTTGTTGATCCGGTCAGTCTTAGTGTTGCTAGATTTTTGTATCACTTAGATTAATGTTTACAGATTATTCCATTGGGCTATCGTGACCTCCTCAAACACCTTAAACTCTCATTCCTCTGTGAAAAGTCATGCCTTCTACTCCTCTTACTCAATTCATAAAATGGTAGAAGTTTTCTGTTAAATCCTTTATCCACAACACTTATTTCTTAAAACACTGAAAAATTTTCTCTGAGGTATCGGTATTTTCTGTTTTAGTAGTATTACTAGGAACATCTCTGCTGAGAGAAACCTACTGCTACTGAATGATTAATATTAATTAGGTTTAGAGTTTAAGGCGCTATTTTTGTAATCCACACTTCTTTCAGTAACGTGTCTGAGTTTTATACACGTAAGGTTTCTTTGAAACATTGCAAAATACCAGGTCTGCAACATTGACAATGTTTTTTAGCAATACATTTATGCAGCAGCAGGCATGCTGGGTAGTTTATAAGCTTTTAATGAAACGCTGGCAGATATTAGGGTTTTATGGGCTGGAAAACAGTGCAAATCAAAGAGCTTTGCTTACTGTTTATAGCATTTTTCCCCTGAATCTAACAATATTTATCTCACTTTTTCCATCTTGCATTTTGCTCTTCACATATTTACTTTCCCTTTCACGGATATATTTACAGTCAACAAACTACTTTGTATGAAATATACTTAGTTACAATATGCCTGTCATCGTGTGCGTCCAGTTACCCAGATAAAGCCAAAGATGACTTGTTCCATATCCCACTATGCCTTCGGTCTGCATTTATGCTAATAAGGCTGTGCTTATATCCTGCATCTTTAGTCAGTGTTTCTGGACATCGCTAATTGTGCCTTTCCTGAGGCCATGTAAATGATCCCTAAGGGATGCCATGTTTTCTAACTGCCTGCTGGCTAATACCTGTTCTTACCATGCTTTCGGTAGCAAAACTCTTCTCCGAGCATATAATCTCTGTCAGTACGTTTCCTGACTCCCATCTGCTAAAATAGTCAAAATACTTGATGGTGTCATAGTGTAGCTTTCCAAGTAAGGACCTTTTTGTACTCTTACTTACATTTGAGGTCCATATTAAAACTAGAATGAGATTCAGGCCTGAAGACTAAGTCATAGTTTTGTTGAAAGGATATGGTGAAAGTAAGAGTGATGTAGCACCTAACAGTTCTTAGAGTGCAAATACAGCTTCGGTTAAAAAATCAGCCTGCAAAACTGCTTGAAATTTTCTGCCTCGTCTAAATCCTCATGAACTGTGCAGCGTTCCTAACCATCATGCAAAGACACACTTATCCTGGCATTGATACCTTTCTTCTTCTGTCCTTTGCAAAATTCATTTTGTTTATTTCCTGCTCACATGCAGTGCCTCATGGAGCTTGGCTCCATTTACATAGAGATCCCTATGTAAATAGGTAAAGCACTGATACACTCACTGGTTTTCTCATCAACAAATCGAGTACATTTCAGAGTCTCATGTAGCTATGATTAATAGTCCCCTGAGGCAACCTGGAGGAATGAGAGAGTAGATTTAACTCAACAGTCCAGGCTCTCATGGTGGCACTTCGTTATCAGGGTATGATGGGTTTCTGGGGCTGGATGCTGAAACACAAGGGAGCTTAACTTACTGTTGGTGAGTGTAGGGAAGTACCATCATTGTTAGGGTCAGTGTGGCAGGCTGCCTGCTCTCCTAGGGAGAACTGTGAAAGGCTAGGTCGAGGAGCAGAGCCTATTTCAGCACTGAAAAAATGTATTCTGCAGCTCAGCTAGGGAGAATGGTGATCTTTGATGATAACTCTGCTAATATTATTAGGATAATAATATATTATTATGATTGGTTTGGATGGATGTGAGACTAATGTATGTCACCTCAAATTAAATTATAGAAACCTATTTTGTATTTTCCAGATTTATATTTTACATTCCAGTTAGCCTACTACGCTTTACTCAGATCATAGCAGCAGCACAATTTTTTAAAACCTTGTCTTTTCCTTAGGGCACAGAACACCTTCATCAAAGTTTTTGAAAAATTTCCATTGACACCAATAGACTGCAGCTCAAGCTGTTTGTATGCAATGCTGCGGTATTTTATTGGAAATGTAGTTGTAGCAGTATTTCAGAATGAGCTTTTTATATCTAATTTATTTTGGATGATCTAGCATTAGGTACCCTGTATTTGTACTTTCAGTCAAATTCTGTTAGGTTTTAATTGCTCTCTTCAGTTTGGGTGTACAACTATGGACGGACTGTAACTTTTATGCTGGCCGCTGTGGGAAACTAGAAGTTAGGAGATCAGAGCACGTTCAAATCCCAGCCTGCAAATGGCAGCAGAAATGTTGCAAGAAGGGAACTGGGGGAACTTTCAGAGAACAACTTAGATTAGCCTTAGTTTTGGCCTGTCCTGACTAGCTGCTTCATCACAACACCATGTCCCTTTTTTTTTTTTTTTTTTTTTTTTTTTGCATGGGTGTAGTCTACATCACTCCCTCCTCCTTCGCTTCTTTTCGTCTTTTTGTGCCTACCTTGCCAGAAGCATGTTTCTTGACATAATCTACGCAAAATAATCTACCCCAAATGATCATGCCAATATCATGAGGTTGACAACCTTGTTTGCTCAGTGTGATACACCGCTTCTCTTGCTCTGTACCCTTTTCATCTAATTGCACTGTAAACTCTTTGGGCAGGGATTTTCTACTGTTTCTACTGATTAGTTTCTGGTTACTACTACTGGTTACTGTTTCTACTGATTTTCTGCTGAGCCTGTGCAGTGTCTGGCTCACTCGGGCATAGTCTGAGTTGGCCCTTAAGGTACTGTTGTCAATAAGCATAGGTAACAACCATTTTAGATCACTCGAGAGCATTCTTGAAGTTTTTCTCTTATCAGGAATCTTTACGATTAGTGTTTTTTCAGACATTTACATTTTCAAGTGTATAAAAAGATCCTTTGCTTCTGACAGCATGAATCTGTGCGCTGTATGTGCAATTTGCCCTGGTAATTACTTATGTATGGTGATAACCATAGCAACATCCCAGGTAGATAATGTCATGCAAATTACTGCAGCTCCAGGGATGGAAGATGTTAATACAAGTATGTACTCGCACCCCTGGTCTTCAACATTTTGCAGCGACTCTCCCTTCCCCTCCCCCATACGTGTTGTTTTTAAATTTCCCTTCCTCACTATGATCAGGAAGGAAAAGAAAACCTCTTGCTATTTTTCTCATTGGTATTCATACAGAGGGAGGGGGAGGGTGGTCCTTCAGTGTTTCTGTCATGAATAATTTCGTATGCACAGTGGAAATTCCACAGTGTATGTGGGACATAAAAGTCTAGAGACTTGGATGCACTGCAGGGCCGTGTTGTGCTTAAACCCAAGTTCTTGCATTTGTAAACACGGAGTGTGAGCATGGGGGGGTGGAATCGTAGCCACAGATGTTTGGACTGAGGTGTAAACTTCCTCAAATCATTTACAGAGGATATGGGAGAGCAGCTTTGTTTTTCAAAGCAGACACGCTGTGGCTGAATACTTATCAGGGACAGTGCATTGTTACTGAAATGAAGAAATAGCGGAGAGGAAGCTGGTAACAGTTATCCCTTGTTTGGTCATAAGCAAGAGAAACAAAAAAAATCTATATGAATGCTGATCTGCATATGCACTAGTCCTTGTGTAACCTTAGAACCCTGGAGGTATGAAAATAAGATAAGCCTCTAACCTGTAACTAGAGTCTTTTGTTAAAGATAAAAAAAAAAGCAGGTACAAAAATTGGTTAAAAGTGAAGGTTTTGCTTTTCTGGTGAAGAATGAAACTGTTGCTGAATTTTTTTGCTTTGTGGTTCAATAGTGGGAAGGTGGGTGTTAGTCCTGCAATCAGTGCTGAAGTTACTGATTAGTGAAGGCTGCGCTGCCCAAGCCATTAATGAGGAAATACCCTGATTAAAAAGAGTGGAGATTTGCGGAGAGTCAAGAGACAGACTGTGCAGGCAGCCAGAGGCACGTATGTAGTCAGATCCCAGTTTGTAACGAAAATGTTCCCAAAGCAAGTTGAGCTATTCGTTAGGCCAGCACTGAATTGTCTTCATCATAAAAACATGGTGTCTCTCAAACAGAACCATGGTGGGGCGTGGAAACAAAATTATTGAAGTCACTAAGCAACTTTATTTGTGCTAGAGGTAGTAGATGTAGAGAGTGTTAATTAATTGGAGATTAAAATACTGCCAGTCTGTATCCCCTGGTATCTGTACAGGGTGTTTGCCACTCTTACAGGTCTGCCTACAAATCCCAGGTTGTAAGGTTTAATCTTTTCCCCTCTAATTTCTCTGTGAATTGGCAATTCAATACTTTGCCCAATGGTAGCACTGATGGCACTGTTCAGCTGTGCCAGCCTGCCAAGAATTGCTATTGATGGCAGTGGAATTTGAAAGGTACCCGTGTCCGGGTAATCCAGTTTGTTGTTAAACATTGCAACAACGCTTGGAGCTACAGACATCCCTGATTTACACTGGATTTAAAAAAAAAAAAAAAACAACATCATCTAGGATGCCCACCTAAGAAAAACAAACTGTACCAGAAAGAAATATGTAAAGTCAGACTTTTTATCATCTGACAGAAACTATTGAGCCTAATTGTCTGCTGGAATTTTTGGCTGTCTGCTTACTTTGCATATAATGGACATTTCTTTGTCATTTCTGTATTCAGCATGTGACTGCCTGAGGATGGCCTCTCCTTAGACTCCATATCACATTGAAGAGAAGAGTAGATGCCTTGGAATTATAGGGATAGCCAAACTGAGGTCCTGGTAAACTAAATACACACTCTTTTCAAAATAAAATTCATAATATCAGCACTGCTAGACCTCCTGAAACCCTGTTTATACGCCACTTGCTTTGACTGACCAATATCACAGCCAAACAAAATATTTGACTATAATTATCCAGTCCTCTGCTTTCCATGGCTAGGATGTCTTCTTCAGGATTGAACTGACCTCTTCCTAAGTAAGTTCAGGGGACAATGGGGATCATAACTGGCATGTTTTTTTGTTTCCCTGTGGTCTTGTTAAAGAGTATGTCTCTATGGCTTTGATTTACTGTTTTTATTCACAGAGTGAGGTATTATTAACGCTGGATTAAAAATGAAAAGGCTGCAAGTAACCTAGGAATGTCTGAGAAACAGTGTCAGTTGTTAATGAAAATCGTAGCACAGGCGTTCAACTTAGAAGTTCAATCTTAGAAGTTCATTGCAGAAACTGCTGACATTGCAAATCTTCTCTCAGAGCTGCGGTATCATTCCAACACAGGGAAAAAGGTGTGCGTGAGAAAAGATTTGCCTAGGTTAATGCCACATGTGGGGTTAACATGGTTTTTAATGATTCTGGTTCCCTGCTCTAGCAAAGGTATTACCTTCCTTCCTGCACTACGTAGTCTCCGCATTTTTATTTGCTTCTAGCTGACAAAACTATGGGAGCCTGCTGGCATGTGAAAAACTGCTATATTAGCCAGCTGTGCAGTTTGTATTTAACAAGTGGGTGTATTTTATCAAAAAGCAAAGGAAATAATAACATCAAATTCATATGTCAAAAAAGCATGTGCGTTTAATAAATAATAATTGATGTTCATGATTTTATTTACTGTCTCTTCTCCTCACTTTTTCCGCCTCGCCAGTTGCTCACCTTTGCTAGTTTATGACATGATGTTCAAGGAAACATTGTGTTATCACATGCAGCAGACATCAACGGAGAGAAATTGGCTTGTCATTAATAATAATTGCAAAACCAATCCTACAGTAAACCCTGCTTTTGGCCACAACTTCTGCCTCCTGGGAGCAGAAGTGAAACAACACCCACAGCTCTCATCTGTTGATCATTTTTTAACCCAGGGTTAAAATCTCCATGTGCAAAGGTCAAGCGTAGATGGGGCTCATCATAGGGCTGAGAGATGCATAAAGGCCGTAGCTGCAGAGCAACCTGGAATGTAGGTATCCAGGGGAACGGGGGAACTCCGCTTTCTTTCCTAGCTTTTTCTTAGGGTATCATTAAATGGCAAGCTTCTGGTTAAGACTGACCATTTTGTGTCTGTTGTGCCAGGGCAGAAATGGCACAAGAAGCCTTGGTAACAGTTCTCTTCCTGAAACACCTGTGGATTCTTCCGTTACTCGGGTAGAGATTTCTGAAAGGCTGGTACAGCCATGAGCAACTGGGGCTGTGGGTAACATGTTCCAGTTGCTGCCTGCAGGTTCCTCCTATCTCTCAACCTTCAGACCTGACGGTGGTTTCCCTGCTTGGATTAAGGTCCTCGTTTTGACAAATACTGAGGCCTGGCAAAATAGCTTGCAGTTTTAAAGCAAGCTACAGCAGAGGTGCTGCAGGCTCACACCTCTGTAGTTTGAAGCGTAAGTGGGAAGAAACATGAACACTCAGCCCTCAGTAGGCAGCTTGGCTTTCTGGGAGAAGCAGGACAGGGCTGGCTTGGAAATTAAAGGGGAAAACTGCCTCTAAGCTTAGACACTTTTTATTGATAAGATATAGCACGATTACCTGCTGAAATTAAGCTGCCTCAGAATAGAGGCACACCAACTGCAACAGGGGTCTGTCCAATGTCCACTGGAATCAGCTGAAAGCATTTTAGGAACTTCGGTGAGTTTGGTTTAATTGTCAACAGTGCAAAACAACACTGCGCCGCTTTTAGCACAGGAAATGCAGTACGCTGTAAGCAATATGAATTCCTTTTACTCTTTTTTGAATCACTAACTTATTTATCACACAGACAAATCATAAACTGCACACAACCTTAAATGCAGACATAATGTACATTACTGCGATAATAGAGAAGCTGTGCTCTGTTAACCAGACAGATGAAATAGAAATAGGCATATTGAATGAGTTCTCCTCAGTGAAACATTCAAATTCCTTATTTTTCCAAATCTTTAAATTCTAACATGTCTGTTAAGGATACAAAAGTGTAATTACACTAAAACGTGCTCACAAAGGACAACACATCAACTAAATTTCCTCAGACAACAACATATGAATGTCCAAAGACTTCGTTGAAAGGCTTTCATACAGGGCCTTGCACTCAATACCTTTTCCAAGTTTTGTTGTAGATTGGCTGTTTGGAATTTACAAACCGTTCAACCAGAATGCACAACAATTGCAGTTTTGAGTGTGTATAAATAGCATTCATGTAAGAAGGGTTAGCTGCTTAAATATATTCATTAAGGGAAGTCTACATTTCCAATTATTGTTTTATTTTGTAGCCATCAAGGCCGCAGCACACCAGTTCCTAACCCATCACAAGTATAGCGAACTAGATAGGCAAAGTCAAAACATCTATGGAAAAACATATTAACTAGTGCCAGGATTGTGACGTGAATAAGAGATTATTTAGATAAACTGAGTTATAAACTGAAACTAGCTATAGTACACAGTTGTAAAAGTCAGTGAACCAGACAAGCTAATTCCTTGCCTGTGAAGTAATGTTGGAGTGCATATTATATGCAGTTTATGTTTAAATATAAATATGGGATTACCTTTTGGGTTGTGAAACAGAATCATATAGGCAACAAACATTACATCTAGGGTCTTCTATGAGTGAAAACTGTTGTGTCAAATATGGTTAGTTTAGTAGGGTTGATGGGCTTTATTCAAGGTTCCTAGAATTTATCTGCCAAGCATAAATAATTATTTAACAACTAATAGGGCAAGGCCAGAAATATAATAGCTTTTATGTTGAAATTAACATCAAGTGATCTGTAGACATCTGCTAAGCAAGCCAAATGTGGTCTATGTGCTGTATGTTTTGCCTCACTGCCTCAAAATAACAAGCAGTGCTTATATTTGGAGGGGCAGTTTTCCTTGTTGAAGTGGAAAAAAAATGCTCTGATAGAAAATCACTTGCACTGTTAAGATCAAGTGTGTGATGAACATTAAATAGCCCTACAAATTTAAATAATGCTCGATGCTGAGATTTCAGCCTTGCAAATGCTCGTTTCCTGATGTGTGCTTAGCATGGTTCAGAAAAAAAAAAGAAAGAAAAAAAGAAAAGAAAGTCCTTTCTTGTTAGAAAGAAAACAAAGTATCGCCCAGTATATTCCAGCCCTTACGTTGCATATTTCTGCAGTCCAGTAAGTGTGGGAGCCTGGGCTCCAATGAATTTATTTTTCCAAAATGACCAGAAGGGTGAGGGAAGCATAAGAAAAGCGACAGCATCGAGAAAACCTGAAAAAGTTCCAAGCAGCAAAGACCCCTTCCAAGCAGATACTCGCTGTTGCCTTGCAGAGATCTGCATTGTGTGCGTAAGTGTTTGGGTTCTGTGGATGCCAGAACAGAAACTGTACTTCCTTTGCTTGAGAGCACCGCTGTTGGCATGGTTTGTTTGCTTTACTGGCTGCTGCAGTTCATCTGTTTTCAGGGCCAACTGTTCGATCTTTGGCATCTTCTCTACGGGTCTTGGCCTTTCTTCTGTTTTAAAAGTATTAGAAGGAGGTTGAATTGCTGAGTGGGGAATGTAATCTTTGTGAGGCGAAGTCTAAAGATGTTAGTAAGCTGAAAGGGCTGCACTGGCAATGTACTGTGTACTATGCAGGAATGAATGAGACACTCATATTCATTGTGCTTATGTATGCTCAAGTTCTTTATGTCCATATTTAGATCTATTAACACAATAAGATTAAGCCAACTTGACTTTCTTGAATGAACAAAGCAGGAAATGGCAGAGCCTCAACAACAGACCCCATAAATGTGTACTGCCACCAGCAGCATGACTAACACCGGACCCAAGATCCTGCAGGGTTTGGCAGTGACACAGAAGACGCTGTTCTGAACAAGCTGGATTCCCTTTTGCACAGGAGCCTTGGCATTGACCTCACAGTAAGCTGGCTCTGGCTTTTACAGGGCAATGAAGGCTGGGCTCTGTGCTGGACTCGGTGTCTCTGCCTCAGGCTTTCCTGAATACAGGAGTGCAGCCTCAGGCTGCTCTGGTTCGCACTGCCAGGAGTCCCTGGGGATTTGTCTGCCAGCTGGGTTAGCCAGAACACACTGTGCTCCAGCCAAAGTCAACTTCCCCCTGTGAGGTCAACCGCAGCGGGGAAATGTCAGATGCTGGCTGTGCCAGTTCTCAAACCACAGCTCACCCTTCCCCGCAGGGATTTCCCCAGCAGATAAGGGGCAGCAATCTCTGCCCTGTGCTGGCAAGTCCGGAAGACAGAGTTAGAGGAACAGGATGAAGTATCTGGCAGAAGAGAGCTGTTGCATTGGCAAATCCAGACTTCTTCACAAGAGATCAGATATTGACTGTGACATTTTTCTCTGCTGCTTCAAAGCGCAAATCATGAAAAGGAAGAAATCCCCTTTGCAAAGGCCTCTTCTTGGATTTCTGTATTGGAGCAACACACGAGGGAGTTAGGAGTGTCCTGAGGCAGGAATGCTATATAATTTTGTCCATGGATGAGGCTCCTCATAGTCCAGCACAGCTAGAGAGAGCAATATCCAAGGTGGAAGGAGAGAGTGGACCACCAGTTCTGTTGTTTGGATATTGCAGCCTTGACTGCTGCAAGGACTAAGCATGGGACATTGTTTGTGGTGGTATAGTTGGGCTTCTTTGCAGGCATTCATCTGAGGTGGGTAAGGAAGTTTCTCTGTGCCATTTGGTCTTGGCTTTCTGTGGGAAATGTGGATTGCCAATTCCAAATCACAACAGGTAAGAGCTCCTGGGCTGTGCTGAGGGTGCATAACAGCCCATTCAGCTTTACTCAGATGATTAGGTTACTGCTTTTAGTACAAAATACATGGCAAAGCAGTCATTTCTATGCATGTTCTAGAGTGGTACATTATTGCATTTTAGCACTTGACGTGAGAGTAATTTACACACAGTCACTGCTTTGTCTTCCATGAAAAACAAACCCTCTACAAGCAGATGCAGAAAGGCTGCTAAAGATTTCATATTATTAATGTTTACGGCATTTGTTGTAGTGCTGCCTGTTAATTACCACATTTAAGAGTGTGCCCTTCTTCTGTGAGGGGTAGGCGTCTATTTGGAATGATGCTTCTTGAAAAAATGTTGACACTAATTCAGCATCGCTGCAGCATCTTGAAAGATCTGTGGGCCTGATTCTGCTCTCAAGCAAAGTGCAAATTGGGACTAAGCCTGCTGAAGAAAGTGAGATTGGCCTGGTGTAAAAATGGCTTTGGGAAGAATCAGACCCTCTGATTTCAAAGGCTCTTTGCAGTCCTAGTGCAATACAAGTCAGTGAGAAAACAGGCCATGTGTTGGAGGGGACACATTTGCCAAACTTGTGAGGCAGGGGCTGGCCAAAGGAGTGCGTATGCAAATCTGAAGCTCTGCCCCTAGCACTCACCATTGCTCAGACAGCAACTTCTTCCTCCTCTCCATGTGGAGGGCCTCTACTGGAGCCAGGCATTTTACTGGAGTGCAAAAACTGCTGGATAAAGAGCAGTGCTTTCTTTTGTCTGTTTTCCCTCTGAAGGTGACTCCAACTGTTTGTTTCTTCCTTTGACTGTCCCTCGTGCTTCTATCTGGCCATTTCTTCCTGTGTGAGTGAAAAACCCGGCTGTTTCTCCAAGCTCAGATGCTGTGGTCATAAGGGAGCTATGCATGGCCCTACACATAGGGGCATCACGCAGGTGATGGAAAGGTGAGGAAAGGTAGCATCACTCAGTGGAGAAAAGGTCAGGAGAGTCCTTAATTTGGCACCATGTCCCCTTACTGTTCCTGTTCCTCCCACCCCCTTGCTGTCCTGCTGTGGCTGGCTGGCAGGGAACCTGGGCCTGAGAGGTGCTGCGCACTTGTTAGGAAGCAGCTTTATCTGCCTCAGCGGTGTCTGAGACATGGCCAGCCTCACGCTTTGTTTAGCATCTTTTGGTTCTGCATGCTGCTCTTCAAAGAGTGGACTTATTATGTTCACTAGAAAAGTTACAGTTTGGCCTCTCTTTTGATGCATCTGTCTTTCACTGTGATCAGGGACTCTCTATTGAATTGGGGCTGTGTTTGTCTCCATAGATCTACCCGGCAAAATGAAGGTGTGATTGTAGCATGTTGGCCTGTCCTAATTTAACTGGCAGAGGTAACAGTAGCAGTGAAGATGCAGCAGCAGTGGCCAGCAACCAAGTTATAAAGTCTCCAGAGACCTTGTGTATATATCTCAAGGTATGTTGACACTGCTGCTTGCAGGGATACCCTGAGATAGCTGTTAAAAATTTCACAATGAGTGAATTGTTGCTTAGCAATGACCAGGTTAAATAACGGCCACAATGTTTATTCCGCTTCTTGGGTGGGTTTTGCAGCTTGTCCTGAGTACCACGCTGCTGGGGATGGGATGCACCTGTTTTAGCTAACGGGAAACAGTGACAGTGTTCTGGGTGAACAGTGTAATTGTTCATCCAGACACATCCACAGCACATATGGAATCAATGCTAAGAGACTAAAGATAGAAAATGAGGCAAACAAAGAGAAGACTGGCTCCTATGTAGAGAAACTTTATGGCTGGCATGTCAGAGGAGGGATGGGGACAAAGCAATGCTTCCACCCCAGTGCTGGAAGTATGAGTCCATGCCGGAAAAACAATGACCAGGAGTGTTAAAACCCTCCCATGGTGCCTGACTCTGAAAGAAGCAAAGTGCTGACAGAGACCGTGTCATGCTGCAGAACAACCTGCCACTGACTCAGAAGTGGTAGAAATAGAGCATGAAAACTGGGCCTCGAACCCTGAACAAGGACATAGGGATGTTACCTGCCACGGGCTGATCCCTGGGGCTCTCGTGTTTTACCCTGGGGCACGGCTTACCTAAGCTGTCAGACTCGTGAAGGACCACAGAGCTGAACTGAACATCTGGGCTCTGCAGTGGCAGCCAGCGCTTCTCACTGAACCGTGTCTGCTTGGTGGAGTCTAGAACTTGGATCTATCATCCTTGCAGGTGGTTTTTGGATGCTAAACCCACCACCTTTCTGTGCCCAGTTCCTCTCCTGAGAAAGGGTTCAGCTTCCCACTCAGTCCAGCAGAATTGGCCCTTTGGACTTGAAAATAATCTCAGTCTTTTGGCTGACAAGATTTGTCCTCAGGGCTTTTTCTTGCATTCTACTTTGAACATCATTTCTACGTGCTGCTAACTTTGATACGGTAATGGGAACGATCTGCACACGGAGTTGACCCTTGTATTATAAATAGCTAGCTTTGATCTGCAATATGTGTTCTAAATGAGATGCATTCAAGTATTTTAGGAGTCATGCAGGTGTGCTCCTCAACTGGTGTAGACTGACTTTGTATCACAAGCCAGTGGAGCTTTGCCGCTAAAGATGTGATCCAGATTTGGGACGGGTCTATGGCCCCCATCTTTCTGAATCTCTCTTCTAGTAACACACACAAAAAGCACTCTGGAGTTTTGGTAAGACTTGCTGAGGCCAACAGGGGTGATGAAATAAGTCACCTGAAAATCGGGCCGTTTATACTGCGGTTCCGGATTTGAGACTTCAGTTTCTCCGGGTGAGTTTGAAATGCCGGCGCTTCCCGCTCCTGGCGGCCCGTCCCGGCCGGCCCCCGGCAGAGGTTGGTACTGCAGTAGCCCCACCTGCTGTTGGATGGGAAGGAAGCGGCTCGGTCCTTTAATGCAGCCTGATTATGTGACAGAAGTGAGTCACTTTGCATTACCTTATCTCGTATCACCCTCTTTTACCCCTGCGTTCTCCCTTTCACACCCAATTCTTTGCGGTCCTTACGTTTGTCATATCTTATGTTGATTCTAAGGTCTTTGGGGTGGGAAGCATATCTTATCTCTGCTTGTAAAGCACTAAGTAAATTTACACATAGTATAAACGCTTGATAATAATAACCCTGATATTTTGCTTTTACTGGCATTCGATTTCAAGAGCTCTCTGTGAATCCGAATGAGAAAAAATTACAAAGGCAAAGGTATAATTACAGTTCCTGAGATGGTTTTATTCTAATCCAAGGAGGGTGACTTTATGTTGTTTTTTTCTCTTTAGAAATGAGAACACCATAAACAAGTCTGCCTAGAATAAGAAAGAAAATAAATATGAGGCTTTTTAATTGACCAATACTTGTAAAAAGGATAGGGTGTTAAGCAAAGTATTAAGAGATTTTTTCTTAAATTAAACTGCTTTTACAAGTATGAGACGAGCACGGTGATCAGGAGTAAGGCTTATTTACACAGCAGAACTCATTTGAGATCAGGGTGCTTTTGGAGCAGAAAAATACTTGTGTGTCTAAAGGCTTTCCTTTTTATATATAATTTATATTATTTAAGGACAAATTCTGCAAGGTACTTCAGCTCACGCCTGTTTTCAATAACAGTTCTGGATGTTGCTCAGTCAGGATCTAGACCATCAGCTTTTCTTCCCCTAGGACAAACGTACCCGTTAACAATCACTATCTCCCAAAGTATCTTATTATCTTATCCCAAAGTATCTTAGTGAAGAGTTTGCTAACCTGCAGTATGACACTTTACATTGCATTTGGGATTAGAGAGGGACTCAAAACAGCAAAATTTGGGTCTGGAATGAGATTCCAAACACTTTGCTTATGAGGATTCTTTAAGCTTATCCATTAGAAATGTGAAATTGAGAGTGCATGGATGTATGTGTTGTTATTCCTGCTTATAGGATATGGTATGTACAGGTAGAAGTAGAGTGAAAAGGTGTTATTTAGTTGTGGGGACTCAGTTGATATAGTTTAATTTATTACTAAAGTGAGTAGAATTAAAGTTCTGGCATTATCTGAGATGGACAGAGCTTCTTCTGAGATACCTACTCCGCAAAAAGTCAGCAAAACTGGCTTCAGCTGACACTGTGAAACCATTTGTATTTGTGACATAGCATGTTTTACACCTGGCTTGTAAAACTTTTATAAAAAATCTGTTATTAAGCCTCAGTATGTCATTTTGATAGGCAGATAGGACAGCTAGTAGACAACATTGAGCATCTGCTCATTTCCTGCATATTGAGAGTTGGATTTGTCAGTGAAGCAGGATTTTAAAAGTCAATAAAACAAAAAATGCTTAACCACAAATTTTTAACAGATAACAAAGAAAGATATTTATTTTATTCATGAATATAATACACTTTCCCTCAAAAGATAGTTTAGACCTTAATTTTTAAGAGGATGTTTGGATTTCTTAGATGAGTAAATGTGTTTGCTTGTGTCTCTGCCTAATCAGCTTTGTGCCTGTGTAACCCAGCAGGGAGAGCACAGCACTTTTTGATATTCTCAGAAGGGGTGAATTTGTCTTGCTTTGCAGATGAGGGAGGCACAGTAGTGGTTCATATGCCGTGTGCAAGTTCTCCATAGAGGTTACACTTTACCCTGCAAGAACTTAAAATGTCACGGCTGCCACAAAGTGCAGTGATTCCAGAAACTCAGTGCATGACGTACAAAGTAAAGAGAGAGAACAATGCAGCTGCTGCATTTCTTGATGCCTTTTGAAATATTGCCGTAGGTATGTTAGATATATATTATGTTTCACTGCAAGATATGAAGTAGCTGGAGGCTGCCTTATTTGTTTTCCTAGTGTAAAGCATCCTTGTTGGTACCTCCGATGCCAGAGTCGTTGCAATGGTGTGTAACAAGTAAGGATGTGCCCTTGCTTTACTTTACAGGCAAGACAGTCCTTCCCTTTCTAGGAATATTAGCATTCATTTATCCCGGAATCCAGCAGCACCCAGGCTGAGACATCTGGTAACAACATCTGTGTGGCAACTAAGTGTTCTGGTGTCTGTAATACTCATGTGTGAGTGCATAGTAGATTCAGATGTTTAGAAAATTACAACAGGAATGAAAATACGTTTTCTTGAGGAATTCTGTAGGCAAGCAAGTCATCCTTTATTATACTTTTGTTTGCAAATAAGGTAATAAAGACTGATGAACAGGAATCTGGGACGTCTGAAGGATAAAGGTGTCATGACAGTCCTTGTGGAAAATGTTGTTTGTGTTATTAGGTACAGGTCATAAACAAATAGGGGACTCTGGATTGATTGATTAATCTTTTCTTAAAGTGCTTGTTAATAATGTGATGACTCTTCATAAACATGGCAGTTTAACAAATGTATGATCATGTCTACGCATGGGCTCTGGTCTGTCTGCTCACTCAAGAATGGGACAAAGAAATTATGCAAAGGTGTTCTGTTGTTTACTCAGGGTTTCAGATCTGTTAGAAAGATCTGAGTTAGCCAACAATCTGAATATGCCTAGAGCACATGGCCGAGGTAAGATTTGTAAGGGGAAGTTATTAGTTTATTAAATCTACTGCTACAGTTGGAAAAAAATACACAACGTTCTGGGCATATGAACCATCCTTACGGCACTTCATAGGGATTGATGGCAGCATTTGCTATGTTGGAAGCTCAGTGGATATGAACTTATGTCTGTTTGGCTCGATTACTGTGCTCTGAGCAATGTAATTTAAATATTGTGTGTTTCCAGAAGGTTAACATCGCTGGTACACTTCATGCTCTTCACTGTAAAAAGCAAGCACTTTAAAAACAAGTGACAATCTTCCATTTGCCACTATGCGATCAGTGAGACTGTTCTGTTAAGATCGAAATTTCCAAGGCTAAAGTCAATTAGAGTGGGGTACTTAAAGTTGCTAGTCCATATGAAACAAATGCAGAAATGACACTGTAAAACTGGTGATAAGGGGTAGGCAGCACACCAACCAAGTTGTGGGGTAAATTTGCTTAACAATACTTTCTGTAAGGGGAAAGGCTGTGGTCTGAAGGTAGAATTGCCCGCCCTTGCATAGTTCAGAAACACTTGTCAAAGATCTGATGTCACTGGGGCAGACCCTTGCAGAGTGGTGCCACAAAGTCATAAATTCTGCAGCTTCCCTGGGAGCCGTAGCGCTGCCATTTCACCGGCAGCAATATCCTATGTTCAACCTAGAGCAAGCCGTGGTTTTACTAGCAACGAGTACCCTCTGTTTAAGTGCCTTGAGAAAAATGTCTGTTGACATGATCATGACAATAATCCCTTCTCCAGGTATGCTTACACAAATTACTGTGAAGCAAGGTAAGGTATGGACTTAGTATACATTTATCTATACATTTATCTATACAGCAGCGTTAGCACACCTTAAGTGAGGGAGAGCACGGGCGCAAACAAGTTACTGTGAAGCTGGTCACTGCACGGTGAATTCACCTAAGCTATTCTTGCAGTAATTTGTTCCTATAGTTGTATTCTAGGATACAATACCAGTCTTAAATTTCATCAGAATTTAAAGTAAAGCTCATTTTGTGCTATTTCATTTTAGATATTATTACTAGTTTCATAGTAAACTTTTTGGAAGTCCAGCTGCAATGTAGCAGAATTCCCAGAATGGCTGTATATATTTAGCTTATCTTCTTGACTTCCAATCGCTTCAATTAAGTGACCCATGATTTTATGTTACAGGACATTGCAAAAGATGCACCTGCCAGATTTATTTGGTTTTATATTGTTGGAAGAGGTTTGGAAGTTTGATCTAAGTATATTCTTGAAAGTTGAGATGCTCCTCTGAATCTTTCCAATTTGCTGGAGGAATATTGTGGTGTCTGTTTTGCTGGAGGGCAGCCCAGGGTCTTAAAGGTCCTTTTGAGACTTATAACCTCTGATTCTTGGAATCCAAATACAGAGCCCAAATTATGAGCACCTATATGGGGATTTCTAGTGAACTCCACGAAAATCTCGTAAGAAATATGTTCTGTCACATGCTGTGTTGTCTTCTGGGCAGATCTAAAATACTGTGCATCAACATTTCTCGTGGAATAGCTCTATTTTTGACTCAGTAGCATATGAGCAGAAGCTGGACATGACATAGAATGCAAAAGAAAATCAAATATGAACAAGAAAAAAATCTTTTTTTACCCATTTATGGAGTGGCCATTTGTCAGCATCTGGTAAGTACATATCTATTTTGGAGTTGAAGAACATTTGAAATTTGCCATTCATATGTGATTTGAGTCTTAAATGTAGCTTGTGGTTATGAGTCTGTCTTTAGCATATTGGTGCGTGCTGCCCCAAAGCCTTTAGGTCACGTAAACTTATCTCAGATTTAATTTTCTTTCAGTCGTAGTATTAATTCAGGGGTTGTTACAGTTTGTTTGCTTAAAAAAATCTATGTGATTTTTCTTTGCATTTTGCAAACCTCATCATTTTGGAATCCTAAATGAACTGTTAAAAGAACTATTTATTATAACCCTATTATATGGATATATTTTGACAAAGAATGTGCATGAGCTTGATGGTGCATCAAAGCAAAAAAAGCCCAAAATGGTCTTTGACTTCAAGGAAAAGACTTGAACCACTGTCAAGATCAAAGTATATTTCATGTGCTAGAGTCCTGATTCAGCAAAGCATGTAAAAAAGAATTTCAAGCACAGTGAGCTTTGGTGGCAGCCACTGAACACGGTTGCATTTACTGCTGTGATTCTTGCTTCTCAAAAATCCCGACAAACCACTTGCCTACAAACGAGTCATCAAAAATGTTGTAATCTTTCTCTGTTTTCACATCCTCACTCAGTATTTCTTACACAGTTTCCAGTATTCGTAATGATTTACTTTAATCTGAAGCACCTAAAGTTTTAAAAGTTCCTGCATTTGCATATCTGTTTCTCTTCGTAAATGCGCTTAGCTGACGAGAAATAGCTTGTATGCTTTCGCAAGTCCTAGTAATCTTTTATTCACATATGCGTTATGCAATAGACATACTCACTGCTCTTCCTCCTTCTCCATCACCAAGAGTCTTAGAATATGTATGCTGACACCAAATAAATTAAAGCAGTACTTTTTTTCTTAATGGAAAATGCCTGGTAAGACACTCTGATTCCCTACATCCCACTTTGTTTTTCAAGCAGACCAGTGTTATAAGAGAGCTTTCAGCCAGACAAACGTTTTATGGCAATAGCATTTCACGTTTTTGTAACACCCTCCTTCTAAGTGTCTAGAACGCTTTACAGCAGTAATAAATTAAGCCTTACATCATCCTGTGTGGTAGGTAACTATTATACCCATTTTATGGGTGCCAGACTTCATGGAATAAGCTGCATTCAACATGCCAGCACAGTTGAACAGCCATTTGGGGTTTCATCCTAGAATGATCATGTGAATGCTGTCTGCAATGGAGTCTATAAAAGAGGTACCTACAAGGCAAAGCATTAGGACTTTTAAGAGCAGTGTTTGTCTTTGGGCCTTGCGCAGAGACCTTTAAAAAAAATAGTTTGTGAAGAAAGCTGTGATTAGACACTAAGAAAAGTCTTGGAAATAATTCAAGATAAAAAACCCTAATAAATGATGGAATGGAGGTTCAGCAGTCTGGAAAGAAAGCTAGTGTGGAAGAGGGTCTGGGGGAATCAAAGGAAAGGTTTTAGAGTGGAAGAGCCATTACCAGATTTTCTTGGCTGCAATCCAAAATGTATAGGAGAGTCTCGCCTCCCTGTAATACTTCAGCTGAGATAAAAGAAAGTCATAACTGTTGTTAACAACACTCATTCCCACCTGAAACCTAAATAACTATAGGCAGCTGTACTAACTCAGTTTTTAAACCAGCAGAAAAACTGAGCTACAGCTCTGGGTGGTTAAATGGCAAATCAGGCTTCAGAGATGTATTTGTGTCTGAAATAGATACCTGACTGGTGGCACCCCACAAGCCCATGCAGGTGTGCTGAGCTTCTTATGATCTCTTTTGCTTAAATGTTTGAAGTCTCTTCAGAGTCTGCAATGATAATGGCCAATTAGTTTTGACGAAACACCAAATCATGGAAGTAACTGTGACACCAAACATAAACCCTCGATCTTGTGACCTGAATTCACAGCACAGGTGGTCTAACTTGATGGCCAGCCAGCAAGGCCTGGAAGGCTGGCTGGTGAATTCAGAGGGAAAGGCAGCCAGTTCATTTGGAAAGAACAAAGCTACTACTTTGCAAAAGTCATCATATATACATCGGTATATACCTCTCAAAGTGGGGTGGTTCTTGTGCAGAGTGCATAGGAGAAGGGGAATAGAAAAAAACCTAAGCTGGTTTTAAAATGAAGTTCAGTCATTGTATGGACGAGCATGTAGGATGTGATTGTCTAAATTCGCAGGGGTCAAGGCAGTGATCAAGGAGAGACCCCTCCCAAGATAAATTAACATCATATGATAAACTCAGTGCTTCATGGCATGTTTTTTGTTAAGCTGTTAAAAAATCATATCATACAGGCATAACCTCATTATTCTGTTGAGATGAAACAAGGAATACAGGCACCAAGTAATATCTTCAGTTCTGAAATATTCATAAGTTTTTTTGTTTTCTTTTTCTACTGACACAAACAGTCAAAAAGCAGCCTGGAGGAAATGTCCTTCGCTTTTGGAAAATTAGTTGGTAATTTATTCACATAAGGCCATGTAGTCATTTTGAATTAGCACATTGTGGAATCTACTAATAAAATGAAGTCAGTTTACATTTTAAACAACCTTTAATATTTGTAAAAGTAAATATCCCTTAATTTCTCAGCAATTTAGATGTAATGGAAATTGTCAGAAATTTTAATTTCTCCCCGTTTAGCTCACTCACAATGGCTGTCAAACAGTCAAGTGATATGACGTAAAGTACTGCTAATCGTTTCAGCACAAGACAGTACTTCAAAGGTAAGGCAAAGGATGTGCAGACACTAATGAAATTTTATTATCAGAACATAGAATTAGAATTGTGACAAGAGACAATGGTGGCAGTGACATGCAGCTAGAATGTTAAGCTTCTGAAATCTCCAAGCTGAGTCTCACAGACAAAAATAGCTAAAGCTACAGACTTCTTAATAGTCTTAAATGGAAATTGAATGGGCTCAATTAATCAAATGAACAAACTATAGGGAATTACAAAAAAGGCTCATTCTGTATTTTCAGGCTATTAACCTGCATGGCCATTATGTCCTGTTATAATGGTGTGGTTTGCAATCCATGTGTTGCATCTCTGAGGGTACGTGTTTTTGTACTTCACAGGGAAACATGGAAAGCTCATAAGACAGCACAGCATGATGATTTTTGTAAGCACATGCTTGGGCAGACCCTACTGAAAGCAGGTCTTGTTTCACATGATCAGACCAATTCTGTCTGTGAAATAGGACTGAAGATTTCTGAATAGGTGAGCATGAGAAGTTTACTTCAGAGTGGATAACTGGTCCCCAGCATATCCAAGGTTAAATGATGAATTTAACTGACCTATGGGCATCCATTACTATTCTGGTGTTCACTAAAAGAGTATCTACTGTTCAGAAACCTATGAGAATCTGCCAGATGTTAAAGAAGACAGCTTTGATGTTAGTAGGTTCACTTGAATTTAGTCCTCAAGTATTTGTAAAGTAACTGTCACTGTCCTTAGAGCACTTTCCTAAGGCCCTGAACTGTGGTAGCCGTCCTGTTGCCTTGTGAGCCTCAGCAGCTGCAAGGGGAAATGGAAAATGCCACCTGGAATTTGTTAGGTTTGCTTCTTTTTGAATTTCAGTTAAACTTGGTAAGAGTGATCAAAGTCTGGAAAATTCTGTCTTCCGTGGAGGGGACCTGTCCTCTGCTATTAGGAACTTGGTCTCTGATTCTCGGATTAGTCCCATCTACAATGGCATCGGAGATACAAAAGTATTTGAGAAGGGCTGGAGAGAAAAGATACGCATCATTATATTCTACAAGTGCGTTTTAGGCCCTTTTAGAGAATGTCCGTTCCCTAGGACTCCTGTACAAATACAAGGGCTTTATGAAAGCTCACACCCAGCATGGATGTGATAGTAAGGAGCTCTTCTGTAACTTCCACAGGGGACAATCCAGCAGGAAGTCTGCAGTGTCAGGCACTGGCTTTCCCTCCTCCATCTGCAGGGTAGCTATTGGCTTTGGGGAATGAAACAGAAGTGTTCTGAGTGTAGAACTGAGACTGGAAAAATGTTACCAAGCTCCTCAGTGCACTGGAGTAGCGCACATTCCTTAGAGTATAATTTCTAGCTTCATTTTAAATGGGGATGGAAGGTGCATTGTTTTCTTAAGGAGATACTTCTGCACTCGGATGGATCTCTGAGCAAGAAGAGGGGCTTTCCTCTGTGCAGTGAAAAGGGCACGAAAATAATGTAATTTATTAGCCCTACCATGTAATTCCATGAACCCGGCAATAACACCAGTTTCTAAATAAACAGGTAAGGCCACAGTATATATCACTAAGACGTTGCTTTGGCCTGGCAGGATAGTCCAGATTTTGAGTCCTTGTCAAGACTGTCTATGCCTGGTGCTTTCTGCTCAGAGCTGCTGCATTTTCATTCCAGGGAACGTGGCTGTATCCCACCATCCCTTTTTCTATTCTCTGTCTACGGTGGCTGCATTTTATCTTTCCCATTTTCACCTAAGCTCCTCCATTTTCTCTCTCTCTCCCTTGCATTTTCTTTCTCTGTAGTTTTTAGTCTTGCAGAGGCCATCTCCAGAGAGCCTTAAAATAGATAATTCATGTTCCCTCGTGCTATTTCCTGTGCCACGCTGCCACTCCCCTGCCAGCGCTGAGTGTAAACATGTAAGGATTCAAGCTATGCTAGTACAGATACTTGCCAAAGGCAAACTGTAACCCAGAGTGCTTGTTCATTAGCTGAAAGCAAACTGCACATCGTACATGCACATATGTTGTCTGTTTACAGTTTTGATTCCATTGCTAAGTTATGCAAGTCTACCAGTCAGGGAACAAAACCAACACCACATATGTTTGGTGACTAACCAAAAACATGATTTGTCCTCACAATAAAAAGAAAAAAAAAAAGAGTTAAAATCTTGTATTCCACTTAGTAATGCAATTTGGAACAGAGGTGACACATGGTTTGAAAATATTTTGGGTGTTGTGTTAATAGTGCATCCAGAGCAGATTCTGAATGGGCAATATTCAGCTGTGTTGCTGCAGGGAGAGGAAACATTGCCACATGGCTTACGCAATCCAGCCAGCACCATGCATACGGTGACTATCTGCAGCAAACTGCTCTGCAGAATTTAACTACTAAGTAACAGTTTCCACTAAGTTTCAGATTCTCACAATTAGTTCAGATGCAGCTGAATAAATCAGAAAAGCAGTCATAAAATGAATCCTTGTGACTTGTTTGTTCAGGAAAGGAGAGGCTCTGTTCTCGGAGCTCTGACCCAGGAGCTGGAGGTCCCGGACCATAGTGATGTGGCCTCTCTTCTCCTGCTCCACACCAATGACCTGGGGATAGCAGCTCTCCCTGCACTAACGAGGATGTTGGAGGATTAATGAATTGAAGACTGTGTTACACTTATGGGATCACAAAGCTGTTTAAAATGGATGGATCTGTAGCGCTGCCTGCCATATCCACTACTAGCTCCTCCAGTAGCTTAAAGCCCCCATCAGCGATGTCAGTGAAGCTTTATGTGAATGTAGGAGTCTCACCATGAGGGCAAAGGAATATGTGAGTGCCTGGTAGAAAGCTTCTTATCTCCCTATGGTATTCCTGAACAAAGCAGCTTTCCTTGGTCTGCAAAACCTCCTGCATGTAACATTCACACATATTTTGGAAGGACTGTTAATTACACAAAATGGCATGCAAGGAAAATTCAGATTAAAAATGTGTTCTTATTGGGAGGAAGAAATTGTTGTCCTGGCAACAGCAAGCATCTGTTTTTTTCTCTCCTTTTTTTGAGTTTGGGGTTTGTTGGTTTGTTGTTGGGGGTTTTTTTTGGCCTTGCATTGGATTTACAGTGCCCTGCAAGAAGCCTTTCGGGCTTTAGCTCTTCCTCTGAGTTATAATGTCCAGGTTTGTCCTTCAAGTAGAATTTCACGCAGTACTCTGCAGGAGAAAGTGATGCTGATTTTCCTCTCACTGGACTCAGGCTGGTATAAAAGTGGCTTAGCAGAATCAAGTTCATTCTTGGAGGAGAAGGTCTGTCTTAGACAATGAGCTTCTGTTCAAATTTTAGTTAACATGCACTAGCTCAGTTCATGGAAACAACAGTTCTTGCAAGTGAAAAGCATTATATGCAGAAGGAAATTATATGGAACTTATTTTTCTTCAAATTACGGTGGCTGTTAGAAGATCAATAGAAAAGCTGCAGAGCTAACTGGTTTATCTTAGTGTATTGGTACTAGTATCGTGTATTGGACTGGGATAAATTAACAATTATTAATCTGTACCTCTCCTGATAGAGTTGAAAATGCAAGCACAATATTTCCGTAAGGGGAAAAAACCTTGAAATTGTCATAAAGCTCTTTTCTTCACCTCTAATACAACCTCTTGGTTTTTAATTACTCCTGTAAAGTGGAGCAATCACAGGATCCTCCTGTGACATTTTCAAGTTTTCTGTCTGCTCCACTTACGAGAAACAAATGGGTCTGCTCAGCTCCATCTAGATTGAGTTTTTCATGAAGTCATTACTTCTGTCACAGGGACTATTTTCAAATTGAAAAATCTGAAACAATAAATGATGGTGAAGCAGTTAATAACTGTTAAGAAATCACATTTGGAAAATTGCATTTAAGCAATAACCTTTCTCCCTGTAATTAAATGACAGAAAGGTCCTGGTTTTAATTAAGTCAGCAATTTATAGTTATGAAGCTATACTTCACTATGCAGATTAGAAGATGATAGGTCACAGAACACCCTGAGTGCATTTTTAGCGGAGCTGATCTGGTAATTACTCCACTGTTCAGTGGTGACCACAGTGAACCGTATCTCTAGATTAAACAATTTTCTTTTCCCTGCTCCATGATGTATAACCAGGATGAGTAAATGTACCACTAGGACTGCATCGAACATCTTCAAATTAAAATGGATTTTAAATGAGGGGGCATGAGCGAAGAAAGTAATGTTTGAAGAACAGCGGTAGAAATGAATGGGCCGCTAGGCAAGTCTTGCAAGCAGAGAATATATCATTGTTTTACAGGGCTTTCTATCTTGCGCCTGAATGTTTGGTGCAGATTTATGAGGAAGTAAAATGCTAATGTTAGTGTATTTATAAACATATGATGGGGGTTTCATCTATAATTTATTCCTAGGCCCTGCATTATGCAGCCTATGAAAGAAAATGAAATGCTGTGTTGGACAGCAAAAGGGTTCATTAATACAGCTTTCACATTTTATTTAACTAACCCCTAGCTCATATTACACATTGATTATTACATTGTGAGATGTTTTTGAACACTTATTGTGTTCTGTTCCTCAGGCCTTTTGCTAGCTACTTCAGTAAGATTTCAGCAGCATTCAACTGTCTTATTTCAACTAGCACTAAGTATATTCACTTGGCCTTCAGGCATGTGAACAATGTATGTATATTTATGGATATATATTTTTTGTGAAAGAGTTGAGGGAACAGAGGTAGAGTTCAGTATTACCGTTTATTAGTAAAATGTGTTATTTTGGTTAGATACTCATTAAATAACCTGTACTCAAGTTGCACCACAGAATCAGTTCTAATCAAATATAACTACAGTGTAAGCCTGGCTGAACCAGAATTTGTAAATTAAGAATATTCAAATAGCACTTTAGTTTACAGTTACTACTTCCTTTTACTCATAAACAAACTAATTCGTTGACCAGAATAACTTCTTCAGATGAGCTATCAGTGTGAACTGCCAGCACTACGTGGAAATCTGTTGAGATTTGCCAATACACCATCCAGGAATTTCCTTACAGAGCTCAATTTTCCCATATATTACAACAGAGTGTGTGTTGAAGGGGAGGGGTAGCATGTATGGAAAGGGATGAAAAGCCAGTTACAAGATGATATTTATGAGAGTGGACGTCAGTAACTATTGACATTAAGTGAAGAGAGCAGATGATGTTTTCCAAGTTTACCGATACAAATACTTGCTTACAATTTCTTTTTACTCTGTTTGCTGGGTGATTGTTTTATTTTTATTCTCAGGTTTTTGCAAACCTTATTCTGATTCTCTCTGACTTTAGCAGGAAGTAGGCAATGGCAGGATTCCGTCAAGGCTGAATCTGTCTAAACAGAGCTAGGAAAAGAAAGACAAGAGTAGCATCTCTCAGGCACAGCTACTGGTGCCTTTTCTTCCAGGTTTTGGGGTTGGGGGGGCATGGATTCTGTAGAGCCATAGCTTTAGATTTGCTGAGAGCATCAAGGGGTAATACACAACACTGAATGCCAGGTTTCTAAAACCTGCAGTGGTTTAACTGAATGAGATTGAATAATGGTAAGCCTAGAAAGCTCTCATAGAATCAGAAGTCTTAGGAAGTTTCTTCTTTTAAAAGAGGAGAAATCTCCACTATAGATATTCTGGAATGCTGGGAAAATATGAAAATATGGAACAACCTTTTATTTCATGTGCTTTCTTTCGCCTTTTTTTTTTTTTTTTTTTCTGTTGAAGGAATTGACAGTTAAGTTAATCAATGACAGAGCTTCGTAGCTTCCCCACCACCACACACACGCACACATCCCCCTCCACCATATTTATTCTGTATGGTCAGAAACAAGCTTAACACCTCCTTTGTATATCTAACTGTATATAACTTTATTGTGAGGCATCCAGATGTTTACAATGAAGTTTAGAGATCATGGCTGTTCAGTTTGTTTAAACATGGGAGCAAAACAAGGGAACAGCTCTTTGGCTGCACAGTAAGCAATGGGAATTTAGCCCAAAGTATTGGCCATCTAATGTCAAGGCTACATTTTGTACACTTCACAAAGTCCTAGGGAAGGTGGGTAAGCAGACTCTTAAAGGTCAAACAAAGTGAGCAACAGTTAGTTAGCAGAGACATGCCTTAGGTTCAATAACCTTGACATATTTTCACACGACTGAGTTGTGAACTCTTGTCAGAAATCCCCAACGTATCAGGGTAAGAACAGCTTTCCTCACTACAGTTGGCTTGTCTTCCTTCTCTTTTCATTCTTCTCTCTTCCTTTTTTGTTCAATATTTTTGTGGTACTTAGGTAGTGCAAAGAAATTCCTTTTCTCTTTTTTTTTTCTTACCTCTGCTGATGTTTACAATCCTCAGTGGGTCCCACAGCATCTCGTGGTAAAGATGTTTCAGAATGCTACTGTGTTGAAGGAATCCAGTGCTGCAGATCAAATTTTAGGTATTTTTAAAGATCTTCCCTAGCAATGGGTGACATTTGGAGTTAAAAGGGTGAGATGCCCTAATCCCTGAAGATGTAGCACAAATAGCATGGGGGCCCAAATGCCTTCTGCATAACACTGGGGACAGAGTCAGTAGAACCAAAAAGCCATGTGCATCCAAATTCCAGGACCTACAGTCTGTTAGAGCTCTGTGAAACCCGAAGCACAGAGATGAACGCCTACTCGTTGCTAGCAATTACCGTCTGTCACACCAACCTCTTGTTATCAACAGATCTGCTTATCGGCTGACTGGAAGTTGTTAAAGGTAAATGAAAATATGTGAGATCTTAACTGGCTTCCACAGAAATGTGAAGTTATCCTCAACTCCTATGTTAAGACAATCAGCTAAATCAGGATTTGTTTTATTGTCTCTGAGGAGCATGAATTTACCATTTTGCTTTCTCCTGAAACAGCTGGAATTACTTATGGAGGAACAAATTTCCTTTCATTCCTTGCAGAGTCTAAGGAAGTTCATGGCAATATTCCCTGTAGACAAGGCCACCAAAATGGCTGTTATGAAGCATGGGGATGTAAAATAAATTGATGACAGAAGGATTACGCATAGGACTTATCCTTCAGTGCCCATGTATACCTATCATATAAGGACATCTAGAGGAAATCTCCCTTCGAGACAGCCCATTCTTACTATGTTACATCTAGAAAAGAGACATACAATTAAGGTGAGCAGGAAAGAATTTGAATTATGGAGAGGTACATGCTTCCTGATGTGTTTGACAGCAGAAATCAGACAGGGAAAGCTGATGAATTCTTATACTTCTCAGGGGAAAAAGTGAATTTGAATCGATGTGGCAAAAAATTGTCAAGTGATACCAGCATGCTTTGGAAAAAGCTGTAAAATCCCTCCCCTCTCTCTTTTACTATGGGGTTCTTGAAGAACACCTTTTCAAATTCATTTTAGTTATGGCAGCTTTGGAGAGAAGCCTACTGGAAAATGCTGGAGTAAAGTACTTTTACCATGCTGTGAATCAGAGTATTATCTTTAGTCTCACCACTTTACCTACAGGTGAGGATGGCAATACTTACACTGGCTTTCAAGCAATCCCTGCAGCTGCTCGGTTTCTGATTTTAAGTTCTGTATCTAATGTTGAAACAATTACACTGATCAGTTTTAATTATTCCATTGGATCACTGTGGTCATAGAGAGGAAGAATAATCCACAGATTAGTGTGATGGGTATTAGCACTTACTCATTTCCTCCTTTTGCCAATGACTCTCTTTAATGACATGGAGGTTACTATTTCAGTTATCACAGGAAAGCCCTTATGGGAGGTACTCTACAAACAGAACAAAGCTGGCTCTGCCCCAAAGTGCTCTCCAGATACAAAATTACAGATGACAGACAAATCCAGAGAAGTAGTTCTGTGGTGTCTAATCCAAAGAAGAGGACTGAAAGCCAGTGACTATTAGTGAAAAATATCTCAAGTGAATGACCTCTTTGGGAAGTGGGAGATGTGAACTAGGGCTGCTGCTCAGGTAAAGATATGCAGGAGAAATGTGCAGCTCCACAGCTGCAGGAATCATGGATGTGGAAGTCGCAGGGACCGTGGCTTCACGCAGGGAGTAGAACCATGAGCTGGAATGGGGAAGGAAAGCTGTTATTAGCTATTAACCTGTCCCTGTGTATATCATGGGCTAATACATACTTATCTCCATTTTTAAAGGCTGTTGGGAGCTCTGAAACCCTTCTGACGCTTTATTTCAGGGATTACAAAGTCATCAAGATGGACATTTTGTTAAAAATTAGGGAAGTCAGTGTTAAAGAATTTTTGTATTTGAAAGTAAAAAGTGAAAAAGCTAAAGTCTGCATAAACTAGATTATGCATTGTGGCTAGATTATGCCTAAAACATGAAGCTCAGCTTTGGAAAGCAGGTATTCACCCAGCTTTCTTCAGGAGGTCGGTCAGGACATAAGCATATAAATATCTGTAGCAACCTGAGCCTTGGTTCCTACAGCCTGTGCGGGTCAGTGTGTTTTCAGGAGTAAATTAGAATAGCTTTGCAGAAACTTCAACAGATGCTGAGGATCAAAATACAAAGCCGCAAACATCAGGTCCTCTGTGCACCTCATTCTCTCCTGTACTGCACGCAGTGCTGCCAGCCCCCAGCCTGGACTGCTAAGTTTGCACAGTGAAGCATTGGATTTCTTCCCCTTAATTTTGATGGGGAAAATGTGAGGTTTGTCAAGTTGAACTCCTAAAGTTGTTTTGTTTTGTTTTGTTTTCTGTCAGGAAGCCTTGCCAGTTCTCTTGGTGACTACATGAGTGTTCAGTCTTCTGGCTTATAGGAGGATCATCAGACCCACATTTTTTGGCCTCTGCTTATAAGCTGGAGAGCTGACAGTCAGTATTAAAACATTGTGGGTTTTGCTGAGTAACCTGACAGTGCTGCCAAAAGATTCCTTAAATCCTCGCAGATTTTTAAAATCTCTTTCGGAGTATTTTACTGATTCTTCTGCTAATGCACTTGACTCTGCTTAAAGAAACCACGACACAATGCACTTTACCAATGTACTGTTGAAAATTGCCAAAACAAGTCACTTATGTATCAAAACCCGTCCATTCTTCTATTGTTTTAACTGCATTAGTTTGAACAGCAGTTAGCAATGTCATGCTGTCTTGTAATAAGACAGTATGTAAAAATTTTAGGAACACTCCACTAATGAGAAATGATTCCTCCTTGTTCATCCAGACAGGTCTCTGCCAACCTTGTACCAAGGGCAGTCAGGAGTCTCATGTTGTATAAGTGGTCTCTGTTACATTCTGCTCCCTGTATGAACTGCAGACTTCACAGCGGGATACTTTATCTTTGATTGCAGCATTCATGTCTGGCAAGAACAGGACATCTCAAACACTGTTTTTACACTTTTCAACGCCCAAATGGGAACTGCAGATTATGTTTGCTATGTCTCACCTCAGGGTGTGTGGTACCAGAGTACAGTCCTCTTTGTGCAGAGTCCCATCCTTAGTTGCAGTGTTGTCTGGCTTAGGGTGGAAGTCACGTGGCCTTTTTCTAATGGCCACCCATTTAAAATCTAAAATCTAAAATGGCAGCATGTATGGGTCCTCTGAGTTTCTTAACTGAGCTTTTTTAATTTTGCTTCAGAAGCATAGAGCAGTGTAAGTTTACTTCTTTATGCACTGTGAATCTATAAAGAAGCTATTTAAAGCATTTCTTCTGTGAAATGCTTGTTGTGGGTAAAGACTGAGTGTTAAGTCCATTATATAAGGGATTATATTCAACTTTCTTTCTCCCCATTGACTCACTGGGACCCAGTGAAGGTCATAATCTGTGCCTGAGTCACCAACTGAAAAGTAAGCATAGTGGCACACTGGAGGTGTAGCAAGGCGAATTGCAATTGGCTTTGGTGTAGAAGAGAGGGTTTAAATGTTAAGGGAAAGGGTGCCATGGCAGTAGCTAAGGAAGTGACTTGTGGGGGGGTATTTTTGTATGGTATCTTCAGGAACTGTTTGCCTGAAGTCTACAGGGTGAAAAATGTTCTCTGTAATGTTGCTGGCAGTAATTTGCAGTCATTTCTGGTACAAATGGACACAGCTCTGTTCTATTTTTGGAAGGTTCCTGTAATGTGTGCAGGTCTCCCACTGACTTCAGTGAAGCCGTGCCCACTTACAAGGCTTGTGAACCTGGCCCGTGAACTCTGCCAGTCACTCATCAGGTCTGAGATACAAAGCCAGCCTGAAAGCTGTCAATATTTATGTAATTCTGCCTGAAGATTGCTATCTTGGGGCGAACCCAGCAAGGAAGAGAAATTTTGCATGCTCAGACCAAAACCAGTAACATTTAAGTACTCTAATTTTTTTTTCCTGGAAGATTTGTCCATTAACTTTAATGAAGCTTTTTCTAGGCTTACAAGTCTGAAGAGAGCTATTAAACAAAAGGGAGAGAGTTTGCTTGCCAGGCATTTTCTCTGCTCTCTCAGTTCTGTTTCTTTATGGCCAGAGAAACACTTTCAGCCATATGTCTTTAAAGCAATGCTAACACTTAGTGACCAGTTAAGTAAATCCCACTTGTTAAATTCTTGTGGCTGCTTTATGCTGGGAGCCTTACTCTAAGGGCCCTGTTCTGTCACTGCTTGTTTTTTTCACATTAAATGAAGTGACTTGGATGGGATACACAGATTGGTGATGCAGGAGAAATCCTCTTCTGCCACTGAAAGGTGGCACAGTGTAAAACCATAACTGTTATTTTCCTCCTCTGTAAAAGGTAAGCCAAGAAACTTGTTTGATTTCCTGGGCTTCAGGCTAATGGGGCAAAGCCTGGACACAAGCCAGGCTGTAGATGGCCTTCTTTACTTGTGGCTCCCACTGCTGAGGTAGGTGTCAAAGGATTTCTGTGGGATTTGCTTTCTTAGGCCTCTTCAGTTTGCACTTGGACCAGTGGAATTAGAAAACTAAATGGTAGTGAGCCAATTTGGGTGCAGTATCTCACCTCCATGGCACCTGGAGTGCCCCCTTCCCGTTACAGTGGTCGACATAAACGTTCCTAAAAATCTTATGGGTTCACGTTCAGAATTCCTGAGCTTCCTCGGGACAGAAGCTGTGACTGCTGATGTCTTTCTCCTCGACCAAAGAGACAAATGACGCCTATGTCCATTTGCCTGCCTTCTCTGCAGGGTGCGTGTCCCTCCCGTAGCCCTCGCGCTTACCAGCCCTGACTTCCTTCACAAACACAGAGGTACCACATTTATCTTTTACTCTTCGGTGGGATTAAGGCCCATGCATTCCAGATGCACTCCAGTTTAAGATGAGCACCTAATCTGTACCCGTATCACCTCTGTTATAATCTTGCCAAAAACCGCCCAAGATTTCTTTGTGCGCCGTATCTCTTCTTTCAATTACAAAATACCATTCAGAAGTCATAGCTCAGGAGTTCTGGCCTTATTTCTCTTACAAATTGCTTATATGGATTTCTCTTGCTTGAAAATTAATTGACCATACAATAAACTGTTTTCCCTTGAGCAGGGACTATTCTGTTTCCTATGACGTTACAGTAAGCTGTCTTTGGGCCAAATATTTAAAGGTATTTAGGTGCCTAAAGATGCAGGTAATGTGAATTTTCCAAAGTACCTAGCTGCCTAATACACAGCGATTTCAGTGGGAGTTGCCATCTAAGAGCTTCTAAAAATCCCACTGTGCACCCATCTGCTTCTTTAAGCACCTGAATTCCATTAAAAAATAGGTCCTTCCCTCCATCAGTGGAGACAAATTTTATTTTTCTTAATGTAGACACAGCTTCTTAATACAGTTTCTCAGATATTGCCTGCCACCTTTAACTTATTTTCATTGTTTTGATTATGATGTCAAATCTAGTTGATGATCATGTTTATGCAGTTCCAAGCAGAGCGTGGGCACACAGCATCTATCCTTTATGACAAGAACTTGGCACAGCATCCAATATTAATAAATCAGGGCTAAGAGGTTTGTAGGCAAGCAAACTGTCAGGAAGTTACTGCAACTTTTGCAGTATATTAAGTGATCTGTGTTTTGTTCTAACTTTTTAAACCCTCTTTGAAAACCAGTATTCTGTTTCTCATTAGTCGGTCTTTGATCCAGTGAAACTATCAGTCCCTTGAGTTAATATTTCATCTGACTATAGGGCCATGTAATTTGCTACGACACTAAGTCAATAGGTCTCTGCTGGCTTACCCCAGCAGGACTTGTATGTGTAGGCAAAAAATTCTCTGCGAAACATGAATAATGTGGATCTAATCAAGAATTTATTTCTTTGGTTAACCAAAGGAAAAAAGTGGAGTGTGAACATCAGTCCATCTAGGCACAAAAGGAGCTTGAGGGAAAGGAAACATTTCACTTTGTATCAATTCACATTCTCAATTTAATACATAAACAAGAGTGTCAGGACATGTGCATCTTGCAGAGCCACAGAAATAGCAGTAGATTGATTTATCATTATTTACCGGCTTAGCCATCCTATTCATGTGCTTTCTATTATAATGTACTTGGAAAGCTCAGACAGTCCTTCTGCATTAACCTCCACCTACTGTCGTCATCTTTCCCTCTGGCCGCCCTGTGCTACATTCTCAAATTGTAATTCATTGCACAAGGTGCTATAGAATGAAAATAAACATTTGTCTTTGGAGACTTTGCTGAGTCTAGAATATTCAGTTTGGCTTAAGCTAATTTAAAAACAAGCAACCAGAATTGTGCTTTTACTTTTTAAGGCTTTTCCATTCTGTGATCTCCAAAGGAGCGAAGCATTTACGAATATGCATTAATCCTCGCTGGGAATTGATCCAGAGCTTGTTTTAAGCGTACGCTTAAGTGGTTTGTTGAACTGGGGCCATAGCTGCCCAGGCCCATCTCTGGCTGAGCTTTAATTGAGCAATGTGAACATTTGAATTCATTTACTTGTACTTGTGGGTTTTGTTTATGTTTATATATATATATATATATATATATATATATATATAGTTAAATAGCTATTGATGAGATTTATAAGAATTTGTGCATGTCTCATATTTGGATCTACTACATGAGAAAGTGTCAGATCTTTGATATGACTCTGCAAAAAAAAAAAAAAGTCGTCTTTAGTTCAATATCTACCTGATATTGTGTCTAAAGGACAAGTAAATTTTTGTTATATTTCCATCAAGCTGAAAAGCGACTTAGATCTGTGTTGTGTGATTTTTGATCCTTGCTTGGTTTTGGCTTGGTTTTTTTTTAATTTTATTTTATGGCTTCCATTTCTCTCTTGAGTATGTGATAAAGAAGAGCCCTGTTGTAGAGGAACCTCCTGCTCTGGTTGATGTGCTAGCGTATCACTGACCCACTGCAGCTCATTCATGAGTTTTCAGCTCTGACAGGTTGAATGCCCAGAGTGGTCACTGATTAGACTGCCACTCCTAATATTCTCATCCCTGCAGTTATCAAGCAGGAAAATAGTGACAAGTAAATCTAAGCAGCGTGGGAAATGCAGAATCTGAGAACCCATGGACTTGTAGCATCTTATGGCATTTTCTGAGACTGCACTGGCATTCAGTGTGATAGCACAATAGTCCGGATCAGAAAAGGAATCCAAATCTTGGCAAATAGAAGGCAAATAGCACATCACATTTGCAACTTGTACATTGCTGCATGATGCCTTAGGGGGAGGAGAAGAATTTCAGAGTCCTGGGTGATTCCTTTGAGCTGGGTTGTTTTGTGTTCAGTTGTGCTACTAAAGAGATCTGACCCTGAAATTTCAGGGCCACCTCCTGAACTCTAAAATCTCTATTCATCAAGACAAAACTCTTAATAAAGTCACTGGGAGTTTTCCTCAGACGTAGGGGTATTAGAATTTGATGATCCTTATATTTTGTTTTCAAGAGGATGGCCAAAGCATATTTATCACTGTAAATGAGGATTTCAGTGCTGATGGAAGAAATTCTATTTTTCCTGCTTTTAAAGTAGAGGAACTAGGCATCTTACTGTTTTAGAGCATTTTCTGACTGATGTTTGTAAAATAATTTTTTTTTCCTTTCATTTGGGCAAATTTATTCTTGTACCTGTTTTTTCTTTCCCATTATTTGTGCAGATTTGGGTCCTACTCCTGCCATTGTCCTGCCTCCTTGATGAGTATCCAAGGAACATTTTTAATTTCAAGGTTCTATAAATTCCCTGGGCCAGTACCAGAGGCTGAGATGCATGCAGTCGGTCAGGGCATTCAGCTGGGATGTGCTGAGGCCAAAATCAAATCAGGTAAAGCTCCAAGTTGAATCTGGGTCTCCTGTGTCTCGGGTGAATACAGTAATATCTTTATTCTCTATAGCTTTTTTTTTTCCAAATAGTCTGTTAGAGTTCTGAAAAATATTTCTCTGACCTTTCTACTGAAAAAAAGAAAAGAAAGGGCAGGGTTCCATGAATCAGTATATTCCAGTGAATTATTTTTTTTTGTCCGAATACTCCTGATTGGTTGTAGCTGTTTTCTTAAAAGCACCTTTACTTAGGCTTTTGTCTAAAAATATAAATTCTCCTCAGAATATGGGAAGTGCCATGTACTTTTAACAAACAAGGAACATGCTTCTGAGGTTACACACATCTGAACTGGATGATCCAATAAATGTGTTAATGAGCAGAAATTAGGAAAATAAACTGCATTTGTGACCCAGACTGGTAAAAGTAGGTCCCCTGGCTGTGGTGAGCACTTCCCTCTATCTCTTTCCCATCTTTTTACCCTACTCAGTGCCATGTTTTTAAGCTCTGTGGTATAGTTCTGAAGTTTAGCTCCAGTAAGAGTGAGTCCATTCTCTGTCCTCCGGGTACACTTTTACCTGCAGCCTTGAGCAGGGCTGTGCGCAGCTGCCCTGGTGACTGGGGCAGAGACGCCGTGTAGCTGTGCACACTGCTGTGCTTCCCCACGGTGTCGCAGGGAGTTTGAGAGCCACATTGGACCACGCTAATGGTAGATGCAGAGCAACTCTGAATGTTTTACCGCACACAGAGAAAGGAGCAGTCCTCTGTACTCCTTTGAAAGCAGCAAAACTCCAGTGGAGCTGGTTGAATCTGTGAACATCTATTTTCTCTTGGAAGTTGAGGATTTTGGTAAGAGCTGGGTGCCAGTGTCTGGGCGTCCATATTTGATACCATGTGCAAGTGGGCAGCTGGATGTGTGGCTCTCGCGTGTGTGCACATGAACTCAATCTATAGCACCAGTTAGTACCCAGGCTTGGTGGAAGGAGAAAACAAAGAAAAAAGCTCGTAACTGGTCTTAAGAAGTTCTGATATGAGTTAAGCCTTAACAACAACTTTTCTGTGTTGTAATTAGAAATATTGCACTATTTTTAGGGGGGATGTTAAAGCATTAGATATATGCAAAATTCCCCATGTTTAGTATTTAGGCTAACCCTATGGTCCTCGTAAAGTCAGTCTGAAAAATTCTCATAGCTGTACCTCCAGGTTATGGGATGTGCTCCATGCTCCCTACAGGTCATCATCCCTCCAGCTCTCCTGCAGCTCTCAGCCCTCCAATCCCTCTACATGGGGCTTCCCTCATGTAGGGGAAGGGGAAGCCAGTGACCAGGGCAGAAATCCTCAACTTGAATAGTAAAAAAGGGGCAAAGCGTTAAGGTAATTGATAAAACATGGCAGGTCTCAAATGTACTGCTTGTATAAATTGTTTTCTTTTTAAAATTATCCAGCTGTGTGGCGAGACACGGGAAAAAATATGTATGGCTTTTGTTGCTTTTGTGACCATATATAAAGTGTTATGCTATCCTTAGAGGGGAGACTGTTTACTGAAAGTTTGGGGGTTTTAGTGCAAGAGAAATAAATTACAAGTGGGGGTAATAATGGCGTAGAATGTGATGATGGCTTGTCTTGTACTTCCAGCTGTTGCACTGAGAAGGGAGAGAATCCTGTCTGCACATGCCTCTTGCCCAGGGTGTTAGGGAATTTGGACCCAGGTGGCTGGATTCTCCCACAAAAGCTCTGCTATGCATGAGGAACATTTCAGGATACCATTGCAAGCATGAGTGCATCCTTAATTCTGTTTATAAAGACAAATCATTTCAAGTAGAGTGCATAGAGTTCATGACACAAACACATCTGGATTTCAGTTGTTGATCTGAAATATTCACAGTCCAATATGGTAAAAGCAGATGTTGGATTGACAGTCATCATAAATGTGAATGATCACATCAGAAATCTCATACGTAGCTTAGTTGAGAACAGCAAAGCCTACCTGGCCACCCTTGATTGTGTTCTGGCGTTAAAACTATCTGCTTGCACACCTAATGTTAGTCATCACTCTTTTTTTAGATATAGAAGATTATTATAAACCTTAAAAAGGTTTAGATGCAAACTGTGATAGGAATTGAACTGACTGTCTTAATCAGAAATACTTGGTTTGAAATGAAACATAAAAAAACTCTTTAAAATGTTTAATATTATCATATTTTGTGCATAGTAAGCACTGCTGCAGAGGTCAATGGCATCGAACTTAATGGGTTGATCGTTAAAAGACATCAAGCATCAGTGCCTTCTGCTGAAGTACATAGAGGCTGCAGAACTTCTGACACCTTTGAAGAAAAGTAGCTGAGGCAAAAAAAGTGTAGCTATATAGGTGAGGCAAGGGGTCCATGTAAAGGTCACCTGATTTTTCAGAGGCTTTTAATTTCCACAACATTCTCACTTTGAATGTGAGTTTTATTGGTGTAAAAACTGCGTGTTTGGCCTTTAAGTATTTGCTTATGAGTGCATCCACGAAGCAGAGGATGTTGAAGACTACTTTGAATTCTTAAAGGACCAATGTGACTGTCTTCCAGAGCAAAATACTTCCAGACCCAACAGCTGGGACCAGGACTTCTGCAGAAGAAAAACCCAGGCCATGTCCCCTTTCCCCTCTTCACAGCCCCATCCATTCACTGAATGTTCAGGTCTAGAGGACCATGTTCTGTTCTTGCTGTCCCTCCTTGGTGCAATGGTGCTGTGAAGGGGGTTACAGCTCTCCAGCAGACTGAGGGCTCCAAACAGGGGTAACAGAGGGTCAGTTTAGGCACTGTGCAATTTTGGAAGGAGGTGATAAGTCGTTGGTTGGAGTTCCCTGCCTTGCAGCTCTCTGAGCTACAGAATTGTTCATGCAATTCCACAACTGGAGGACTCACAGGTGGGCATAAAGCTGCTGTTCTCAGGGCTTCCCCTTGCTGCGTTGCCTTTGATGGCAAGGTGCACCCTGCAAGGTGCCAGAGAAGGTGCATTGCAGAACTCTGTTTGTGATGTTCTAATAGAGCCATTTACTGATAAGTGAAATAGCTATTTAAGTTAAACTGCGGCATTCATCATTACATCAGAAACAATCTGCTGTTACAGGAGCTTTCACAACATTTGCTTTCATGAGGATTTTAACACAGAATCCACATTTGGAAGGGAAGTAAAGAAAGGGACCAAGGATGAGTGGAAGATGATGGGTAAGAGATTAAGCAATCGAGGAGACAGTTATGCATGGGCTGAAGGTAAAACCCTCATTCCAGGCAGTGGAAGAAAAAGAATCACAGAGATTCAAAAAGGAGTGAATGACAGGGTTAGATCAATTAAAACTGTGTTGGCCACAGTGTTTCAAACAAGCTGAAACAACAAAAAAGAAAGAGAAGTCCAGGCAGAAGGTAAGGAAGTTCTGAGGAAGAGCTGGAGTGAGGGGTAGGAACAATCCGAGTGCAATAGGAAAAATGCACAGGGGAACATGGGTGGCAGGGAACATGTGTATGGTTTTATGTTATGTAATGCAAGTCCTAAATTGAGCTATCTCAGAGTTTAAAGTGATTCAGATTTGAGGTTAATTTCCTTTCCTAAAAGAGGATTTTACTTCTGAATAGGCAAATATTTAAAATCGTAAAGAAGAAAAAGCAAGTACTTTCCTTGGAAGGATCGATGAAACATAAATCTTGAGCAGAGTTCTGCTGTTGAGACAAGGCAATTTTGCTGGATTATGTAGCTCATATCAGATAGCAATAAATCAATCCTTCGAAGACAAAAGACTATAGAAAGAAGAATAAACCAAAGACTCTCCAAATAACAAAGGCCAGATACACAAAAGTAACTAAGGAGCTGAAGAGGCAAATAGATGCCTGGCAGGATTTTAAATGGGAGTATTCAGCACAGACACTCATCACCTGCTAGTGATTATTGGCCTTCAGGCTCCTTCAGGCCCAGACACTGCCTTGACTGAGGTTAAAATTCCCATCAGCATCAGGGAAACTAACTCACAGCCTTAAAATCTGCATGTTTGGTATAGCATCCCTAAGGTACGTGGAATTTACCTGGTGGATGAGTTTGACCTATTGTGAGCGTTGACAATACACTTTTTAAAATACAATTCTGTCTTTACTCACTTGGGTCATCCCACTGAGATGTGAAGTTCTGCACGTATTTACCTTGCTTGCTGATCTGGGCCTGACTAAATAGAATAATAAATTTTGAGCAAAACTCTGGCTCATTGGGTGTGATGAAAGAATTGTAGCAGTGGATACCAGCCACTAATGCTAGTTAATACTCACTTGCTCTCACACTTCAGAAATCAATTTTCTGTACTGCAAATTCCTGAGTTTGGGGCAAAAAACAACATTCCCGTGCTGTAAATAGCAAAATCCATATCACACTCTATGGCTGTACCCTGTAGTCCCAGTGTCTTACTGTTCAGATCATCCAGACCTATTACAGCACGCTGTGGCATGTTCCTAACCTGTACGCCTTGACCTTCTCCCAGTGAAAATCAGAGTATGAGAAATGATTAAGACTTGGGACTGATCCTGACATGCAGGCAGAACAGTCACAGGAGCTGGGAAGTGTTTCCAGATCCCCAGGCTAGAAGTACTGGGGACATGCCTTTTAGCCGAGCTTTGCTGTGCTGATAGTTACATATTCATCCAATATCAAATATGGCTTTTTTGTTTGTTGATATTAAATAAAAGGATGACTTGAGTCTTAAACTGTTGAGGGTGTGTGCAGGATATAGAAAGGGATTCCTGTCCTACCTAAATCAGAAGAAATAAACGTAATACGGATAATAAGAAAGAGGAAAAAATAAAAGAAATTGCTATACATCTATTTTAATAAAACAAGCAAACAAATATTGAGGGCACAAGATCTTACCATGACTGAGAATTCCTAGAACATGCCAGACATGGTGAATAACAGGCAAGCAGGCAATGTTGCTGCTGGAACAAGTAGAGATGTGAAAAATCTAGGAAAATTTGCAAGTCTTTATTTGCCACTAGTCTGACAACAGATGATGATGACATATCTGTGAACATATGCTAGGAAAAAAAAGACTACTATCACAAGCTATGCAGTGATAGGGTCATTGAATATTTTTAGCTCCAAGTCTAGTTCTGGCTGGCCTGTATATCATCTTGAGTTTGAAAGTCCTGTTTAGTTCAGTCTCCCCATGGAATATTGTTCTACAGAATACTTTAAGTGCATTTATTCAGAATGGAATTGTATTTGAATACAATATAATTATGATTGCAATCCAAGCCTATACAATTTTAGGTTTGCTTCATCAAAGATTAATATGCTGTTTGCTTGGACTTTACACGCTTACAGAGTTCAGCTGGAAAAAAAATCAGAGTGCACTTCTTACAAGTGAAATGGTACCTCTGTGAATGGTTCTTTCAAGTCCCTCTCCCCTTTGGCACCAGAGAAGTGCTTTTTTCATTTCATATCTTATGATGTGCAATACTTAAAACAGGGCAGCATGGAACACCTTAAAAATAAGTTTTCCGGGCTTAGTTTGATGTATGCTTTCACCATTTACGTGGCTTTTATACACAACTGCTTGCTTTGATATTGACTAAAAAATGAATTTTTTACCCATCAGGCAAGGACTGGACAGTGAAGCATGAGGCTGTCCACTTGCTATTCCTGATAATCTTCTCTTAAAGAAAACACCTTACTGATGCATTCCTCTCCACGCATCTCACAGCACGATTATTCAACTGAGGAAATGTATTTTTGGTCTCATTGTTTACTCTTTGCTCTTACTGCTAGTATGATCCCATTTTTCCCCTCCTCTTCTTTAATTGCACCCCCTCAGTCCAAAAAAGAAAAAAAAAAACCAAAAACTAGCCGTTTGCGAATGGCAAATCAGTCCATGGGGGCTGCTGGGATTTTAAGGGCAGCTGCTGTTCAATGTATCTGGTGTGTCACTTTCTGTTTTGTGCTACTGTTTTATTGCTGCTGTGGGAATGGAGCAAAAATAGCGGCTTCTGCAGTTCTGTTGAATAACCATCAATGTGATTCTAGCCGATGTGTCAGTCTCTCACTGGGCAAAAAAAATGTCCATATTTGATATCCACTGCCCTACCCTGACCTGTAAATGTAACATGCTAAATAGCTACAGAAAAGCATGATTAGCTAAAAGACTCAGCTGATATCCATAGGTGTGTTTGTGCTGCTATGCCTGTGTGGGTGTGAGAATATACGTACATCTCCAGAAAGGTTGGTGTAAGTAAATAATTCATAAGGTGCATGCAGTGTATTTAAATGTTAAATACATTGGCTTTCGAATTCAGTGCAACTATCAAAACCTGCATTTGGCTACAACCGTTCGACTGCTGCATATTTAAAGCGAAATCACTAGCAGTCTGCAAATGCTGAGTAAAAATTACACAAGCCCCAATTATTGACAGATCACCTAAGCTTGCCAGCTTATCTCTTTGTGGAGCTCAGATTTATCTTCCTCCCACCCAGGACCGCTGCTTGTTTCAATTTGAGTGTAAAGTCTTGACATCAGAAGTGCTGACTCATGAAATGTCAAGGAAGGAAAATTTCTGTTTCTGCAACAGTAGCTGAATTCGCGTGGATTTACCCCACCGCGGCTTCTCCTGCCCTCCTCGCTCCAGCCTGCGCCCCGCGTCTGGCCTCCGCAAATCTGAACCTGCTGCTGGGAAAAAGCGCAAAGGTATTAAATACATCTAATAGCTGCTGGTTAACACGGTTCGGTTTTAAATCCATCCAGATTGTTTTACTTCTCCTTTCTATTCCCCAGAAAAAGTTTATCCTGCATCAAACCAGGCTTGTCACGTACTGGGTCTAAGCGGGCTTTTGTTCTACCAAAGGCAAAGCAGCGACGTGCCCGCTGCGGTTTCCTGAACCGGCTGGTTTTCCCCAACAGATGGCACTGCCTTTCTCTCGTAGTTAGCCAAAAGTTTAAAAACATTTTGTTAAAAATAGATGCCCCACATTCCTAATTGCCAATCCTTTTTCTATTTATTGTTAGGCACAAATCAAATGCTGTTTAGCTCTTAGGCAAGCTCAATGCACAATACATAAAAGCATAATGTAAAACATCCAGGTATTTTCTTATTCTGTTCTATATCTGCTTGCTATAACAGAAAACACTGAACAATTTGTGTTTTGTCACTAATATCTTCAGAAACTTGGTTATAATAAAACGTTATTTTTTTCCATTATGAAGATAGTCCCTTTTTGTTTAGTCTTAAAACTTGCTACGTAGTCAGACGTCCAAGCCCACATGAACCCCTCATTTTCACATAAATTAAGCTGATATTATTCCAGCACCTCTGGAGCTTGGCGGCATTTACTGGGGTGCTTAAGGCATTTGGCCCTTATCCTGAAGAAAGCTTCCAAATCTCTTGTGCCGGCAGGTCCTTCTTGTGTGGGATGGAGGCTCCTGTGCCGGCGGGGCCTCCTGAGCTGTGGTCCCCCGCAGTGGATGCCGGCTGTGGGGTGGGGACGGCTGGCAGCCTCCCCGGGGTTAGCCCTCTCTGCAGGGGCTGACAGCGTGCTGCGGGAAACGTGACTCCACCACGGTTCTCGTCCGACCCTCCCCTGGGTCCCCGGCGTTATTCACCTGGGTCATTCCCCAGGGGTAATTCGCTACCGCTTCTTACCAGGGTCTCCTGATGCCAGCTTGGCTCTTGCGGGGAGCGGACGGACGTGTCACCGGGGGTGAGCCTCCTCTCTGCTCTCCCCTCAGCGAGCTAATCATTTCTGTGGCCTCTTCTGGGACCCATTTCATTTCTGCAATTCCTTGGGCTGTGCTGAGCAGAAAGGCCAAATCACTCCTTTACAAAATGAAATTGTAATGGCCTCACTATTTCCTAGTTTAGTCTGTACCTAGTCTTTCTTTTCGTGGTCGAGTTGTTTATGGTGGAGCAGAAGGAACATGTTTTGTTTTGCTTTATTTCTTTGCCTGTTCTTGCAGATGGGCAGATTTTCGGCCAGCTGCCCACAGTTTGCTCCGTTCCACCTCCCCCCACAACGGTCACAAATTCAGCGTAGGGCCTGATCCAGACAAGTATTTCCCTTCCCTACCGGAGCTCTTCCAGCAGTGTCAATAGCAGTGCCCACAAATACGGTTTTGTATGTGGTCGAAGCCGGTGTCAGTGCAGGCCTTTTAGCACAGATGCGTGGGAGTAATTCTTTCTAATACGCATTCACATGCGTCTCTCTCCCGTGACCTTCATTTGCCATCTCTCTGCCTATTTAGTTAGTTTATTAGGTCCTTCTGAAGTGGTTCATAATATTCTCATAATATTAGCCAAGTCTCAATAATTGTATCAAATTCCAATGTTATCAGCTGGCTTTTGAAGCCCCTTCTCCTGTTTGCTAACATATTAAACAACGCTGTACCTAACACAGTTCTTTGAGTCACCTCATTGTCAAAGCGATTGAAAGCCTTTTCTGCTTCCTCTTCTTTGGTGATTTTTAGTTCCCAAGTTGATTTTGTTCCCTTTGTCACTTTTTGTGATGAAGGCTATCAGCTGTTTTTAGAAAGAGCAGTAGATTAATCAGATATGCTTGTACTTGAGGCAATTTTCTTTTAAAAAAATGTGCACTATTTTCTCTTTTATATAACAATAATCTGGTTGTTTTCGTACTTTAAGAGTTTTGTTTTCCTGGTGGTAGAGTAAGGTTTAGTAGGCTGCAATTTTCAACGTGTTTTTTAAAGCTAGTACTCACACAGCAGCTTCCAGCTCTCCAGCAGCTGATGGTAATGAGCAAGGATGTAGGGTTTTTTAATTAGTTCCTCCGACACTTACTTGAAATATTTGCATGCACACGAGCCAGTTTTGGAGATCTGTTGCTCCCAAACGCCAATGTTGCAGCACCTTCCACCTTGAAAACAGTCCTTAATATTGATTTATTTTTCTTACATGGGAGAATAGATGTGCTGAAATGACATTATAGAACCCTTTTATGAATACAGGTGTAAATAAAATATTTGGGATCTTTGAACACATCATCCTTAAATGCTCATTTGTTCCTCCTTCATTCCTCCTGCTTCTTGGGTATGTGCCTCTGTATGCATGCATGTATGAAAGAATTACTTTTTCTTTTATTTTGACTGCTTGCTTGTGAAATTTTTTCACGAACCTAATTTCTGTCCTGCATTTTTTAAGGCAGTAGCGTGTGTACTTTTGTGTCGGTTTCGGCTGATGTGGGTTCTTCTGTTTTGAAAGCTAACTGGTAAACAGCTTATCATGTAAACATAAACATTTATTTTTCCTTGACTTCTGCTTCCTCTTTGTGTCAAAATACCCATATTCTACTGACTGTATTATGATTTTGTGGCTTTATGGTTATTAAGAACATCTAGTGTTTGTTATTTCTTGCATCATGCCAGCCATGTGATTTCAGCCCCCAAGTCCCAGATGAGCTGCAGTGTATCTTTTGTAAAGGCACTCATTTCTGCTGAAAAGACATCAGCTTATTATATCCACTGCTCTCAAGCAGTTAATTTTAACCTAATACTTACTTTACTCATTAAAAGAACAGACACATATTTTTCCAACCGGCATTTGTCTACCTTCTCTTTCTAATCATTAATTACTTTTGCAGCTTTCCTCCCTAGTTGAAAGTGTACTGCTGTCAGGACCATCCCTTCCCAGCGCTTCCCTGGCACTGTGATGAGTTATCTCTGCCTTTTTTGGGGTGGCTGTCTGCAGTTTGTTATGCACAGGTAAGGCTTCCACAATTTCAAATAATTTAGTGACTCATTCTTGATTCCCTTGCAATATTCCAGAATCATCATTATTTGAAAATTGGATACCAGAACTGGACATAGCAATGCTGGTCCCATCAGTGATACATACCTGTAATATCATCGTCTCCTGCATAATCATGCAAGTATTGCATTAACCTTAGCCCATAGATTGCATAGGGAATTCATGGTAAATTGATTTTCTGAAGTCCTTTTCAGTGTCACTGCATTTCAGAATATGGTATACTGTGTTGTTAGTGTGACCTACATTCTCTCTTTTGACATATCTGACTTTGTGTCTGCCTATATTAAGACCTTTTTAAAAATATTGCTTTGTTTTACAAGCTGATTCAAATAGCACATTATAACTAACCAGTCCTTATCCTTCCAACAGTTATTTGACCAATTTTTTTCTTTGCATACCTTTAAAGTAGCCACTTTAAAATATTTGAAGTATTTTCTCTCCTGGATAGGTAAATATATTTCCATCAATTCCTGTTCTGAATGTAGTCAAAAGGGGTTTTAAAAAAAGTAATAGAAACACTGGAAATACTACTAGATGCACCCATATTAATATATGATAACCAATAACAGTGCTTTTGTCAGTTTTTAATGTTTTACTGCATTATACATTTTGAGTAGTGTTGTTTTTTAACAGAATGTAATGCAAAAACTTTCAAAAAATATTAATTCAAAATTCAAATGCAATTATTTTTGACAATCAAATTTTTTGACAAATAAAAAAATTAAGTCAGACTTGTTTAAAAAAAATAAGCTTCCCATATACTGACTAGGCATTATGCTCTCATTTTTCAGCATTTTTTTGATCACAACCTGTGGTAACTTCTCCAAAGGGTCCCCTTAGCCCCAGCTCCTAATCTAAATGGTTCTTCCACACTTTGTGAATTTCTCTGTCTGTAGCTCCTTCATTTTGTCTAGATGAAAAGCTGCTTTCCCCACCTTTTCACACCATCTACTCTGGAGATTGTATTTAAACCTTCTCCCAGATCACCTAAATTTAGATGGTTACCAGAATCTTGTTCTCCTCCTTCCCTGCATCACTGCGTGTCCCAAGCCACAAGCCAGCATCCAGATTGGTTTACACAGTCTTTCTTTGCCTTCTCCCATGGCCATACCCTGTGAATGGATCCCATAAATGTCTCTTAAAAATTCCCACCAGAGAAGAAACTTCATCTTCTGTGTTGGTCTCTTTTCCCAAGTAACAAGTGATAGGATGAGAGAAAATGGCCTCAAGTTGCCCCAGGGGAGGTTTAGCTTGGATATTAGGAAAAATTTCTTCACCGAAAGGGTTGTCAAGCACTGGAACAGGCTGCCCAGGGAAGTGGTTGAGTCCCCATCCCTGGAGGTGTTTCAAAGATGTGTAGATGTGGCGCTTAGGGACATGGTTTAGTGGGACTTGGCAGTGTTAGGTTAACGGTTGGACTCGATGAGCTTAAAGGTCTTTTCCAACCTAAATGATTCTATGACTCCATGATTCTGTACTTCACACCATGTCTGGTTATATCTGGGCAGTGTAAGTGTAAATGTTACCATTTGAACTTAGTATCTTGGGCCGCAGAACAGGCGGTATGAGCTAGTCTTTGTCCCATCAAGAAACTGGCTTGCCAGTCTTGGCTTGCTAATCTGGTTTGCTAGTCTTGTACTAGTGATATACATTCATGTCTTCCCGCTGGCCTGAGTACTGATCTTTCGAATCAGCATCACTTCTACTGCAAAAACAACTATGCTCAATTTTAAAGGTGAGAGCAAGAAAGAAGGAAAGAGTGTGTGTGGGTCAAAAGGCTTTGGCTGGATGCTTTCTACAGACAAAGAGTCTTAGTTCTCAGCTTGTACCCATAACATGAATTTGAGGTGGCCCTGATGGCAGGAGGGCCCTGGAGTCCAGCCAGAAGGTTTGCAGTTGTGGCAGAGGAGGGTTTGCCCTTAGGAAATGGCAGTGCTTGGGATTTGCATCTGCAGTGGGGTGGACGTTCATTGGGGTTAGATGCAAGTTCTTTATTGCTTGAGAAGAAATTTGAAACACTTATTCAGTAACAAATAAGTAACAGCAGACTCCATTTTTCCATCTCTATTCAGAAGCATAAGGAAAGAAGTTATTTCCACACACATATTTCATGGAATTTGTGATAGCTACCTATCAATTGATATACGAACTTTTAGATTAGTAAAGCCAGCAGAACAAGAGATGCCTGCTTAACCTGTTTAATGTTTTCTTAATGATAACAGAGAAGACTTGGCATGATACGTGGGAGTATGTTCTTGCATAATTATTGACAGCTTGTCTGGATCTCTGTCACCTGCACAGGGTCTGTGCACCAGACAAGAGCCTGGTTGCTTAACTCTATAGGTCATTAAGGGTACTAATTCTTAAAGGTGGTTTGAAGAAGGCAATTCCAGATCCCACTGAAGTGGCCTCAATTACTGGCTGTTAAATCAGTTACTGACTGCTGTATAAAAGCCATTTTTTAAATGAGAAAGTTTTGTTTCACTAGGGAAAAAGAGTAAGTAAGAGAAAACTGTAATGAGGACAAGGCAGTTTGTAATGGTCACGTAGGCTGCATGAGACTCGGCTTGTGAAGGGACTGAACCAGTTGCAGACTGTCACATCCTTGCTAGGATTTTGCCTCCCGTTAGCTAACTGTGACTGCGAACTGCTTTGTCCTAGTGAAGAGGTGCCTCAATTCTGCTGTGAATTAGAGAGGAATGGCAAGAGTTTGCCAGCAAGCAATGCTGAGAAGTCCAACTCCTGATATAGGTGCTCTGAGAGCACCCAGAGGTGCAGCTGCCTCTAGAAGTGTCTTATTAAGGTACTGAGCTCTTCAGCCTAAATGTACCCTAGTTTTTTGCCTTCGGAAGAGAAAAAGTGTTGTGCTGACCATGCATAAGAAAAGCAATCTTGTTGCTAACAGATACACGATAATGTATGAGACGATATTTGTTCAGCTGAGTCACTTGCAGCCAGAGATAAGTGACAGTTCTAGCAAGTAATAACCTGTCATGTAGTGTTTCTTAAATGCATGGATTTTCTGAAACCCTGTTCAAGGGGTCAATAGCAGAGCAGATGCAATTGTCTGCTGTATCACAGAGACCTCGAGAGTCAACTCTGCATTTCCCTTTATTTTTCATTCCCCTGAAGTGGTAAACTTCTTCGAGAATTTCCTCCCAGAGCAAAGAAGCTTTCACTAGATATTGGGGAAAAGAACTGACTGTTTCGTTTTGGAAATCATCTTGTGATTATTTTTTATTCCACCTATTTATTTTATTTTTTGTTTCACATTGTTCCTTGAGAAACCAGTGTTAGCCAATACTATTTTAATTGTTATTTTTATTTTTGTCCTGGTGCTGGCCAAACTCACTAAATACAACTTAGTCACAAGAAAGACCAGTCAGATCAGACCATTAAAATCTCTGCCGTGCACATTTCTAATGTGTCCTCATCTTGAATCTTGTAGTTGGTTGATTGCTGTGTTTCAAAGGGACAGAACTAGGAAAGGTACAGGGAAAGATAACAGGGAGAGAGTAAATAATCTAGACCCTTCAGAGGATCCACTAACGGGAAAAAGACAAGAGATGTGCACAGTAATGAGTGTCATGGAGAAAGTGATTAGGGAGTGACTAATGCATTGTTTCTGACAATACAGGACCTAAGGGGGTTCCAATGTTATAATCACACAGGGAATTTAAAGCAAACTTTTGTCATGCAGGGCATAATTATTTTGTGCAACTCATTCCACAGGATGTTATGAGTTCAAAAAAATAAGATATATTACTGACGATAGGTCCATGGGGGACTATTAACATGATGGTACTGTGGCAAGCCCTAGTTCAGAAAGTCCTCTAAGCAGCTGATTGCTGGAAGCTGAGTGAGTATGCACAGGGATTTCTGATTTGTCCTGTTTCTTATTCTTGTCCTCTAAGAACCTCCTGCTAATAGCCCAAAGATAGGATACAGGGCAAGGATGGATTTTGGTCTGACCTACAGGGACGTCCATGTACATAGCTAGCTCTCCAAAAGAGCAACACAGACAGCAGAGGAGGCATAGGAACATAGGGTATGCTCACTGAATGAATGATGTGGCCTGGTGATCTTTTTTAATAGTCAGATAACATGAAGCCAAATCCACTGCAACTTCATGCAGTTCAGCTGACCTCAGTAAAGCCACTTTACATCAGCGCTAAGGTACAAAGATTGCTGGTGCCCTATAGGGAAAGTGTTTCCTACAGCGTGACTGTAATCATGATCTCCTCACCATCCAGGCTGTGGGTCTTTGTGGAATCTGTAGTAGCATCCTCCCTGCACACAGAGCCATTTTTTCTACCAGAGGAAATCAGGGTGTACAGAGGAAGGTGCACAGCATCTGACTGTGCAGCAGAATTGCAGCAGGGGTACCCAGGGGAGGATGCAGGACGTACTATGGAGCATATATCTATGATTGGCAGGATAGACCCAGCCTGTTTTGAGATGCTGCAGTAAGACATGGCTGCATAAACAAGATACTGCAAGACCTGCTGGAGTAGGGGCTTACAGATCACCAGTGACAGTTTGTATGTGCTGTTATCCCTTGGTAAATATGAAATATCTCCCCCTTAGTCATGAACAAGGATTCAGGAAGGATTGTGTATGGAGAAGTAATCGACATGGAAAAGAAATTCTACATGGGGGTTTGCCATGAACAAATGGTAGAAATGCCTAAAGAATGGATTAAAGCTTCACCAGCTTGGTAACATTGAGAAGTATTAAGAAAGAGAGGATGCTTTCGATATAGGGCCTGGTGTGATAACAAGGCCAAGGCAAAATTATAGAGCCAATTCTATGTGATATGGCGGAATAGAAGACAGGACGGAAGTTAGGAGAGAGCATTGGAGAGATTCAGAAGGGATTATGATCACATCAGGCACAGCTGGCTGCCTACTGTATAGACTGGACGAGGCAGTAGGAGTAAGGATTTGTTGAAAACAGGGAGTGATGTAGGCAGGCTGTATATTCATGCCTGGGATTGAGAGATGAAGGGGAGAGCTTGGAGTATCCATGAAGATGGCAAATGGCAAAGTGAAGATTTACAAGGCTTCAAGAATATTTTCAATCCCTGCCCCAGTGGTAAATGGGTGTCTGGACAGGACTACCCAGAAAGAGGAGGACGTGGACCGCCCTGTGTGTCCTGAGGTGAGGGAAATTGTGTCTTTCTTTGGGAAGGCAGCTTTGTGAGGTCAACAGCGAGTGAATAATAAGCTCATAAATGCCCCAGAAACACCAGGCCTCTGAAAGACTTGCTCCAGTGTCAGGCAGAAGAGGACAGTGTTTCTCATCTGTTCCTCAGTAAGGAGGAGAATAAAGCTGTCTGCCCTGGCTCCATCTAGAGAGACAGACTTTCTTCTCAAAGAAGAAGGAAAAATGTTTTCTGTTGAGATACTTAATAGCATGGCATAAATTCATCTCTCGCTCACAATTTAAATTCGTCAGAGACAGATAACATGTCCCAAGCGGGCAAGTATCCGGTGCAGGAAAGACTTCTGAGATTCTTTTGCTTTAGCAACAATTGATGGATAAAATTTGGGTTGTCTTTTTCTTTTGTGTTTTTCTTTGTCATTTTGTCATTTGGTTTGTCTTTCTTAAATAGTTTTTGCCAGATTTATTGGCCTTTTACAAAATACACAAGCAAATATTAAATTGGTAAATTTCCTTAAAAATTAGTTATAAACAGCTCAGATTATTATATCTATACATTTTATCTATAGATAAGCAGTCATGTCGTATTTATATTTTGTAACTCACATGCATCTAATATAATATGATATTATTGAGTTACAGGAAATTATATGAGACTGGGTTTGAGTACTATAAAAATAATTGTAGAATACTCTTTTTCAACTATGCTCCTACAAGAAATGTCAGATAGAATGTGATTGCAACAATTTCACTTTGAAATCTTCTAAATGCATATGAAAATCAAGACAACCACCTCTGCAATAAATTCCACCTTGCACAGGAACAAATACTGAATCCACTCAAATTATAGAAAAGAGCATGACTTTAATATTAGATTTCTGTAATCACGGTTGTAAGACCCCTTTTGTACATCAGCATAATAATAATGTCTGAGATTCCTGCTCAGAAAGCACAGTTTCTCTCAGACCTTCTGTTCATTCATTTCAAAGCAGTGTCAATATGTAATAGCCGTCACTACTGTATGTGCACCTCTCATCCTAAATTAGCACTTTGTATTATTGGACTTAATTTTGGAAGGACTTCCCAACAACCTATCAGATATTTAAAGAATGTGCAGTACACTTGTAATGATACAGGTCACTTATTTATTTAACTGTTGAAAGCTTGAAAGCCTCTTTCCACTCCCTGTATCTATTTCTATATGTACGAATTATGAGACCTTGAATAATGAACGTGTTATTTAAATTGTGCTGTGACACTACATAATGCTGAGAAGTCATTTTCTACAGTTCACTATTCTCATAGTCAATGGTGCTTGACTTGATTACCAGTGCCTCATAGCTAGAGTAGATATGGGCAATGTTTTAAATTTGTTAAAAATTGGTTAGATAAAATTGTCTTGAATGAAATAGAGCAGGTTGGAGAGCCTATTCCTTCTGATAGTTTCCTAGATGAGTCTTAATTGTCATGCATAAAATATGCATGATAGATTACATTTTTGTATAAAAAATAAAATAAAACAGTAAAGGAACAGCTGAATGTTCTACCTGGACTCTGCAAAACGGTAGTGGAGGAGGCGAACCCTGCTTTACAGCCTGGCTTGCATTCCTAAACTACAATTCAGGACAATTATGGTTAAGGAAATGTGTGCCTGCACTTATTCCTTCATGGGTAAGAAAAGGTGAAGAAAGAGAGAAGTTCTTAGTATCCACTAGCTCCTCAGGGGTCAGCTTACGAGGCAGATATAATGATTAGCGTTATTACTGTAAGCTCTCTGCTTTCTACAGGGAGAAAGGAGAAAGTAGAGGACATTGTGTCCAGTACTGGTCTGCACAACAGGCTGCTCTGCCTGCACAGCTTCACTGCACTGGGATCTAGCGAGTACCCCGGTCGAAGCTCAGTTTTCCTAGCAAAACTGCTTTTACCCTCCAATATTGATTTGCTCAGTGATGCTAGTTTGACTTGCCCAGCAAAGTCATCATTTGTATTATCACAATGCATCCATGTAAGAAGTGTTTTGCTAGTGTAGCATACATGTATTTCTGTATGATAAAGCACTAAGAGGTTAATTTAAAACATCTGGGAGCCTGGAAAGGACAGATTTTAACAGATGGAAAAAAAATGGCTTTCTGTGAGCAGCAGAATGACTGAAGCCTGGTTTGCTAGAGGTTGTGTGTTCCTTGTCACCTATATGTAGGTATGGCCAGTGGGTATGGCATACGCTCTTAGCTAGCACACTGCTCCCAAACGGCATGCGTACTATAATGTCTGAGTTGTCTGCCTGTCCCCAGTGGCGGTCACTAAATCGAGATACTCTCCCCTACTAAAACCTATAGGAATTTCATAGTTGGGAAGTTCCTGCCTTTAGAATATAAGACATGCTTGAAAAGCAGTTCTGAAACACAGCTTTGTTTGTTTGAAACACAGCTTGTGTTGAAACACAGGATCAAGCTGAAGTGTTGTTGAAATTGGTTCATCTTTGGAGTATGCTTCAATTTCAATGAATTTTCTGGGGAGCAGTAAAAATTTCTGTTAGAAACATTTTGACCCAGTGTCCACGTAGGTTACCAGTCTTCAGGTTTCACATGTATTGCTCAGGGCTGAATAATATGCTACGAGTCAGGGCTGGCTGTACCCATGTCACTACTCTTTTGCTTCCTCTTACGTGTCTCCTTTTTCCTTTTCAGGCACATGGAAGAGACATTGCTTGTGGTGCAACTGGTTTTGATATCCTCCCTCCTTGCCACACATACACACACAGAGAGGGTTTATTTCATTCTTCTCTGTTATATGAACCAGAGATGATCCACATGTTCTTGTCCCCACACCTTCTTGATCAATGTAAATATCTAATGTGATATTAATAAAATGAAAAAAAGGAATCTTTATTTCAAGATACTAGAATTCTTGTGACATGGATTTGAAGCAGTTTATGATCAAATAGTATTTTTCAATTTGTCTTGATTCATGTGAAAGTAATTCGAATCCACATTAGTATTCTGTGAACTGATCATTAACACTTTTCGACTGATTTAGTAAACATATATTGCTTCCAAAATAAATAGAAACAGGAAAGGAGTACAGTTAGTGTAGCTGAGGCATGAAAACATACACATTAACATGCAAGGCAAAACTCCAGTGTTGAAAAGGGGCAGCACATCAAAGTTATTTTTCTAGCCATGTTTCTGCATCTCCAGAGGATGCTTAAAAACAATAGACTGAACATCCCAAAATACATCTTTTAATAATGCTGCTTCATACTTCACTACAAAATGGTGTCCCAACTGTAATAAATGAATAGGCACAATTTTCAGCTCCTCTGAAAATACTGGGTAGTCAGGAAAAGATGACATGGAGAAGCTGAAGTGCACATCCTCCGAAGGGTTTGGCTCTGTGATAGCCAGTGAGACATTTTCACAGCCCTGCTTGGTATATAAGGCTTCTCTAGGGGGAGAGTCTCTCTGTGTCCCAGATGGAACTGGGGCCAGCTCTGATCCAGAAGCCATAAAGCCATAGTAACACATTGCTGTGTCCAAACCAATAAGCCCTCCTCAAAGCCTGAGCCTGTCAGTACTGGGCTAATGCAGCTCTGTCATACTGAGATCGCTGTTGGCCCGTGTCCTGCTGGTGTGGAGGTGGAGGGGCTCTGGTCTACCTGTCCATGCCCTGCCTTTGCTGGGAAATGCACAAAACCCCAGCAGACTGAGCATGGAGCAGTGTTTAAGCAAGCCAATAGGTATGTACTGTAGTATTTGGACTGTTTACCTGGTGCTAGAGATCTTTTCCTGAAGGCAGAGACAGAGGCATCTTTTTTTCAAAAAGAAACCCAACATGTTCCAAAGCATGGCCAGGGCAGTGTTGGTGCCCTCTCCAACACAACAGTTCAGTGGCCAGTATTTGGGGGCTCCAAATGCATCACTGTCTGAAGATATTTACCTCTGCATCTCCTGCTTCCCACGGAAGTGCTCTGGCCTCCAGTTAGAGGCTATTGGGGTATGGGGAAAGAAACTTTTTCTTTCAAGGTTCTCCACTTGCATGAAACTAAAAGGATTAATTGGACTAAAGAGACAGAGCAAGTGCACACCACATTGTTTACTTGTATGGCTGAAACACTTCCCTGGGAGAGGGAAATCCTGTCATTTGTCCCTGTTCTGTCACCTATTGCTCTGTTTCTGTTTAAATAGAAGTAAGGACCCTTGGAAATGGGCTTTTTCATCAGAAGTTGGTGTGCTACCTACTAGCTATTGGGTAAAAGGATGAGGAAACCCTCCACCTCTTCCTCAAAGGAAAGGTAAGTGCCCTTTTTGAAGGATTTGCCCAGTTAGCTCACCTAAGAGATTCTCCCCTACCTGTGAAGTACTTCTAAGAATATCAAGTTTTATGATCCTCACAGGGCTGAGGCATGAAAAAAATGCTGAGTTGTTCAGCCCTGCCAAGAGCACAAGGCTTTTGAGCATCCCCAAAATCATAAGCACGTAGAAAACTAAGAGACTATAAGCGCCTCTTTGCTTGGCTGACCAGGAGCTCAGAGGCTCAGCACTGAAGCTGTCTCTGTTTCTTGCAAGGCTCAGCCTAGGTGCTTTCCGTAGACCTAAGTGTAAGTGATTTGCTGAATGCCGTCTAACTAAGACTTTGGATAAAACTGGGAATGGAGCACCTATCCCCCTGCCCCTGTGCAGAATTCAGCCTCGGTCAATTTTGTGAGAGAGGAGTGTTTATTGCTGGGAAGGAATATGTTAAACATTAGTTTGCACAACTTGGGCAGCATCTCTCTCTGAAAGCTCTGTAATAATTCCTCTGTGAAAGCTGTAGGGTTTTTTGGTGTAATGTAGCTCTCTGACAACTCACTTTGCATGGAATGGCCATGCAGAAGGGAGAAGGACATCACACTTGTATTTCTGGAGTGATCCCCATGCTGCTAAAATTGACACTGCTTCAAGTGTTTCAGGATGGATGCTGACAGCAGCTGACAAACATTTGGCACAGCTCAGGAAAAAAAGTGCAGAGGTGATAGTCTCTTTTCCTAGCTAGCTGGGGCCAGTTCAGTTTGCACCACCTGCCACAGGCCCAACTGCGCTAGGACAGCCAGCCCCTCCTCGTCTTTGGATTCATCTGGACTTGAAACGTACTGAGAAGGTTTGAATTCAACCTTATACCTCATGCTGGGAGAATGATTCAGCCTAGAATCTGCTTCTACTTAGAGTATTTCGCTGTAATATCTTATAAAAGGTCCTGTGGAAATAAGGTAAATATCTGCAGTGCCCCACTTTGGTCTGTGTTCTCTAAGAAATCTCTCAGGGTCAATCTTGCCACAGTAAGGTGTATTCCAAATTTTTCCTTTCTGCTCTGGTACATCAGCGCTAATGGAGTATTCCCTCTCTGGAGAAACCTAGCACCTTATTTTGAAATTTTAAATTCTGGTTCCATGTTAAAGCAAAGATTTTTGCAAATACGGCAAACACTATTGCTGACTGGCAGCTATGTCTCAGCTGCACATATGGAAAGATGGAAATTTTTTGTGAAGAGGCATAAAGTGCTTCTGGAAGCAGAGACGTGAATTCACATCAAATGAAATGTACACAGGGGGTCATTTTTTTTGCATTACATTATAGAAAATTGCTCATTGTAGATTATAAATAGTAATGATCTGGACCACACTCTTGTGTATTCAGTTCTAATTAGAAACGCACTGAGCTACCAAAAATGATGCACCCAAGCCAACTTCCTTAGGACTGCAGTTATCTTCTACATAAATACACCTTTAACCAACAACATATAAAAAGAGCAATGATGACATCCAGAGGACAGATAGTTTAATCATAGGTACTGTAGGTATTCTCAGCAAATTTCATGGGGATATATCCCTCACCTACTTTTTCTGTTTAAAGTCTGTTCCTATTAAATCAGTTATTGACAGCCTGCTGAGTTCGTCTAATTCTTAGTTTTTATGAAACTGACCTTGTAAAGTTGATTGTTTCACGCCCAGGCAAAAATTATATGTACAAGGTAAACTTTTATTAGTTTCATCGTTTTTGCATGCACTATCATTCTGTGTTATCACTGAATCCAACTGAAAAGTAAAGCACTCCTTTAAGCTACTGGTAAACTTCAGGTTAATAGCTGTCTGGCTTACTTCACCTGTGAGTGCTCATACTGTGGAACCTCTCCCTATATGTAGGTTTTTACCTAATCTGTCTTAGTAACCTTCTGTACTCTGGTTTGGCAGTTATTTTTGGTTTAGATTTTGTTTGCAACTGCACGAATATTGGCCAGGTGCACCATATGTAGAAGCCATTACATAGAAAAGCCTCCCAGTTCCACAGAAATATCTATGGATGTGTGTCTATTTTATTGACAAATTTGAAAGAGAGACTTTACCAATGTTAGTCTGTTAAGCACAGCTCCACTATCAGAACCTAATTGAAGCATGTTACCTATAATAGGTTCAGATATTTGTGTTCTTCAGCATTTTATGCATTCAGAAACAGATGGGCTATGACCAGGAAGCAGTAGAGAACAGACTGGCGTAAAGCAGGTTGGCTCTCTGACAAGTGCAGGTACAGCTGTGGTATGTATTTTATTCAGCATGCCCACCTACTGTATCAGCAGCCTGCCCTACCAGCAATTCAACTACAACTGACTTAATGAAGAGTAGAAGTAAGCATGAATCCAGACTTTCCATGGATCATAATATTTGAGAACCCAGAAGAATCAACATGATGGAAATCATGCCAAGTAATTTTTTTCTTCATCTTTACATGCAAGAGATAACAAAAGCATTGGCATTTTGAGGGGGGAAAAAGAACCATGAAATGTAATCAAATTATGGTATATTAAAATATTCCCCTTTTGGACTTTGTTAATTGCTTTTTTAAAACTGAAGAAAGAAAACCTTAGCAAGTAGTAGCTTATGACTTGAATCACCATAATTGTGCCAAGGAACATGACAAAATGCTGGCCAAGAGTGCTTCTATTAGTAAAAGAAGAGAGAGTATATGGGTGACAAAGGGGCCAGTTATTGAAGGTATCATGCAAGAAGTGCACAAAGGGCATTTTTGCTCCCATTTTGCCAGTCTTTGCATCTTTGCAAGTCCCATGGGGAAAGAAATTTATGTGGCTAAAGAGATGGTGGCAAAGAATCCTTGATCTGAACGTTCCTTAATTGGAAATGTGGTATTTGCTATTTTATGCATTTAAAAGAGGTGCCTCTCTTTGTCTTTTGGTATTCCTTATACATCTGGTTGAATAATCTTGTGTTTCGCTATATTATATCTTTTTATCTCTATTTCTATATCTATCTAACATCATATATTGTAACCTGCAGTAACCCGCAGTAACCCACAAAGTGAATTTGGAAAAGCAACAACCCATAATTATTTTATACGGTGATTGTCTGACTTGAAATATTGAGGTAATTATCAAGTTAAATTTCTATGATCCCTGCAATTTCTATGAAACCTGGAGATGTCAGTACTTGAGTTCTGGCATATCTCTTAAAGTAAAATTATACCACCTCAACCTAAGGTCGTAATTAAAAATGTAACAAAGCTAAGTGAAAAATGGCTATATGATTCAAATGAAAAGCAGCATAATCCCCATAATTATAGAGGGTGCAAAATTAAACTAGCTGGCCACAAATTCCACCATTCAGGAGCCGCATACTGCAATCTGTAGCTGGACAAGACTCTTGTTGATGCAGCTGGACAAATGCAAAGGGGAGGCCTGGGGTGTGGGTCCAGGAAAGAGCCTGTGGGAACCCTTGCTTTGGAAAGTGTATGGCTTCTTCCAGAATTCAGCAAAGACTTGGGAAAAGCTTAGATGGGAAGGGGTTTTATAAATATAACTCTACTGTGACTTTGGTTTGGGAGGCTGAGAAGTACTGCTTTGGTCTCCAAAGTGAGACTGTGGGACATGTTTGCATAAATTACTTTTATTTGTATCTGGATTCCAAAGAAAAACTTTAAAACACAACTAAATAGTATTTGAAGAGTTCTGATGAGCAGCAAAATATGCAACCTAATCTACATGTGTATATGTACTTGTGTGTGCACACATGCATCTGTATCGTAAGCATATATGTGGACTGGTGCTTACATTTGAAAATGAAATCTTGGAAGACTAGTATGATGTTAATGAACCTTCCCCGGCCTTATTTTAAGGCTCCTTCCTTTGTTGTGGTGCAGGTGCTGCAGCAGTGGAAGCCAGCAGGGTTCAAACGACAAAGATATGACTGGGAGTGCCACTTCAGGACAGTAAAGCAAAGAGCTGCTGTTCAGGAATTCAGTTTCACAGTGCAATTGTGCTAGCTGAGCTGTATGTGCCATGTATCTTGCTTGCATCTTGGACTCTTGAAGATTTTCTTTTCTCTCATTCTCTTGTCCAAGCTTCACATTTAACCTTTGAGGCAGTTTTGAATGTATCCCTTCATAAATCGTAGTCCAGTAGCACTAACCTCAGGCAGCTCTTTAGTGTTTTTGACTCCCTTCTCACACTGTTCCTCCCCAGGCTTCTGCTGGTCATTCTCATTTCTCTCCTGATGATTTTGTCACTTCTCTTCAATGTAAAACTCAGAGGATCTATGAGACTGTACACTGTGACTGTGTTTGTGATGTTGGGGCCTCTGCCTGATGCTACACTTCGCTTCATTTACCTTTCTCATTTCATTGCTTTCCTCGTGTTCCAGTAGTGCCGCCTGCCCCCCCCATTACTACTATAGGGCTGACATACTGTCCATCAGATCCTGTCCCCTCCAGCCTCCACCAAAATATGTTACCTTTCATGTTGGTGACTCTCTCAAATACACTAAATCTTCTGTGTCCTCTAGAATTTTTTCCATTTGGTTTTAAATGTCCCCTAGCTGTTCCGATGCTGAAAAAACACCTCTGGACCTACCGATCCTTCACAAGCTTTTTAAAACCGTTCTCTGGTATTTCTTCTGTCAGCATTTTTACAGCATTTCAAGACTAGTTGAAGACTAGTGTCACAAAAGGGAAGAATATTTCACAGTGAGGGTAAAATACTACAGTCAGTTCCATACAGCCTTAGTTCTGAAAAGTCACTTAAGCGAAGTGTGATATTGGATGAAGGGATTAAGTGACGTCTCTTTGAGATTTGTCCAGACACAAAAATGTACTTAAACTGTAGCTCAACTTTTTTTCAGATGACAGGAGAAAAATAAACTTTAGATATGGAAAAAAAAAAAAAAAAAAAAAGAAAAAAAAAAAAAGAAAAAGCTGTAGTGCTGTCAGCTCCTCAGGTACAGAAATGGTCCCATCCAAAACCTGCTAGAAGGGACTCCATTCTAGAGCACCGGTATCTTTGCTGCTGAGGTAGGGAAGGATGAGTGCCCTGGACACTGGCACCCAGTTGTGTTGGACAAATATCCCTTTGCTAATAGAAATACTGGAATGTGATCTCCTGCATGTAATGAGCTCCCATGAATGCTGCATAAACCCCAGAGCAGTTTCAGCCCTGTCTCTCTTCCGAAGCCGGGTGCATCTGCCAGCCAGTCCCACAGCCGGTCACGATGAATGTCTGCAGTGCTAAAACTAGAAGTCAGAACTGTTCCTGAAAAGAGTTCAATAAAATAATTCAGGAAAGCTGCTTGATTAAAAGGGTCTAAGCATAAGGATAGCATGATGTGAGTCTTGCATTATTTTCATAACTGCATCAACAGACACAGTTCTGCCTTCAGATCTCCACAGGTGTTTGCAAGGAAAGCAGGTGGTGAGCTGAGAAATTTGGCTGAGGAAAGCACTCAGGTACTCTGCTGAAGAGAACAAAATAAGATCTTAAATAAAGAGAAGATGAGATGTTCTTCACCTTCAGAGTAAAGCAGACCAGGAGCATTTGTTAGGATCAGCATTCAATTTGCTGGTTCTGATACAAGTGTGATACTCTGTCTTCACCAGGGAAGGCTGAAAGGTGCCTGCTCTCTGTCCTGGGTGCACTGAGTCCTAGCTGCCCAGACACTTTAGTGAGAGTTGGGAAAATTCAGGGAGGAAGTGCTGCATCTGAAGCCAGTCTCTTCCATCTCGCTAGCCAAATAAAAAGCTCTGTAGTTACTTTAAAAGAGGGTTGGAGAGAGATAAAGAACTGAAGCTTTAAAGTAAGGGTCAGTGAGCTACATGTACCATTTCATCAGCTGCGCAAGCAGTTGTGGTTCTGAGTATCTTCCTCCTGCACAGGATCGTTCCTCCTTCTGTTGGTAAATGAGGGGGGGGTACAGGGCTTTGCTGAGGTGAAGGTGAGGGCAGGGAGCAGACATGATATATATGATGAGAATTAATGTTTCTGAGTACCTGGTGTCCTATACTGAGCTCAGGAGTTGGGCTGTAGAGTGACACTGCAGGTTATTTCAGTTCCTTGTGTAAGTAGGGATATTGAAGGTGGCCAGTTAAAGACTATCTCAAGTTAAGAGCAGAATAAGGATGCCACCTGATCTTTAGGAAGAAGGATTTAGATGCATGTAAGCAGAAGGCAGAGGAGCAGAGAGGACAAAAGAGAAGCTATAATGGGAGATGATGGGTTTTGTATGTATGAAGTAAAGGGGATGAGTTCAAATTTAATGGGGAAGGGTTTTCATGAGGCAATGTGGTTATAGTGAGGAACAAAACATTTTAGATGCTGTCACGAGTAAACTAAAGAAGGATGTAAGAAAGTCGATAATAAGAAAATGGGAACAGCAATATTGTTTCCTTGTCCTCCTTTTGGTTTGGTGTCTTTCATTGAATGAGCTGTGAACAGATCAAAAGCAAGAGCCAGAGCAAATCCTGTAGGACTTGAAGTGCTCTGTACCACCTCTGCCAGACAGCGTATATCCCTGCTGGAAAGGATGCTGGAGAAATAGCATCCTTTTTGATAGTGACTCAGACCTGAAAGTGAGAATAATAGCTCTGACTCAATCACAGGCTGTTGTGGAGGGAGATTAATGCCAGGAGACATGGCCAATTCTCTTTCTTTGTGTCAATCGACTTTCAAAATACAGCACATGCCAGTTATTTCTTTTGGAGAGGAAAGAGAGAGAGCTGATGTGAAACACAGATAAAATCTGGAGCATAATTAAACAGGCATTTTTCATATCTTTATCATTGTCTTCTTTCTCTTCCCTCTTATGCTTCTGTGTCTTGTTCTTTCTAAAGCTATTGCAAGTGGGATGGATGCTGAAGGACTAGCAGCTAGTTTTGATGCCAAATAAGTACTCCACGTTTTATCTGATACATGGCAAGACACATTCAGGCATTTTTGTTGTGCATCTGATTATATAAGGCATTTTATTAGTAGTCCATCTTATAAAGGCATTATGTTACTGGAATTGTCACATCTTCACATCAATTTTCAATTCAGTTTCTGCATTTTCCTCACGCTTCCAACATTAAATATTTAAAATCATTGTAATTAACCAAACTGAGATTGCAGGTAATATTGCTTTGACTTGATGTTTTATTACGCTAATTTTCTTTCAGACCCAGCGTTGTAGATTGGCTCAAGATGGGAATAGGTACCCTTTTGTTGTTGAACTGATATTTCAAGTCTCTCTTCAGTTCAGAGTGAACTGTCATTTCCATGACCTCTTGGCTCTCTGGTGACCGGGGTGGGATGGTCCCAGTTGCATTCTTACTGAACTCTCTGCTACAAGTGATGGTGGTTGACTCCACTTCTTTGTTCTGGCTGAGGACATTCAGAGTAGGGTTTGAAAAAGTTTTAAGACACTTTGTGATACTGATATAACCCTCAAAGGGTTTCCCACTATCCTGGGTTGGGATGGTCTCAAGTGTTAAGTAATATTTTTGTCTAAATGATGCTAGCTTGTTCTTGTTTTTAACACTCCATGAGGCAGCTAGAAAATCTCAGGCTACAGAGACTCATCCACAGCCTGAGCCCCTGAGTACATCTCCATGGTAAAACCCTTTTTCTGTTGCCTGAGGTGCTGACAAAGCTGCCGTGAGAGCTTTGCCCTGGTGCAGAGAAGAGCCTGACCTCTCTTAGGTTCAAGGAGTGGTAACCCTGCTTCCATACTCCATGAGCTCCTGTAAAAGAGCAGGTCTGGACTGGGTTAGTATACAGAACTAAGTTTGGGAATATAAAGGGCTATGCAAACAGCTCCCAAGTCTATTACTACATGAGGCAAAGGCAGCTTTACAGCTCCCATTTGGTGCAGAAACTATTTGTCTTACTATTACATGTAGATATTTACCTGATTGTCCCTCCTGGCTTTTTCCCCGTTTCGCTAAGTGGCAGATAAATTCAGCCCTACCCTATGCCCCACACCTTCTGAAAAATTATACCCTCCTGCCACTGCAGCAGCAACAGAAACGTCATTGCTGGTGATGACTTGAGTGGGTGACTGGAGCATGGAATATGTCAAATGGAGCCATAAGCCTGCTCTGATGGAGAGCTTGCTTCTGGAGAACAGCATATTGATTTGTTTAAATGCTTATGTTCTGGGTTCTTGTGCTTCCTTTTGCCTTTGTGCCGTGTTTGCCTTTCACCATCACACTGATATACAATGGGTCCCATGGGTCTGCTTCCAAACTGTCACAGTCATGGTATCTGTTGTTGTAACAGATACACAGAAGGGCAGGGAATGCTTTTCTCTTCTCTTTTAGGTGGCTTTAGCATGGGTCTTCCCATGTGAGGCACTGGGGACCAGGGTGTGTGAAGCTGGGCTTCTGCCTTCCTGAGGCACCTCAAGGGATTTTTGGCAGCTGTCCTGGAGCTGATTACATTTGTCTTATGCTGCACAAGGAGATCTCAGCGTAAGGGTTGCAGACGTAGTCTAGGTGTTATAGGTGTGGATGTTATCTGACTCTTCTGCTAAACTGACTTGTATTTTGATGGGTGCTTTTCTGTGTTACTGTGGTTCCCAGCCCTCTCCAGTATTGTCAGAGATAAGGTGAAAGTGACGAATGCACCAAAAGGGAGCAGACACTGAATTCTGTCACCTGCTACTGTCCAAGAAAAGGGACCGCAGGTCCATAGATGCAAGCTGAGCTGGAAGGAGCTTCATAAGTGGAATATACCTGGGAGAGAGAAGCAGCAGAAATCATGGGAGCGAAATGGATGTGGTGGATTAGTAGGGGGCTTGGGCATCACCTCTCTTACTCTGTCTGCATTGACATGTGTGTGAGCCACAGGGAGACAGTGGAGTCCAAACATGCCCTCACCTATCAAGCTGCATTGCATTTTTGCACGTTGCACAAATACAACTCCATGCACTGCCCCACTGTAGCTCTGTTACAGTTGCAAAGGGAAGGTTTATGGGCCAAAGCTTGCTATTGAGCCTTTTCCCGTGTCTTCACTAATGCTGTTTCTTGTTGCTGGGAGGTTGAAGGTCATCATCTTTCATCAGCATTTGGATAATAAGCTGAAGCTGGAACACTTGCGCTGTGTGCATTTCCTTCACTGCTTTCAGGCTTTCTGTGCAACAGATAGGTGCATCTGACAACCTTCTGAAATCTGTCTCCAGACAAATATGAAAACCTGAAAAAAAGATCACTTGGTTATCAAAATAGCAAGCCTGCAACTGTGTGCACAAAAAAGCATGTACAGTGATGTCTGATCTTTGTGGAAAATATCATAAAAGCACGGTCTGGTTGACTGCTAACATAGGCAGTCCTAGAAACTGCAAGTACGTGCTGCATCAGAAGTTGTCTGCACGTGCCCCTAAACTTTTTAAAAGTCAGACTTCCCCTATGGAAACAATAGCTGTTCAAAGTTAGAGTTAGCCTTTCCAAGGCACAAAGGAAAGCCTACAAGGAACAAGCTATGATTAATTTTTTGTTTGCTTTATGCACACACAAGAAAATGCTGTGATATTTTGTGACGATGAATCATCTTGTGTGTGCACACTCATCTCTCATATGCCTGGAAAAGGCATTCTGTATTTTGGGACCCATTTCCTCGTTATCAGAGCCACTATGTTAGGTCTTATAAACCTTTTCAGAAACTGATTAAGCTTCATCTAAAAAAGCAGTTGGGTTTTTGGCCCTCACTATTCCTATTACTGGGCAGCTATTCCAGGGCTTTTATCCATCCTATGACAGCCAAAACCATTTTATTTCCAACCTTAGTTTATTCATTGCCAATTTATGTCATGTGAAGAAATGAATGAATTATCAAATATGCCAGACTGCAGAATAAACAAAAGTGGTGTCACTAAACACCATATCCAGCATTTAGGGAGCAGACCTAAAGTAGATTCAGAAAAGAAAAATCAATGCAAAAGGCCATATAGCTAATTACCAAGTACAATAAATGACTACCATGAAAAATAGGCCATGTCGAGAATAATCTGTGTCAAATGTGGTTAAAGACTGTCCTCCTTAATCCGTTTAAGAATTGAGAGGGTATTAAAACCTGGAACATGTAAATCAGTTGTGAAAGTTTACAATTCACTGAACCTCACGTATCTCCAGGTTGGTATGCATGAAGGGAATTCCAACATGTCACTTTAGGAAAACTTAAGATAGCCAAGACCAGCTGGCGTGGAAGAAAACCTCTACCAGCAAGTCTCAGATTGCCAGCAAACTAGTGTTAAAAAGGGTGCTGTGTTTCGCAATAAAGCATTCCAACGATGTGGACGCTGTGACATGATCTCTCCGAAAGGTGCAGAAGGTGAGATGAGCATCTGTCTCAATTCTTTACAGAGCCCTTGGGTTTGACAGTAGCAAAACATATGCTGCCTGGCAGGTGAGCCCATATTTGATCTACATAGCACTTTCCTTTAATGCCTATGGTCCTGGCAAAAACTGCACAGCATGTAAGATGGCTTTTAGTTAGTAAAACAGGATTTTTGCTCCCAGACCTATGATTTTGCTACAGAATATTTAGTGGGTTTAGTATTCCAGAGATGCAGGTCTGAGCACTGATGAAAGTCTAAAGGTCTGGGTACTGAAATATTTTTAAATAGTCATAGTCCTGGTGTAGAGGTCTTCAAGTGCTCTTATCCATGGTGATCTTGTTTCACATTAACCAGAGTGTTACTCTTCCTACAGAGGAGGTGGCTGAGGATTCGGGAGTGTTAGCAAAATTTGAAATTATATTGTTTTCTCACTGGACTCGGTGATCACCATGGAAAACCCTTTTCACAGCAGCGTACATGTACAGTTATTTCTCAACAATGCATAGGTTTGTATGATCATATTCATGAGCAGAGGAGCATGTTCACACACACCCACATCCACCCCAAAAAAAATACTGTGTCTTCACAAACAGGAAAACTTTTAAATAAATAAATGAAGGGGAGTAAAACATCATCTCTTTGATGTGAAGGGTCAGATTCACAGACTACTTAACTTCCCTGCTGCTGTGCTTTCTTCTCAGTTGTAAGACAAACCCCCTAAGTGCTCTTCCAGTATTGTCAAGATGTTCATTATAACTTACTTTCTTACCTATTCGTTCATATGTTTATCTCTTACTGGTGATGCCATGTAAATAACTTTCTATTATTCACTATGGATCTCTTAGCATCCACTCTTCCTTCAGGATGAAGCTTTTCTTTGCATTGCGTTATTATAGACTCCTTCAAGTTCTTAATAAATTTCAGCTACATCAGCTTTCTGAGCTCTAGATCATGAGGAATTTTAGCACAAGTAAGTATATCCAATGCATATTAGGCCATTTAGAAACAAGTTTAATAATTAACATGCCTAGTTTGGGAAGCAATGCAAAAAATCTGAGTATTTGTTGTTTGGCCGAACTCAGCTGTTTGTGTGTCTGACTTGCTGCAAATGGACACATCCCTATCTCTGAGAACGCCCCTGTGGCCCTTCATAGGATTCAGCATGGATATAAAGTTCCACTAGCATGGATGAAATAGGAGGATCAAGGACATAAATAGCAGAAATGTGTACAGAAAAAAAAAATTAACTCAGTATATCACAGGTATTAAGATATTAATAAATCTGTTAGCTTGTCATAGTGCAAGACTGGCTTATTCTATTAAAAAAACCCTTTCTGTTATGTTGTTAGCCTGAATTGTAGTAAATACAAAAGACACTATCACAAATAGTATAGCATGTGTTGCCTACCTCAGCATGGAAGTTGTCCTCATTAATTGGGTGCGCTTAAAACGTGGGGGTTAGGAAATGATGCAGAGACTTGTTCATGAAAGACTTGCTTCATTCCAATATATGCACAGCCCAGCTAGGTTGCAATTAATAGCTAAGAAGGTAAAACCAAATTTGACTTTAAAGAGAGTCCTGAGCTATGAGTAACTATAATAAGGTTACACATTAAATTACCTTGGAGATCAAAACTAATAAGCCCAAACTAATAATTCCCAGCCACAAGACAACAATTTGTTATTTCAATGAGCCAACTTTGAAGGGATATGAAAGGAACAGAGAAAAATGAGTTCATGTGCAGTTATAGCAGATATCACTTATCACACAGTAATAAGATAGTGGACAGCCCAGATTGCAACTGTGAAATATAGATAAAGCAAACTTGCAAATAGAAGGAAATGTGATCATCTGTAACACTGACAAACAAAACTAAGAAAAAAGAATAGAAAAGGAAAATAGAAATCTAATTCAGTAAAATGTGGAGCACAGATTACAGACTAAACTAGAAACACTCCTAAATTAATAAAAGCGAGATAGATTCCAGTAGTAAATTGGAATGCAGTTGGTTGCAAAGCACGTATTAATGCTCTCTTTCCCTCCGTTGCTGCTTTCTCTGCCTGGAGTGAGCAATCCTCAGAGATTTTGTTTCTCACTGCCATGATTGCTCATTTTTTCAGCAGAGATAATGAGATCGAGGCAGGAATAGCCTTCTTTCATTCCCTTATTCCATTTCATTTCTCTCCTCCAATTTGCACCACAACAATGGCAGAGAGAACATCAAGGACATGAGTTGGGAATGCTTCATGGCCAAGAGGGAAGACACGCTCTGCAAAGGGGTCCTAGATGGAGTTTCAGCTGGAGTTGGGGCACAGTTCTCTCCCTGTCCTCCCCACTGAGCTGGGTTTCTCCATCTTCCCATGACTCTGTGTGATCCTGTCTGGGACCCAGAGGGAAACTGAGATGGGCCAACAGGGGAAGAATGAGGCAGCCATGAGACTTCTTGGATGCTTGGCTCTGTTGGTTCATCCAGCAGTGCCCCACACTGGAGCAGTGCTGTGAGGAAGATTTTGCTAGGAATAACCCCAAATCTGTGTGTGCTTATTTTTATAACAAACTGCTAGGAATCATCCTAGCCAGGCGCTTACAGTCAGTGCTCAAAATGGAGGCACTCCTCCTTTGCTGTTTCATAGATCTCACCTGGAAAGCACAGAACAGGAGGAAATGGTAAGGAAGGTGTGTGCCCTGCAGTGCACTTGTGCAACCAGAAGCCAAAATTAGCAGGGAGACCATCTAATTGTATTTGTTCTGCTTACAAATAGATAACCCCCCTGCTAATTTCAGCTTCTGCTTACAAAAGTGCTCTGCAGTATTCACTCCCCCCTCCCTCCTGTTCTCTCTCTGATTTTTTTTTTCTTCTCTCAGATGTGATTTCCTTATATTTCCAGCTCTATTTTCTCAGTCTTTTCATCAATATTTAATATGTGAGTGGAACAGTGGGCAGTTACCTTCCTTTTCTTTTCCCTTTTTTCCCTCTAAAAGTGCTGGTACTCAGCGCTGGCTGCAGAAGCGCTTGGCTCCTGGGAGCACTCTCTGGGTTTGAGTACTGCCTGCATTAAGGAGCCAAAGCCTAACCTGAGGCTGCCAGAGGGGGTTTAAAAAAGGCAATAATGACTAATTGACCTCTTTAATGAGCTTAGGAGTTATAAAGTAGATAATTGCAGTGCATATGACATATTTTATCTACGTTTTCAGAAAATCTCTGATAAGGATCTACATGACAGGCTGTTTCTGAAGATGAACCTAACAGAGGCTGAGAAGGACATGGCATAGAAATACATGAAAGAAAACGAATTTTCTGTGCTGAGGGATCTTTGTCCCCCAAAAGGGAAGAGTTAAGTGTGATTAATACCTGGATTGATAGTTTGATTTTAAATAAATTACCTAGCTAGAAAGACCCACTGTAACTCACTGTATGTGCTGATGATACTAAATTATGATGCATACTGAGCACAAAATGAGTGGCAAGAAATATTCATCGTGCCTTAGATCAGCTCAGTAATTGAGCTGACACATGGCAAATTAAATTTATTACTGAGAAATGTGAAATAATGCACATTGTTCTTGATATAGAGATGACAAACATAAAGTCACTCTAGAACATTTTTGACAAAACAGCCTTTACTAGAAGATAGCTGTCCTAGACAATGTATACAGGGAGAGAAATATTTGAAAAACTGAACACAGACGGGACTGGCTTTGGCATTTGGTTTTCTCTCTATTACAGTGTATTGCTCCTGCCCATTCATTACTTGTTTTTCCAGTTCAACACAAAGCTCTTAAGTTGCTCAGGTTTTCTGAAATCTCTTCTCCATACCTTGTGGTTTTACTAGGATGAAAAACAAAGTTAACTGGATGCATGAAGAAAAGTCCCTGAGTCTTAGAGCTGGAAAAGCAAGGCAAGTGCAGTAACTGAACTTTTAAAATGTGCTGGAACAACCACCCTGAAAACACCATTCTATTTTACCCTTGTATTGGTGGCAGTAAGGTAAAGAGAAATGAAAATAGTTGTTTCATAGGACGTTGTATTGGGACTCGAGTGAAATGCTTGATGTGGGTTTGGCCATATATCTGGCTTTTCATAATGTGCGCACTATGTGTTGTTGTTAAAACTGCTTATGGCTAAGATTTGAGGCACACACCTGGATCTTGGGAGATCTGATGAATTCATTACTTAATCCAGATCTAATAGCCCAGGGCAGTGTCTGTGTGATTTGTTTTGGTCTTTCAGGGTTAACACCAGCGCTTCCCATTATCCTACTGTGTGGCTGCCGTGATTCCCAACACCTATTTTTCATCTCTTTACAGTCATGCATCTCTGAATTCACTGGATTAAGTAAAAATGGAGCCTACTTTTCTATTTTTACTTCTCAGTTTCCAGCTTAATTTTCCAGGTGTGATGGGCAGTTTCCTGCTAACGATTGGCAATAGAAGCTGGTGCTCGGGAGAATGTTTTGGGAGGACTGGTGATGCAAGGAAGAGCAGGGGTAAGGGCTTCCAGGCACAAACAGCCACCAGAGAAAAATACAGACATTTGTAGGGGAAACGGCCAAACAGATGATCAAGGCTGCCAACGGAGTAGAAACAAAAAAATGAGATATATCTGATTTTTTTTTTAAGGAAAGGCTAAGTTGTGACATTTGGGTAGGAGTCTGTGGTGCTTAAATTCATCACAGCAGAGGGAGAGACACTGTCACAGGGGCAACTCACAAGACAGCAGTCCCTCTGAATGGTCCTGATGACCGCAGGATACTTGTAGAGCTTTATTGACGCCTTGATTACAGTCATAACACACTTAACTATGTGACTCATTAAAATTACCACCTTATCAGAACTAGTCATTTTAGTTGCTGCTGGTGGATGCAGACCTATCTCTATGGTATATGCTCCTCCTTTTGTTTTTTCAGCCACCAGGATGGTTTTGGTTTCAGCTTCCAGTGTTATACTGATGACAGGTATATGTGATTTGTTTCTTCACTGCTCAAAGCCACTTAATCTCTTTGAATTTACTTTGAATGTCAACATTTTGAAATGTCTCTATAAAAATCTGTCACTATTCTCTTAATTTTTTACTTCATTTCTTTTGCCATCTGAGCTCTGCTTCATGAAGGCAAGGAATTGCCTCTTTTTCAGGATCATATTACACATTCTATTTACAAAGCCGTCTTTTTATGATTTGGAAACATCTCACAAACCAAATATACACAAAAAGAGAAATGAAAAGGCTTACCTTTGTAGCACATTTTCCTTTCCTCTGGATTTCCCCCTGGTAGAATTCAGTTGCAAACACAACAGCATTTGATTCAACTCCTAAAATATACCTTGTTAATAATGGGTTTCTAGTTCAACAGTATAGTCCAGATCCATTCCTGCTTTTGCAATTGTTAGTGCAATTGGGCTTATGATTTAATTTTAAATTGGACTGCTCATGGACTTAGCAGGCAGTTTTACAGTAAGAGCCTATGGTTTTGAGTGTCTGGACACTCTTGGTGTCTCATTTTTGAACAGTCTCCTTGAGACTCTTGAATAATTTGGCTTCCAAAGTCTTAAGTCAGGAAATTTCAGTCATAAAATTTTAACTGGAATTTATCATTGACTTGAGAAAAAATGATAGCCTTTTTTATGAAGAGGAAGAGCCTTTTGTACTGTTCTGTCAAAATTCTTAGAATAAAGGATTTTTTTTTTTTTTTTTTAAGTGAAAGGAACATGTGGTGATAAGAAATTAAAATAGAGAGCAGGTAGTTTATCACTGGAAACAATATCCTAAAGATGAGGTATAGCATTTTTTAAAGTTGGATAATATATGAGCTAGACTTTGGGAATGAATGAACTTTACTTCTCACATCCAGCTCTATGAAGACACTGCCACAAGTCCATCGGAGAAACTGGTGGTTCTGTAATAAGCACAGGAAATTATTGCAAGATGAAATCTTTAAATGGCATTTTAAAAATTGTTACTAGCTGATACTTGCCTAGATCTGTTGCAGTAATCCACCCTCAAAATTTTGCTCAAGGTACCACCTACTGCTTAATTTCCACTTTCTAAGAACACTAATAAATCAGAAGTCAGTCTTTTTTTTCCCTACCACTACACTGAATTGGTCTGTTTGACTGATTGTAGGTTTTGATGTGAAAAGTGCCTTGTTATCTAGTAGATGATCTCTGCTTTTGAAAAAGCAAGTATGTTCATATGGATTGCTCTATGCTTCTTCATGCCATTTGATACTATTGATCACAGAAGCTTCTCTCTTGCCTCCAGGAACCTTGAGGGGTAAACAGAAACACCCTTAAATTACTTAGAGCCTTCATCTCAGATTAAAACCAAAAGTTTGATTGGGGCAAATGGTTTTCCATGTCAGCAACCATCCCTTGAGAGCCTCTACAAGGGTTATTCCTCTTCTCCCCTTATAAAACATCTATGTGATTCCACAGAAAACTGGTATATATATCCTGATGCTTTCCAAAGAAACCATTTATAAGCACCAACTTTTTCTCAGTGATACAGAATTTAAAATCCTATCCTTTTCCTTATTATCTATTTTTTTGGTTAATGGGAAAATAAGTTTTCAATATCCATTCCTGCTGCCATCATATGGAAAAAATACTTCAGCCAAAATCATCTTAAAGGCTCACCTCTGTAATCACCTCTCTTCCTCTGATATATTTCTCCATTGAATCTCTTCTGTGCCACACCAAGTTCTTACCTTTTCTCATGATCTTCAGGCTGTCTGGCCTTTCCTTCTTGTCACGCCTAATGTTGCTATTAATTTCACACTACCTAGGTCCATCCACCAGTGATGTGAGTTATGACATCCTGCTTGTCTTCTCGTTCCATATCTGTGTCTTTGCTCTCATGCCATCAAATGCTCCTTCTGAACTGGTAAACTGCAAGGCCATACCCTTTCTTTATATAAACCACTTTTTTTTTTTTCCTGCAATGCTTCTGGGAAATCTAATTAAGGACTAGATCTATCTTTCGTAAAGCAAACACTACCATCAACTTCAGTGCAGGTTGGACTGGACTGTAAACTTGCTTACTCATTGTCTACGTGAATTTCAAAAATGTCTAATTGATTAAAAGTCAATGGGACTTGGTTTTCTAAGTCACTCCAGGGCTTTTGAAAATCCCTCTTCATATCTTTTCAATGAAATCAGAAGTCAAATCTGCCTTCAACAAGTAACCACTTTCTACTTCTCGCCTTCTTATGTCCTCCCTCATAACTTATTGGCTTCCTATCATGTCACATCTGACATTAATTGCTAAGGTCTGTAGGACTGAAAAAAATACCTTTTCTGTTAGGAATACTTTGGGGCAAATTTAAGCTAAAATTATAGTAAATATTTTTGTTTCAACAGGAGAGCCTTTTCTTTACCTGTTCATGTTGAAGATGGTATTGTTGGCATATTTCATAACTTTTTGGCAGGTAATTATAGTGTTCTTCCCTAACCTTGCCCTATTTTATGTATGCATGTGAAGCTAAGGCAGTACAGCAAAAGGAGAGGTAGGACCATTCAGGGCCAGATCATGATCTCAATTCATGAACAAAATTCCTATTGCGAGATGCCAGCTTGCAAGGGGAGGATGTGATTGTACCAAGGAGTGTCTGTCTCTACCCCATGTAGCCACAGAAGGGGCAGTAGCAGTTCTCTGGGTTAAACAAAAAACAGTGACTGGCTTTGATACCAATGGACAGTGTGTTTGTTAGTATGGAAACTTTCAGAGATGTAGAAATGCCACCAAGTCACAAGACAGTTTAAGTCCCTTAATCTAATGAGAGGCAAGGATGTAGATATAGGTCTGAAAAAGGTAAAGGAAACTCTGAGAGGCGATCTGTGCGGAGACGCTTGAATTCATCACTAGAATTGTGAAGTCAATGCCTCCCATGATGTCTTCACAAGAATAAAGTAGATTCACATCACTAGATCTTATGCTTCCTTTGAGAAGGAAAGGTCCTTCCTATTTGACTTCCTTCCTATTTGATTTCTGATTTATCAAGTGCTCCACGTATTTTGTTTGATGGGGGTTGATATGCTCTGAGTGTGAGACTTCATGGAAGTAAATGTAGTGATGTGGATAAAGAGTTTGAAAACCACTACTATCATAGGTGCAGGACAACATTTGGAATCAATTGCAAGCAGATCATCGTTAACTGTTCTGCTGGCCAAATTCGATTTAAATCAGGTAGGTGATAAATAATTCAGCCCACCTACTTGGGAATCATAGTTCTTCTATTCTGGGACTGTCAAGAAATTTGATTCTGTTGTTTGCACGTGCAGATCAATTAGAGGAATAAAAGTATGCTATGCAAGAAAATGCCAGGGTAGAGATGAAAGGTCAGGCCCTGAGCACCAGAAATTACTCCCCTAAATCCTTATTTTAGAATATAAATAAAAAGTAATCTCGTGGCCAGAGGTGCTGAGCTCTGTGACTGCAAGTCCTCATGAAAGCTGGTCCTCTCATTTGTCAGCGGTTAGTCCTTTGCTAATCACCTCTTCCATCAGAACAGCTCTGTAAAGTAGCGAGCACGAACCTGCCTCCCACATGGAGCAAAATTCCTACCATCATCTCGAGAGAAAAGAGGGCAGGTAGGACCCAACGCTGCTCTGTTTGTTATTATAACAGCTTCAGTGCCACCAGGGTGATGTCCCAGCACACGTGTGACTCCCACGTGTTCATGAGGCCCATGAGCCCACCACTGTGCTCTAACCTGTTACGAGGAAATGGCAAATCAATCACTTGTACATTTGACAGAAGCATGTATGGGACTAGAAGTAATTGCTGCAATCTACCTAAAATATCTGTTGAGTCTTTTGCCCCTCCTCTTCCTCCTCATCCCCCACCCCAGGCAAGGGAACACAGCAGCTGCCTTGCAGTCCTGCAAATATTGTTTCCAGAGCTTTTGCTTCTGTAGGGTAAAAAACAACGCTCTCCCCATGCCCCTTGCAAACTGCCTGCTTGCAAGCATCAAGGTAAACATTTAAATGTCACTTAAACATACAAAAAATAGGTAGGAGGCACATTAAAGAAACTTCATCTCCACTTCACATCAACACCACTAAACGCATTGTTACAACAGTGACTAAAACTGTCTAATAATATCATCAGTGGCAACTGGTCAGTTAAAATGTTTTTTAATTGTGACTTGAATGTGTTTATCAACCTCTTTTTGTGACATTAAAAAGACAGCAAGAGAAACACATGGAGACATTGTCCTCGAGGGAAAGGATTAATCATCAGTGAGTGAGCAGGCCTAAGCAGATGGTCAGCTAAGCTTTCCTGAAGTCATTTCTTCTATCCACCATTCAGTGTCACTGCCAGAAATGAGAAGAAGTGTTATCTTGACATTGAACATCTTTATAATAAAATCACTAATTGGCGTCTAATACCAAAGGCTTTATAGCTGTAAAATTGCAACAGAGGTAGCTAAGTGGTTGACTGGGTTTCATTTTAATAAATGCTATTTTAAAAATCCTTCCTTAGCATAGTCGACATTGTGCTATCATTGTGAGACCTCTCCGCATACGATGGTGCGTCTCCGTTAGCTCAGTTCCAAATGGAACAATTGGGAGTGTTTTTAACAGCAAAGCAAATAAATGTGTCACTGCCATTGTACCGTTATTTTTCACGTACAGGTAATGCTAATATTTTACAGGAGATGTTCGTTAGGATTTAGTTCTCAGATTTTTCTTGGTTTTTGGCAACCAGAGAGAGTCTGTCATAATAAATTATCACTTTTGGTCTTGGAAATATATTTTTTATGAAAGCTGAAAATGTGTCGGCATTGGACATCCATGAAATTCTCATGGTTTATTAAGGATTTCTGTTTCTTTTATCCTTCTCCTTTTAGCCAACAGCATTTAGAGAAAATATTTCTTTCCCCATTAGCCATCCACTTTTTTTTAAAGATACAATCAAATCTGGGCTGGAAAGAGTTACTAATTACAGCAGTTATGTGAATATAGCCATTATTTTTATTATAATTTGAATGTGTGTGTTGTTTCCATCACTCGTATTCTCATTTAGCAAATCTTTACGTAAAGTGAACGGTGAGGACCAGATTCTGGCTTCACCGGAGTAATTCAGAGACTCTGGACCGTGTTTTGGTGCAGCCGAGGCAGGGGTCGGGCTCGACAGCCCTTCTTGAGAGCACCTTGAGTGGTGCTTGACCACAATGCAACCAGTATGAGGCTGCTGTGCTGGTAACCGGGCCTGATCCGAGGTTCATTTAAAGCCACAGAAAGAATCCTGTGGACAGTAATAGCTTTTAAATGGGGCTTTTCATTCTTTTACAGTGAAATTTCAGATTTGCAGAGAGGGTTAATGCCTGGAAAATTATATAAATATGTTATGTCATAATATTATATGTCCCAAAATATTGGTAAAGGGTGTTTTTCCCAGAGATTAGAGCATTAGTGAAAAAATAATGATTAACCTTTAAAATCAGATTGGCATTTCTTTTTTCTCCAAATGTAGAATTAATACGCATTTTTTAATCATTAGTGTAATTTTCAGGATGATACTTTTGTTCTTTTGGCTGTTGAACTGTTACGGCTGCTAGTAACCCTTCAAATTGTTTGCTTCATTCAAGCATTCTTTTTTGAATAATTCATTAGGCATTATTATCCAAGCGTGGAACACCTCATTTAGCACTGGTGATCTTTTCCTTATGTGTAGCTGACAGGCAATCAAAGTTTTTATCAGTGCAGAAAATTTGCAATTCAGAAATGTAGTTGCAGCAATTAGTAGCTATCAGGTAGCATAGGAAGGACAGCTTCATAAAAAGAGAGAGTTGAATGAGCTCAACTGATGTTAGCACAAAAGTAATGGATAAAACTAACCAGCTGTTTCTAAATTTACCAAATGGAACATTCCTTTTTCTCTGAGTAGAAGCTTTAATTAACTTTGTGTTATGTGTGGCTTCACAAAAGGAGAAGTGACTAGGTGACAGAATATCCCTCTTTCAGTGCCCTTCACTTAATTTTGTAACTGTATTAAGATGCCCTGTCGATACCCAGCTCGCTCACTCTCTCCCTTGCAGGACAAACTTGCAGGCTTTCTCTTCGCTCACCTTAGATCCAGAGCAGAGCGAGAAGTTTTTTAAAATGTACAGTAACTTTGTTCTCTCTCTCTCACTGATGCAGCAAATGTTGAGGTTTTCATGCTGCTGCCAGAAGCTTGCTGAAGTTTGGGCAGTTGGGGTGTTTCAGTGAGCACTCTGGGTGGACTCCCAGCGCGGCCGGCTGCAGCGACTCTCGATCTGAGAATCCAGATACAGATTTCTAGGAAACAAGGTGGGAGAAGAGGCTGTGGGAGCAGGAGGAAAGAGTTAACTTTTAATTTCATATTTTAGCAATTATTCTAGCTCTTTTCCATGTTGCAGATCAGGTGATGTTTGTGATGGATTTGAGCTTTCCACTTTCCAGAATATGACTCAGGTCTCATTGGGCCAAAGAGAAGAGGAAAGCGTTAGTGGCATTTGCCACCTAGACTGTTCATTGGAGTCCTGGGCATTGGTCTTGCTCCTGGGATGATTTATCTGGTTTTGTTGGTTTGGTTTTTTTTTTTTCAGGATTTAACTTCAAAAGCACAACTGTCCATGGGCTGCTGAGGGGATCCCATGTCCCCACGTTCTGGTGAGTGCTCTAATTGGCTTGTGGCTGTTACATCTCCATCACCTCCTCTTATCATGTTTTAAAGTAAGAGTGTACCCTGATCTCTTCATGAAAAGAAAAAGAAAAGCCTGAAGGTTCTTATTGGAAGAAGTTTCCTGGCACTGGATCCCAGACAAGCATTGCCTGCCTGATGCCCCGCACAGGGCAGCTGGCCGGTGAGAGGGGCAGGCAGGAGAGGACACCCCGTTCCCCAGGGGCTACCTCCAGGCAGCAGGCTGTGCAGCACACTGGCTGCAGGGCAGTGCAGGAGGCCTGGGGGAGCAGATCCCCTTCTAAGGTCCCTCACTCTCACTGAGCACAGCAGATGGAGGCTACAGGCGTGTGAGGGCATTTACTGGGGCCAGGTCTGTAGAAATCAGCATGGCAAAGCTTGTGGCTCCAGGGCTTCTGTCCTGTCTTGTAGCCTTTCACGGGTGAAGTTTCAACAAAGCTCTTTTGCTTTTTAATGTGAGCCCTTCAGCGTCCAACTGAAAGGAGAACACTCAAAGTGCAGAGCAGCCCAATTGCTTCAAGAACAAGAAGGTATATGGAGCAAGGCACTACACCAGCTACTTATGTGTCATGGTGATGGAGACTGTGATAACTGGGAGGAAATGCAGGGAATTTGTTGCAGTGCGATTTAGAAACATTTAAAAACTCCTCTCTGTGTGCTTATTGCTGGCCCACTGTATTCAAACAATCCTTTTAAGCACCAGTATTGAGCCACGCATGGGAATTGTGAACATTATTTTATCCATTGTGTTATCTGCTTCCTTTTAGCGAAATGAAACGATGCCATGTTTCACATACTGTTCCTTCCCCTGACAGTAGCCACAGGGCTCAGGAAACTGCTCGGAGCCGTGTGGGCCATCTCCAGCAAACGCTCCCATCTGGGCAGGCGCTTGGGACGCTGCAGAGGAGGCAGGTGTGCAGCTGCCAACCCCCACTCCCCACGGGGAAAACTCTGCATTCCCAGCAAAAGGAACCTCTTGGCGCGTTCTGCCGTCTCGGGGGTCTGCCTGGCCTTTTGCTGACAGCGTAATTTCCTTAGGAGTCTCAGAGTCTGACATCTCTGTTCATGACCCTTTTTTCTGAGCAACATTAATATCTGCTGCAGGTCTGGCAGGTGCAACGGCCGCTAATTGTGTCTGCATCGCCAGGCCTTATTTGAACACCCCTCTGACATCTGAATTTCTACATGGGCAATGAACAGACCTCCTTTTCTCCTGGAAAGAGTGCACTGCTCACTCGTGAGCTCTTGGCCAACAATTCCCCATCAAGAAGAAACATATCGTTAGGAAATTTGCCTAAGCCGTCATTGCGAACACTCATTGGTACGCGTGACGGAACTGAATAACATTCGCCAGTCTGAATTCTGGCTTGTGTCACAGGCACAACTGAAGCATCTTTTTAAGATGAGCAAGGAGACATCTACCTCAAAAAGCCAGAAATAGCTGATACCCACTTGACTGGCATGGCCATCTGAGGTGGCGGAAAGCAGCACAGTGGGAACCCACAGTGACCAGACACTGAGCCAGGCAGAGGGTAAGTCTGGGCTGATGAGCTGCTATGTGGGTGAGCTTCCCATCCCTCACAAGCCAGTGAAGCACGAGTAACCTGGCACTGATTACTCATCCCTGGCACTGGTTACTCAGTCCCATTCATTTTTCAGAAGTAAATAAGATTTGGAGAACAGGCTTTCTTCATAATAAATAAATAAATAGATAATGTCCCTGTGATCTCTACCACAACTAGCCACCTAATTAAGTAAACATTTGAAATATAAACAGTGTATTAAGATAACAGTTAGTCAATACTAGATTTGTGTCCCAACTGGTTCTCTCTACCAGCAAGTGCTGAGAAGCTTCTGAAATCCCACGTTTTTCTTGATGTCACAAATATATGTGTATAGATTTTAATGTTGGGAGAAGCTAAAGAACCTTTAGGAAGGTAAACAGAGAAATCTCAGACTTGAACGTCCTGAGGTTTTTTTTCCCCAAGACTTAAAATTCTCATCACTTCTATTTAAATGAGCCAGTATAGGTCCTTTGGATTGTGAATTAACAAGTGCTGCTAAGACTGAAAGAAATCAACCTTCTGCACACCCTGGCTTTGCTGGAGAGTGGAGTTAGACCCCAAGTATAGTTCCTAACTCTTCTTAATTTTTCGTGAATTTTTTTTTTTGGGGGGGGGCGTATTTTTTAAATGGAACAAATATGACGTTGTAGCAAAATTAAGATTCAATAGTGAAATGCAAGAGTGAATGAGAACCTTTATATATATAGCCCCATCATACTGACTGGGTCTTTTTTTTTAATCCTGTTTCGGTTTCTACACAAGTTCCCAGGTTAGACATAAATATTTTATGACATGTCAAAACTTGGCTTGACGCTTTTCAGAACTGTATAGAACTGGTTCCAGCTCTAAAATGTCTCCAGCTGAAAGCGTCTGAGATCCCATTGGAACTGGAGGAAATTACTTGTATTGCACCCTATCCTGATCATTGGATTCTCAGACCAAATGAAATGTAAAGCTGTGTCCTAGAAAAGCCAGGGTGTTTTAACTAGAGAGGAAGAAGAATCCTGAGACAGGAAAGTAGATAGACCTATTTTAATACTGAGTTTTTAGAGGATTTTTATCAAAAAGTCAGGTGGAAATGATATTGTTGTATCCATGCAGGAAGACGGTCTATTAATTCTCGCCAGATGTGATAAATTGCTCAGTGTTACATAAACCAATGCAGTTTTGGTGGTCAGCACCAACTGAGATCTCCCCTGCCATGCTAATATGTACTACCTAAATCAAGCCATAAGCTTTTGACCTTGAAAGGTAGTGGGAAAGCCTGCAGGAACAGGTGCCTTTTTGAGATTTCTAGTGCCCTTGGACATTTATTGGAAATATTTTTAGGAGGAAAACTTTTCAAGCGAATAAAGTTAGAACTTCTCTGAAATGTCAATCTTATTTCAGATTCACACAATACGTTGAGTCAAGTAACTCCTTATGTTTAAGCTCAGATCCCTCTACAGCTTTTTGGACAGTGAGAGTTGCACAGTCTCACCGTCTCGTGCACTTACTACTGCTGTTCCAAATCCTATGGAAAAGGGCAAAAGGAGTTTGAGGTCTGTCACAAGGTATGTAGTCCTAAATCTGTGCCACTGAAGCATGAAGCCCCCGCTGCAAGGTGTAGTAAATGCTAATAGATGACATTGCATTGCTTTTGTTTTCTGAAACTCTCCCCTTTGTTTCCTGCTTCACCAGTGGAGGAAGTGGCTGAGCACAAGGACTAGTCAACACATCTCTCTTTATTGTTGTTATTATTTTGGCAGAGGTTGGTCTGTATTCACTCCCACCTGGGTGTGGAGACACCAGCCTGGTGATTTGTCCTCTGAAACTGAACCAAACCCTCTGATAAATACTAAAGTTATGGGGAAGAATTTCCCTGGCTGGTCAAAAGTTTTGGAGAAGCTTAACTCAGATGAATCTGTTGGTCACAAAGGGCAAAGTTCCCTAATGAATTTCTCTCCCAAACTTTTCTGATAATTAAGAAGAGACACTGGTCACTGAGGTCATCACTGAGCAAGCAGAGGAGGAGAACAAAAACACTAAATGATTGTTTCACCAAAACTATTGTGTAACCATTCCCACGCCCAAGACATACCTTTCCATCTGGTCTCACGGTTTTTTCCAAGGGCGGTTTCTTTCTTCTCTAATTATTTTTTCACAAATCAAATGTAGTTATTACACAGTCAGAGAGCATTAGTCACCTTATGTAACTTCACAGTAGTGAAAAGCAAAAGCAACACACAAAAATTTGGTAAGTAATAAAAAAAATAAGGGATGATGATGTGTACGTGGAAAGAAATGCAAGGCAGAGAAATTGCTCTGGATGCGTCACCACTTTCTCAGGTGTATCACAGAAGTAAAAGGGAAGTCATCTCACCTCGGTGTTGTCTTGAAGCACCTGAGATGTAATCCATCTAAAATTCAGCAGAATAACCGTTTATGTACCGCTAGGAATTAATTACTTTGTAGGTGTAGATTTGAGAGGTAACTGAAGCACTAAAGACTAGAAAATATATTAAAAAAAAAAAAAGATGGACAGCTAACCACATGCTTCATGCCAACATGAAGGCAACATGAAGCCAACATGTCTTTCCTGCCAACAGGACTTTTACTGTGACTTCACTGGAACATAAGAATAACCATAAGGACTCAGAGGAAGGCACATCTCAGCATCCTGTCTCCAGCAGTGGCCATAGCAAGCACCTAGGGTAGAGTAAGAACAAGGCACGCATCTATGATATTTCCATATGATATTACTCTCCGAGTCTCAAACTGGTTTTGATTTAAGAGCTTGCCCAAGTCTAATGCAATTTGTCCGTTTAAGTGCTCTCAGTAGATCTCTTTCAAGTGCTTGTCCAGTCTCCCCTTTCCAAATCCACATCATCTGCTGGCAAGGAGATCCATAGGTTGAGGAGCAGATTACGAGATTCTGCCTCTTGCTTCCTTTCGGAAAAAAAATAAGACAACTTCTGGAGACTCACTGTGGTCAGCTGTCTGGAGACTTTCTTTGATAATTTCTGAATGAAGAACTCTTGTGAACAGTTTTGATAAAATGCCTAACTCTTAATTGGTAGAGAATACTGCAAAAATCACACAGGGTTTCTATTCCTCATTTCATTGCAGCATTGACATATCCCCAAATATGCATCTTTAGGTTTCGTCTTTGTCTTGAATGAGAAATGTCAATGGATTTCAGGCTGTTAGTAGCTCACTAAATACTAGTAGCATTATTAAAAAGCATTCAGATTGACAGCTGGTCTAGAGTTATGTATTTTAAATGACGTCCACTCCCTTTTGGAATTGCCTGTCATTTGAATACACAGAGACCACATTTTTGCATGTATACAAAAAAAGAAATCATTGGTTTATTTTTATAATCTGAATACCTTTTCTTTTCCAGTGTAGCATAGTAGTGTCATGCGTTGCCTCTGTAGTGAGGGACCCATCACAAAGTTCAGATTTGGAGCTGAGCCTCAACCAGTATATGGTTGTTATGATCCATGTTTTTTGTGCAGGTCCTTCCCCAAAGGTAGATAGGATTTCAACAGGCCACTCTTAACATCGTTAAGGATGCATAACTCAATAACCCTGTGACTCCCAAGCGCTTTAGACCAGTGAACCACTGTCAGCCATTGATGTCTTGCAAACTCCCCAGCCTCATATAGAGCCTGGGACACAAGGTGACAGGGCAGAGACATAAGGGGTTTCAGTCAAGGTCCCTGTCATACCAAAGTGACAGGTTCATATGTGTTGCTGTTTAGTATTTTCCTAGAGCATGAAAGGACTATTTATTAGGACCTTAAGGATGGCAAGGGATCAGCCACAGTTTGGAAACTACAGCAATGTAAAGAAAAATCCAAAGATCTGCTGTTAGGAGTCAGCTTCACTGCTTGCCAGTGCTGGCGAGCACCTGGTCAGGCCTTCGGCAGGCAATATATGGCCATAGCTCTTCATCAGCCAGCGTGATGAAGTTAGTTTTGTTCAACTGGAGACAGGAGCATGTGGCTCCTGAAACCCAATTATCTGAAAATATGCTTTGTGCATTGCTAATAAGAGAGGGAAATAGTGCCGCTAGACATTGGCTTCAGCTCCCTAGCCGAGAGCCTGTTAGGAGGTGCAGACAAATGTGTTGGTGCCTCACACTGATGACGAGAAATAAGATTATTGAGTTGGTGGTCTGTGAAAAAGGAATAAAGTTCGATTTGGTCCAGAAGCTAGAAAGATACATACATAAAACATTTTAGGTGCTGCTACAAAATATATCTAGCTCTGTATCTATTTTTAGATATATGAAATGAACTGTAGATCTTTCTTATGTGGTTATGCTTACCTGCCTTGCTTCCTATTCAAGGAGCATTACACAATGATTAAGGAGTATGATCATGACTCTTATTGAGACAAGAGTGTCTTGTCAATTAGTAACCTAATTATTGACTGGAGATTGTATCAGAAAATTCCCACATATTCAAATTAATACTGGATTATAAAACTTTCTGCCGTAACTTTGTATTTGTAACATGTGCCTCTGAAGTCCTATCAATAGCTCTTCCCTTGCTCTGTTATTGGGTGCCTTGATTAGAGCAGAGCAAATGCTCCGGCGAGTGTCAGGATTTACTGTTTCTCTGCTCTTTTTGGAGTTACTGTGAAATAGTTCCTAATGCTAAAGAGAGGCTATAACATGCTAAACTGCAGGCATGTAGGAACAGTACAAGGTGTTGTCAGCTATGGGAAAGACAGCCTATTTTCAAAACCTTGTGAATGAGTTAATGCTGTTGCTAGGAAAAGATTTGCCCTTTTACAGATCTGAAGGGAGGTAATGTTGACAATAAGGAGTAGAGGCCTAGCAAGATTTTAAGTTTTTGTGTGACTTTTATTTCGGGGAAAGAAAGGGCATTGACAACAACAGCTGCCTGTAGCACAGCTTCCCCTCCTTTTTTTTACACTTGACTTCTAATGTGGATTCCAGGCATGATTCAGCAAACAGAGGGAAGAAGATTTTTACAGACATGGACTGGCACAGTATTAGAAAAAATGACGGGGGAAAAAAAATGGAATAACAAAATGGGCTGTCTTTATTTGATGCATCTAAAATATGGATCTAAACAAACATGCATAAGCCTTAATTTGTAAGAGTTTTGTGTGGCTCTTGCTTTAACTGCACAGTCATTTGCCGGGAAGGCAGACTCAGGGTAACGGGGCTCTCTGCGCTAACTCAGAGAAGGTCCCAACTCACCTCTAGGCTCAAAATGAAAAAGATAAAACCACTAAATTGCATTATCTGGAGATTCATTTTATTGTTATTTGAGTACATGGCCAATAGACAAAGAATGATTTTGTGATCCGGAAATGCCAGCAGTGGCACTGACAGCTGCGGTACTTCTTCCCTCCTTCCAAACTAAGTGCTCCCTTTCCAAACCTGGGACAACATTTTTAAGCTTGAGGAACAGATTTTAAAGGCAACAGTAAACCTCAGGAGTTCTTCCAGCCTATCCTCATGCCCCAAGACAAGAGCAACTCTTTCTAAACCCCACCTACTAGACTGAAATATTTATATACATAAGCTATTCACCTTAAGTAGGCAACTATGAGGAGGCAAGGGCTGGCCATATATTAAGTTGAAAGCACACTGGGCACACATAATTAGAGGGATAGAAGAGAAAAAAAACTTCTGAGGAAGACAGAAACTTGATCAGTGTGGGAGTGACAGATTTTTTTCAGTTGGTTCTGAGAGTTGGTGGTTATTGTATTTTAGCATATGATTAGAACAGCTTATGTTGGGATATTGTTGAAATCTAATGGACAGTGGATAATCTTCAGCAATTTAAGTATGAATTAAAATGATTAATTTCTCCTTTTGTTGAAATGGTAGCAGTGTGTTTCATGTTACTGGTACAAATAATTTATACAGCTGATGAGAGTAATACTGTATTGACAGCAACATTAGAAAGAAGCCTGTAAATTATGGATGGCAGCACAGACCTTCATAAAGCACCATTTTTCTTTTTGCAACTTTAAATCCCCAGAAGTTTATACCCATAGTGTCCATACCTCCTCCTCTTTAGTAACTGAAGACTGTTCCTCTTTAGTTAAAAAAAAAAAAATCAATTGAAACTGGCAAGGTCAGTCCAAATATTTTTCAGTACCACGTGTGTCCCCTGATGGTTCAGGAGATCTCAAATCTACACGTTTTGTTGGTTCTGGGACTGGCAAAGAAACAGCAGAGGAGGGACTGACAGAGACTACAGAGTGCTGGTGATGTGCACAGAGATGCAAACGTAGCTACCATTTCTACACTAAAGTTTTAATAACGCTTTCGTTTTCTCTTAAGATTATCAGAAATGGAGACTCATCCCTTGTGATCCTATGTTAATTGTGCTGTTTATGATAATAACTTTCTTGATTATTTTGGATGATTTGAGTTCTAAGACTTTTCTCATATATATGTGAGTGCATCTGCATGTTTTAAGATATGAAAATTGCTCTGGTGTATTCCTGTTAAATTGCATGGTAATAACTATAACAATATCCCACATAAATTATGACTGTGGAGACTTACCTACTTGTCCTTGCCTCAACTAATTATATTTCACCCCCATTCACTTTTTTCATGCTGTCACTTCAAATGTATATTTTTTGGTTCTCTAACTCTGCGGTAGCTCTAGTACATTCCCTGACAGCAGAGTGGGTTACAGTTGCAGTGGGGAGACTTGCTGAACTAAACGAACTGAAATGAAAGATATTTTAATCTCTTGACATACAATCCTCAAGTAACTGTATGGAAAGCACTAATTTTTTAAATGAATAAATATTTCTGACACATAATTTAAATGACCAAAACCAGGCACCTCTGGGGACAGATTCGGTGCAGAGGCAGTCCAGCAAGAGGTCAGAGAGAGCACCTCCTTGTTTTTCAGGGCCAGGCCACTGGCGTGAAGCCCAGCATGAGGCCCAGGCTCTCTGGACCATGCGTGAGGAGGAACGGGCTGCCCAGAAGGGCAAGCCCTAAAACCTTGGCCCTCTTGAGGTCCTGGCATTAACCAGCTGGAACCACGAAGGGTGGGATCATAGAATGTTTCCAGGGATGGGGCATCTACCACCTCCCTGAGCAACCTGTTCTAGTGTTTCACCACCCTTGTACGAAATTTCTTTCTCGTATGTAGTCTATATCTACCCTCTTTCAGTCATGCTCTGACTTCTGCCTGTCCTCCAGAGCTCAGCTGTCCAGACCTGCACTTTTAAAATACATTAGCTTATGCTTTATATTGAAGACCCTTGATATGAGAGCACTTGCCCAGGAAGTGACTGACATGAATTCAAGTCCTCCCTCAGTCCAAAAAGATCCAAACTGTTACCCCCAGGAGGGCGACCAAACCCAGGGAGCACCCAAACTACAGCCAGCCTTTCAGCTAAACTATTTATTTTTAGAAGCAATTTACCCTTGAAAAGAACATTCTTCTAGTACACATTTGGCTCTAGGTTTTGTTTTGGGTGGATGGACATCCTCAGAGTGCAGCCTTGCTTGGTAGGGCAACTTTTTGTTGAAAGGGCAGGTCTGGCTGCATGTCTTCTGAGGCTCCAGAGGAGCTGAGGACACGTCATCCCCCATCCCCATGCCTTCTGGTCTGCGTTGTCCCAGGGGAGCACTGCTGTTATTCAGAGACCTCTTTATTCAAAAACTATGCTTTCATTGAGGGATTTTAACACTCTAGAAACTGCCCTAATACCAACGCGACATAAGTTACATAGCAAGCTGTTAGCAAGGTAGGAAATGTATGTACCTGCACCATGAATGCCTCAGTTCACCACTTAGATTTCTGCCATTTACATTTTCTCCTTTTATGAAGCATTTATAGCTCTCTTATATATCCCATTTTACCTTGCATACCCTTCTCGCAAAAATAACGATAAAAAAATTAAAACCCCTCAATGGGAGGAGGATTTTTTTTGTCAAAACACTTCTTAACTTGATAAACAATGAAGTATTTCAGTCAGATTTAAAACCACAATTTCCAAAAATTTTATCAGTTATCCTGGTGACATTGTTACCTTTCTATTCTCTCTGGCTTCTTATACTGTCAAATATTATCAGAGTAGCTAAGCATCTCACGCATAAAATCAATAGCAAAAGTAAAATCTCTACAGGGGTTCGTACTCTCTGGCAATGCTCCCTTTTCACTGGTAAAAAATTTGCTTGAGTCAGGGCTTTTTGTTTGATTTTAAAGAATGAAGGGGGAAAATGTTTAGGAATAAATGTGATATTTGAATCGTGTGAGCTGCGCCTGCGACAAGGAGACTCCTTAGAGGTCCCGGCAGCATCCCCTGAGACCCCCTGGGGTCTCCCCATGCCTGGTGAGGTGGGCATCCATGTGCCCACCTGTACCCGCTGCCTGCGGTGGCACGGGTCAGGGGCGATGACGTGGCTGACCGCAGGCTCTGCCCCGCCACGGGTCGGATCAGCACCTGCAACCGGGCTGGGTGGCCTTTGCACCATGTGGCCCCTGGCAGCCGCAGGGGTGCTGTCCCCGAGGGGGTCGGCGTAAAGCCCTTATTTGAACAATTGACCTCACCTGGCTTCCACACCTTCCCCTGAAATGTTAGATTTCAGTTAAATTGGGTACTTTTATTTGTTTCTAAACCCCTCTCTCTCATCTGTCTGTTGAAGTACTTGGTTCGCCTCCTCCACACCTTTGTGCCATGTTTCTCCCCTCAGGAGTCTCTTTTTCAGGATAAATAGATCCTATTTAGTTTCATATGGAAGCTCTTCCTTAATCTGGATCATTCTCATCTCTCTTGTCTAAAACCTATCACTATCCCCTTTTTTACATCGAGAGACCAGAAGTGCAATGAATTACCTCAAATATGGATGCACCAAGGGTTTAAGCAATGGCTTAATAATGTTTTCTGTTTCTGCTATCTTTTTTCCACCTTTCTGTGCACAGGGACACTGATGAAACCCCCCTTAATAATGTCACCAATGTCATTGTGGAGTTTTCTTTTGTATTGTCATTTGTGTTGCATTTTAGAAAGGAAGAAGTATTTTTAGTAACACGTGAAGCATAAAAGCAGGTGCTGCATCTTTCAGTTTCACAATTTAACCCAAATGGCTTTCTGTGTCATTAGCTTCATGCAGTCCTGCTGAAAAGAACTATAAACTACAATCTAGGCTAGTTTTTTTCCACATAAAATTTCCAGCAGCAGCATATGTGCTTGTCGTGTAGTTGGGGCTGATCCAAGCCATGCAGCAGTGCATTGGATAGGGTCGTGCCCGCAGTTACCCTGCAGTGCTGCGCTCATGAGAAGAGCTGTCAAAGGGCTCCTGGTTCTCCCCCGCGGTGTGCCAGCCTCCCTGGCAGGGACAACTCAATGGAGCCATGGTCTCCTGGAGGTCCCCCGCTCCTTGCAGCGTGTACCCCGTGCTTCAGTCCAGCCTCGTCCTTACTCCAAGAGGAGTTTGGGATCAGTGGTTGGTCTCAGAGTGGTGGCTAATTGCTGCCAGTGTCCCCTGCGCTGTTGGCAGACATCTGTGGGGAGGGCCCTGGCTTTACAAGGTGGGGGACTGCCTGACTCCCATTTAGCAAATCAAACATTGTCAGGCAGGCCCACACGTTCAGTGGGTCCAGGCTAAGTGAATTTGGTGCCAAAGTAATTTAGTTCCCACCCCCCCTCCCCACCATGATGAATTTTCCTCTGAGAGGCCCATGCAGAGCTCACGCTCAGGTTGTTTGTGGTGATGGTTTCTATGAAGATGTGAGCTGACACCAGCACCCGTTTCACATGCAGTTGCTCTTAACTGCAGCCCTCCTTCATGCCACCCATCCTTGTGCCAGCCCACATAAAATAAGCTGCACCGTAGATGCAATTTCCAGTGTTGACACTGATATGGGTTAACCCAAATTTTGGGAGTCTGAGCTAAAAGAGAACTGATTCTTCAGAAACTGCAGGCTATCCAGCACTGGAAAACAAGCATTAGCATTGGCTGTGTTGCCTTAGAGCAACCTCATGGGTGCCTTTAGTTACACTGGGTGCTGCCACCCCTCTGGCTAGGGAAGCAGCTACTGGTATTTGCTCTTTCACTGTTAGTCCTGGAGCAAGCATATTTCAGCCAGATCAGAAAATCTGAGACATCAGTTTGTACTGCTGATTGGCAGCTTTTTCTTCTGCAGTAAGTGCAGTAATAACGGCAGAATATTTCTGTGGTTCCTCAGGACGCTTTGCGAGCAGTCACCTCTGACTGAGCAGCAGAACAGACCATATTCACATATGGGACTCTTTCTCAACTGTGTCATTGCTGCTGTAAGCCTGAGAAACTGTTGTCACTACAGTCCACAAAATTCATATGCTACCACAACCCACAGCCCATTTCCCAGCTTATTCCATGCTGCAGGACCAGTAGTCTAACTATTTTGTATTCCAGGAAGAGTGTGAGCAAGACTGAAGCATTATGAGTTGCTCTTTGTCTTTGCCAGAGCCGTGGTGAAACGTCTTGGTGAAACTCCCAGATGAGCAGAGGATTCAGACCATACTTTGTGTTAGAGAAGAACACCAAAAATATCTCTGGGGATCAAAAAAAAAAAAAAAAAAAAAAAAAAGAAAAAAGTGAGAAGGTTTGTCCTTAAAATGAGAAAATGGAGCAAGGGTGAACCTCAGACTGAAAAAAAAACCCGCCACCTCCAGGCCCCGGGGAGCTCCCTTGGTGGCCTCCAACAGACCCCTTGCATGGCACCGGTGCAGCGGCCCAAAGGACACCAGGCCCTCTCCTCCCCTCTCCCTCGGGGCTCCGTGCAGAGGAGATGGCACCTCCCCAGGCTCCAGGGGCAGGGCCGGGGGACGGGGAAGAAGGGCCCGCGCAACACTTGGCACTCAGCAATTCTTTTATGGACTGCTGGGAGGCCTTGCGCAGGCCGGCTGCGCCTCCCTTTCCCGCCGGCGGGATGTCTGGAAGCTTCCCCCCTCTCAGCCACTGTCGGGCATGGGGGCTGCGCCACTTGCAGGGAGCCAGGTTGGTGGTGGGTCACCGAGGACCCCCGACCCTCCTGCAACACCCTTGCCACCATCTTGTCCAGGAGAGCCCAGGCACGGGCTGAGGAGGGGGCTGGAGCTCAGGCACACGAGGGGAGGTGGAGGGCAGTCCCTGTGCCCAAGGGGCAGCAGAAGGGCACAGGGGAGCGATCCCCAGGAAAGGGGCCCTCAGCCCCCCGACCCTCCTTCTTCTCCCACATGAGCCCATCTTTCAGGTCACAGGCTCCCCAACTCCCAGAACAGCCATATTTGGCCACGTACTTTGCCATCACAGTGGCCTCCTGATAGGGACCCTGGCAGCTGGCCCACAATTCGCTGAGCTTCGAGGCCCTTGGAATCCAAGAATGATTGGAAGAAAGGGGTCCCACAGTAGCCAGGCAAGTGGCTGCCCACATCTGTGTGGGAAGGCAGAGAGGTGGCTGCAGGAGAGGTGGAGGAAAAGGAGGCAGCGTCAGAGGGGGGACACCATCAGCCGCATGGTAGTGATGGCTGTCGCTCATGTGGCTGATGGTGTGGAGCCCATGGAGGTGGACCCACCAGAAGACCAAGAAGAACCAATGGAAGTGGATCGACGTCCAGCATGGCTCCCCTTGCACCACTACACTGTGCCAGGGCTCGCCTCCATGACTCCATCAACACGGCGTCACAGGAGAGCCCAGCCAGCGCCCTACCATCGGCCCACCCTTCGCACCTGGCATTAGCTGGGAGGCCCAGCCTCGGTGCCTGGTCATCCTGCGGGCTCACCCATTGCATCTCCTGCCATCAACAATTATTCTGTTGATTGTCCTAGTTGGTGCGAGCCCTTTTTTCCCACCCCTCACCCCTCCTGAAGGGGTGCCATCTCCTCCACTCTGAGCCACAAGAAAAGGAGATGAGACGCCCTTGCTTCTGCCAGGCTACTGTGCCGGGGGTTGTCCCTCAGAGGACCACTGAGGTCCCTGGGGCCTGGAGGTGGGGTTTCTTCAGTCTGAGGATGAGAAGGTTGCCTGATAGGTGGTTGAAGATGAAGCCAGACCCTCCACAGCAGTGCGCAATAGCAACAGATCAAGCAAAGAAGTTAGAGAGACAGCTGAGAAGCAGAAGAGTGCAGTTCTGCCAGGAAGAAGTGCTGGTCTTCAGCATGAAGGTCCCTTCTAGCTGCTTCATGAGTTCTTTTCAAAGTTGGGCAATAAGCAATTTAAAAAAAACCCAAAACAATACACCAAGAAAATATAAGTAAAAATGCTTTCTTCCTCTCTTATTTCATACTTTGGTGACTGCATCTGGACTCCTCTGTCCCTTTCTGGTCTCCCCAGTCCAGGAAAGACACTGATGCATGGGGTGTGGACCCAGCCTTCGAGATGGTGAGGGGCCAGGGCACATGGCACACAAGGCCAGGCTGAGGGAACGGCCTCTGGTCACGAGGGTGGTGAGGCACTGGAGCAGGTTGCCCAGAGAAGCTATGGATGCCCCATCCCTGGAAGTGTTCAAGGTCAGGTTGGACAGGGCTCTGCACAACCTGATCTAGTTGAAGATGTCCCTGCTCATTGCAGGGGGGTTGGACTAGATGACCTTTACAGGTCCCTTCCAACCCAAGCCATTCTATGATTCTATGATTCTATGATTGATTTCCTTGCTTTCCTGCTAACTTCCACCAGAAAAGCATAGCCCATTCTGATGCCACGAGGTTTGAACTTGGGATCACTTACAATAGCAGTGTTCATTCACCATTATTTTGTTGAAGCAATGTAAAAAGACCAGGCTTAATTTGTGAAATGGGCCATCTGTTCCCATACAAACTGCATAATAGAATGCACAACTATTTCAATTAATATAGTAAACCATCTTTAAGTAATATGCATGATTTTGTATATATTTTTGACTGCAGATGTCATCATCCTTTGCTCTAATTGTTCTTGATCTCACCTCCACATCTTTTTATTTAGAGTAAAGGAATGACAACTTGTCTCACTGGCAGCAAAGTTTGCTCATAGATGGATCAGGAATAATTAGACCAAATGGTACTGCAAAATCCAGCAGACAGGATATCTCCATTACAGAGAGTTATGTTGTCATTTCTTTGACCATCCTCCCATCAATCCATCCATCAGCAAATTAAAGTTGGCGAAAGAGCCACTTATCTTGAGTGCTTTTTACCCTGATCGCTGTCAATCTAGGTAAATAAACATTTTCCCTAGGCAGAGTTTACATATTTAACCATGTTTCAGGAGACAGTCCCCTTGCTACTCATATATCTAGCAAATCACACATGCTTTTGCTGTGTTTCCTGACTCACCTCACCCACACATTGCACCTTCATTAAATGAGCCCTGCTTCCTCTGCCTCCCTTTGGTTTGCCTTTAAAGATGGGACGACTAGGATAAAGTTGCATTAAAACTTGCAGACAGCAAAAAGTCTAGAAATGAATTTTATCCCCTTAGGTTGGAAAAGCCTGATGTCCCATGCAGGATGCACATCAATAATGGACCAAGTGTATGAAAGAAATAAAAAAATAGAAAGCAGGGCTTTATCAGCAAGCCTGCTTTGAGGAATATGGCAATGCTATTGCATCTGATTTTCATCATTTAAACCATGATACCATAAATGACTTTAGGGCTTCATGGTGAACATAAACAATAATATGAGCAGCATTATATTTGATATCTAATAAATATGTATGTGCCAGTGAATACACTGTTAAAGATATTACTTTCTCCTTAGCATTTATTTTTCACTTAATTGATACATAGAGCGGTTTGCCTATCAAGCAGATGCAAAGGAATAGCGGTTTTAGTTATTAGTATTAATGTATGCCTAGTGCTTTTCAAAAGACACTCATACACACACATGCGCGTAGAAAGGGCTGGCATTCCCCTCCTACTGAAGTCAATAGGCTACGTACCATTGCTGTCAGTAATGGCAGGGGCTGTTCCCAAAGCTAACTGTAACTAGATCAGAATATGACTGAGAACAAACGCACCGCTGGGGGCAAAGCTGGAGAGCTGCTAGGGAAGCATGAGAGGAACAACAACCTGATATTCCCTGTTGATCATTAAGGACAACTTGTCTTTCCCTCTCACATACCTTGCAAACATGACATCTCATTGGTATTGGCCAGGGACCAACACACTCACTTTTCACATTGCTGTTGCATGGTCAGGACTAAAGCCACGAGAGCACTCAGGCGCTTTGCACCCTGGTGTCCAGCTGCGCTGTGGAAGGCACGGCTCCACGCACAGTGCTAAGGTCCCCTGTGCAGCACCAGTGAGCAAGGCATGTCCGTGCCTGCTGGCCTGCTAACTCCTGTAAATCCTGCAGGCTGCCCGTGTGCTGCTTCGTGCCCCTTCACCTGATGTAGGAAGAGGTGTGACCTCGTAGCCACAAAACAAACATGTCTCAGTTGTTAGATTTCCTTACAGTGAAGGCAGGACATAAGAAGATGCTTTTGCAGTGGCAACATGCACGTTGGATAATGCTGTGCTTATATTGGTGGAAAACACTGGTCTAAGAAAGATAAGGATGCCTCCTCAGACAAGTTAGAGTCACAAACAGCAGTACGGCACTGACACTGCCTGATCCCCACTTGAAGTCAAAGCAGACCCCAAACAGCACCTCCTCCCTTTTACCTGCAATGGAGTTGGCATTGAACATCTCACTGGTCATAGGCTTTTCTCTTTGGTGCAGTCAAAGCAGAAGCAAAGGAAGATTTGACTTTCCAGACAGGGCTTGCCCCGTGTGCAGAAACATCTCCTGAGATTACAACTCTGAAACAGCCGTTCCAGATTTTGGCTCACCCCCTCCTCCTCCTGCCCTGTGGGTGCTCGCGGAGTGCGGAGGGGCTTCACAGGGACTTGCTGGAGGGGCTGTGCACCCCCTGATGATTTGTCAAAGGCATGAGATGGTACAGCTGTGCTGTAAAAGTCATCACGGCCAGTGTTATGAAAGAGGATAACTCAGTGAGGGCACCTTCCCCATGGGCTGCAACAGAGCAGACTTGGCGAGTAAGTAGCATAACCTTTCCTTACACCCATCGCTCTTCCTACTGCCTGTTCTTCTCAGGAGCTCAAAACAGGAGTTTGCTGTAACATGATGAAAAAAGACGTGACTTTTCCACCTTTTTGATCGACACAATAAGCAAGAGTTGTCTTCCTTTCTTCTGCCAAAATGACTCACTTCTCCTGCCTGGACAAATAAAGGGGACCAGATGAAGCATTTATACTCCTAGTATTTTAATCAAACCCTACTACTATTTCTTTCCTCAAACACAACCATAAAACCGGTGTAAATCTGTTCCTGCTGAGTTCAGCAGGTGAACTGCATGGTGCTCTGCCACCCAGGGAGCATCCACGCCTCCCCTGCCCGATGCCCAGCACCCACGGGAGGCAACATGTCCCTGCACCACGTCCCCATGAGGCTGTGTGCATGTGACATGACCTCACTTCTCCCATATACATGTCCATAAGCACAGGGGAGAGTCAAACGTGCAGGAGCAAAGAGGTCACTTACAGATTCGGTGGTGTGGGGGGCAGAGGTCAAGGAGGAGGTGCAGTTTGGTCGCCCCATCTCCAGCACTCGTGGAAGACAGTGATAAATGTCCCCACTGCAGCCTGCTGTCCTGGGGCTGTTCCTTGGCACTTGCTGCCCTCATCCTGGAGCAGAGTCTATGTCTCACTTTGCCCAGAGGAAAACACTTCCCGTCTCAAGGATCTTGGCAAGATACCTGAGGTGCCTTATCACATCCCATGCGTTTCAGTCATGATGAGATGCCACCCGGTGCTTGGCTCACACTGCCCACCCGCTCATTAAATCTCAGCCACGTCTTCAGCACCGATATTCTGATCAAGCTCTTCAAATGCAAGCAGGGATGGCGTCTTGCTTGTTGCTAAAGGGGACCTCAGCAGAAGTCAAAGGTGGATAAGGTGGCTGAACCGATGTTGCAGGAGTGGCCTCCATCTTTTAGTGCTTGATTTCCTCATCTTAACTCTGCATAAACACTACTTCTTTGCATTTATTTATACTCAAGTTTAAGTGCCTGTGCAAATTATAGCACAGACAGCCAGAACAGAAATGAGGCATTTAAATGGTAAATAAACACTGCCTGTGCATCATGGTGCTTTTATAAATAATATCCCCTTTTAAGCCTTATTCTCTGCCATACAGGAATGTCACTTTTCAGAACATCTGAACCTACAAACATCATACATCAATCTCTTTATATGCTTATTTAAAGAGCATATCAAACTATTTCTGCAAGCAAAAGGACTAAATTATCCATGAATTCCAGATAACCATCCTTAACTTAGAAAATGTCAACAGTTTTCTATAATAATAGTCCCAAATGTGTCAGCTGTAGTGTTTGGAGTACCTCTTTTAGGAGTGGGCGAGCCATACATTTTTGGGAGTGTACTCACCCCTGAGCATGTTCTGTCTTTGTATCCCAGCTACTAGATATTGTGCTCCACACATTTATCTGCCTTTGCAGTTGTGTAGTGCCTTTGTTGCCTCCTCTGTGCTGTGTTTCTCCTCTAAGAGTGGGAATTTTCAGTAAAGCCCTCCCCTAGCCCTGGGGCTCTTGGCAAGCAGGTGCGCAGAGAGGTGCTGCTGGAGCAGAGCCATGCCAAGCAGATAGCGGGGTGGGGGGCTCTCGGTGCACTACGATTTCTCTGTCCCCCGGGGTGAGGGGGGAGATGAAAGTGCTCAGCTTCATTATTTCTGCCTACAGCTTGCAGAAAGCATTCATGATTGGAGGCTCCCAGCCTTATCACTCCATTTATTAGCACGATACGTCCTCGTTATAAATTTCGTCTTGTAGCAATTCCTGGTTGGCTTTTGCTGTTGTCCACTAAAATGCAAAGTAATAGAAAACCTTCCACCTTTCTTTCTCCTTTAACTCCTGGGCTTCTCTCCACGAGATCTGGATTTAAAACCACCTTCCTGATGTTTTTTATTGCAATGTTTACAATGCAGACATATAAACATCTACCAAATTCTGCTTGATAGGCTTGTAATAACTACTGCCCACAACTATCTAACAGGGAGACATCAAGATTTGCACCTGAAACATTTTAGTGAGGATACAGGTGGTTCATGTCCACATTCTCAGCCAGTGAGCTGGGTGCCATTTCAAAGAACAAACCTCCGTGGATAAATTCAGACTGACACGGAAGCACTGACCTTAGAGAAATGTGTTTCTCAGTCCTGGATTTTGGGCACAGGTAATAACATCATACAATCTATAGAGGTACATTTGCTCTGGAGTATATGCAGAACCTTCACTGCAGTTAGCAGGGAAGGGTGTGTGTTTGTTGTATGGGTGCAAGTGGGGAGGAAAAAAACAGTCAACATTTTCTAACTGCCATCCAAAGGCTACCAGCTGCTAACCTGTCATGTAGCACAGTCATTTCCAGCCTTCGCTTTCAAGGAGTGAGTGGAAAGTGGAAACAGACTGCAGTGTTCGCTCTTTCCTGAGCTCCCAAAATGCATGGCCTGTTGAGGACTGTCCCAAACTGGCTTTGATTTCCTGCCCACCCCATATTCTGTCTTTAGTAAAAATATGTGACTTACTTAAATTCACAATGACAAGATGATGCAGGTCTTTTACTAATATGAAATAAGTAGTCAGGAACAAGTTTTTCCAAATTGCTCTTAAAGTTGATAAGAGACATAGGAGCTTTTCGGCTTTCCAGCCAGCGTGTCTCCGTGGCAGAGGCAGCAGTGATGGTGGGTGGGTCTGTGCTGTGGCAAAGCTGTTGCTGACTTCAGCGCAGACCCAGCCACCCACAGCATGTCTCATGCTGATGACCGCTCTTCTTGGCAGCCCAAGCACAGGTGGGAACGGACGTAGAGGCAGAAACACCTACCGACCCTGCTGAGGGATGCTTCTAAGCAGTCCCCAGATGTGTTTGCAAGGTGGCGTGGAGAAGCTGGTGTTGCTCTCGATCCTACAGTGCCTGCTGCATAGCAGGTGTCATTGTCCACGCTTGGCAACTTACCAGGCATGGGCTTTCTCTAAAATTTTAACAGACTTGCGGGAAATGCAAATTGCAAATTCTTTTCAGCATGACTGTATTCGGTCTTTTTTGTCTCATAATCAGAATATGGTGGTGAGATTTATTGTAGACACAGTTTTGCCATCATACTGTAAGATGCAGAAGTGAGAAAAAATTGAATACTGTGCGAAAAGGACTGAGGCAAGACACATGAGCGTTATACAGTCTCCTCCTAATGTGGTCTCTCAGAGTGGATAATAATATAAACATTCATCCATTAGAAAAAAACTACCCTTTACTGCCCCCCATTAAATACATTGGCAGTCCTATTAAAATACAAGTCAGATTTGTGTTTAATGATCTTGAAAGGAAAGTAATTGCTTGAGTATTACCATTCAAATGTTCTTACAGCAGCATATAATATTTACAGTCTAAGCGCCACTTCTGAGTGCTACGTGGCACTGGAGATTGCCCACCCTCTTCAGAGAGAGAGCCTGTGTAGCTGAGGTACAAAAATGATATGCTCTCTGAGCACTGCAAAGCCTATGAGAAACAACTAAGCAATGGGCTGCATCATTTTTCAATTTTAATAAGCTCTTGAAAGAAAAGAAATCTTTCAAAAACCTTCCAGCCCTGTGAAGGCAGGACTTGAACGCCGCAAATGCTTGCTCAGGTGAGGAATTCTGGTGTTACTCACGTGAGTCAAGCTCCTTGCTCTGTAAGCATCATGTGCCAGCATCAGGCACAAAGTCATGCTGAGAACCGCGATATTTTGCTCTATATTTTTAACCCCTGACAGTGTCTTAGTGAAAACCTCGTAGAAGATTTGTATTCAACTATTGCATATGTTTTTGCGGGAATATCCTCAAATCAAAGCTCATTTTTACTAAGGAAGAGGGGAAAGTGAAAGTAAAGAGGAAAGAAAAATATTTTTATTTTGTTTATTTGTACAAGTCTATCAAGTGTAAACAAGGAGAGTATTTCATAAAACATCTGGCAAGAGTGCCACAAAGAATGTCAGAACTTTTCCAGTGGGAAAAAGTGAGTTCCAAGTCCTTTTTTCCTCCTCTCATCTGTCTTGCCTATCTAGGTCTTGGTCCCTCAGGCTTCAAGAGTGATGGCGAACTCCTGGTCTTGGCATCAGCGCCACACTGCCACCCCACCAGCGACGTGCGATAGCAGGCCCTGGAGTGTAAAACTGCTTGGCAAGGTCTGCCCCGTGCGCTGTGCTTGTACAGGGTGTAGGGTTGGGAAGCCACAGTCATCGCCAAGACTCTTGCGCTCACCTATGAACAAGATTAATTAAAAAATACTAACAAACTCAAAATGTCTAGGGCATTGCATTTTGTTGGACATGCTGGTTCTGAGAATGACAAGCCTGCCACAGTGAATTAGCTTTTACAGCCTCGGGTGGCACTGTCAGATGCCATCCAGAGCAGCGAGGACAGCAAGGATCTGATTTGAACAGAGTCGGATAAGACACAGTAAAGCACCAACATGTACTAATCAAACTGGTGCCATGGGCCAGATATTAATGTTAGAATTTGGGAGGGTCTATAATAACTTTTTTATTTATAACATTTCTGTAAGGGACCAGATTATACAGTTTACCTTCTTTGTATGCACTTAACTGGCAAACTGCTGCCTCTATCAGGAGGTGTTATTCCTTGCAGAGTGGGGTCTTGGTTGTAACCCTTCCTCCATCTCAGCCAGTCGTGAAGTGGTGGTTGAAACAGTCTAGACATGGTGATCTTGGTTCCCTTTTACACTGAGACTTTCTCAGATCACTGTCACGATAGGAAAGACCTGTAAAGCAGGTACAAAGGTAGTTCATGTTCCTGCTAAACCCCTGGGTGATGCTGGGGCCTTAGTGCAAGTAAGAATGAGACGTGAAATCTCTACAAGTGCTGTGAAATGCCTGTATACCTCTCCGTGAGCAAACACAGGGAAGAAGGAAGATTGAGAACCAGGAAAAGGGAAAACATTTGCAGTTTATGCAAACTATAATGGCAAAGAAGAGCGGATAGACCCTCCAAGTAACCAGGCTCACACGCCTGTCTTTGAAGGCATAAGCATCGCTTCATATGTGTGTATAAATCAAGACTTTATGCACACCTATGGCAGTTTGGCTGTGTGCCATGCAGAATCAGTTTTGCAAGCCAATTTACTGACCTAAGAACTGAAAATTAGCACCCAAGTCTGCCCCACTTCACTCTGCAGATTGGTACATCTTCAGATCAGGATGCTCAAGAAGCCCAAAACGCTAGTAGTGTTTTCTCTGGATTCTCTTCCGTCTTTCACCAGTGAACTGAAAAATGTGACTGTGCTGAGAGATCTGGAATTTAGCTGAGCTCCTCATTTCAGTTTTCTGATTCCCTAATTAGTGTGGTTTAAATTTCAAGCTGGAACAGATCAGGTACAATCAACAAACCCAGAAAAAAATGCACCTATGCAATTTTAACATGACTTGCTTCAGCTTTGGGCCAAGTAAACAATACGTCTGGATGGCACAACATGTTGCTCTTGAGAACCTGAACAAAGCTCTTGCGTTATATTGCAGTTGGGACTGGGTGTTATTCAGGCTCGATGACCAACTGGTGGTGCTAATGCTTCATTGGATGGGAGGTGAAGGAGGGTTCATTACCTCTCACTAAATATGTACATGCATTACACAAACCCTCTGCAAATTACAAAGCAGCTTTCACCAGCCTTGCAATTAGAGGATCCAGCTTGAGTTTAAAAAGACACTTGCAGGAAACAGTTGTGCACACATATCCCAAAATTTCATATGGCAGCACTTTAGTCATGAGAGTTTCAAGGAACAGCCACTTGCCTAGGACACTTGACATTCAGTCCTTAATCCTTACATTAAGGGTTTGTGTGATTTTTGGGGGCGGGATTAGATACTAACTTGTCTGCAGAGGGCTATGAAGCAGCAAAGCACCAAGACAAGCCTGGGTTTGAGGGATAATCAGCTACAGTCAGAGCCAACCAGCCTGGCTGATAAACCACAGGCTGAGCCTTGGTGGGTGGAGAAGGCTCTGAAGCCAAATGTCACTCCGTGTTTCAGGCAGCACAATCATTGACTGCAACAGAAACAGACTCCAAGAGCTGCAGGAGTGTGAAAAAAAACAAACCCTGTTACTTTCATTTATTCAAGTAAATGACACTCCTTTTAAAAAAGCCAAGGTACCATCACTCATATTTAGTGGAGGCTGTTGACTCTCTTAGAGGTTTGTATTTGGTGGCATTTTGCAGCTCTGTCCCCTAGGTGTTGCACTGAAAGTCACCTGTAACAACCAGGTCAATGACAAGTTTTGCGAGGGATTTTCCTGTTGCTCGGAAAGGAGCGGGGAGGAACTGAGTAATTTTCTTTTGCAGCAGGCAGACTGTGAGAGGAAAACCCCTTTTCACACCAGCTCTGACCTGCGAGGACACTTTCTTCGAGAGGCTGAATGTGAGCTACTCAGAGTAATGGCGAGGAGTGGAAGAGGGGACCCGTAGTGTGATATGGTAGTGGGCGATTTGTGACATATCAGGTGATGACAGCCATCTTCCTAGCATCACGGTTGCCGTTGTGTTTATTTATTCCCTGAAATCACCTTCCTCTGATAGCTGTTAAATCTTGGGAAGAGTGAGGTACCCCTGGGTCCAGCGGGCGTGGTGGGCAAGGGGATACCTGCTCTGCCCACTCCCTGCACCATGCTCCCACCCCACCCACGGTATTTGGTCTGGTAAGTGTCTGGAAGCTATTCACACCTGGCATTTCCAGTGAAATAGCTAGAAATTACTGTGCCCAAGCTGGCCTTTTTCCACGTTTCCTCCTGTGATCACAGTTTTAATACTACGAAACAACCTATTGGGATACTTTGGCCATTAAGGTCAAATTTCTCCCTTAGACGAGCACTGCCTCATCTTTCTGTAGCAGTAAAGTGATGACCCTTTTTTTGGAGTTCAGGGGAGTTTGGCTTTCCCTGCACCAGTGCACTCTGTGAAGCCTCATCTCATAAAATACAGGCATATAAATTCTTGGTTTCCTCTTGAGTAAAATACCTGCAGGTACTCTGCCGATGGCCTACAGCAGTCACCCTCAGACAGAAAGCATCTTGGGAACTGCTGTATTCAGTTCCTCGATTTCAGCCATTGTCTAGACACAAAAGCCTCTCTCTCACGTAATAGAAAACAGGACAGATCCCAAACCAGGGGCTCCTGTAAGGTCAAGCTCACGATGGTCTCCTCCTCCTCCCCATAGGAAGAGGCAGGACAGCTGCCCAGGAGATGTTGTCCCACTAGCAAAGACAGCCAAAGCAAAGAGGGAGCTGAACTTCATCTGCTGGTGTTCACTGGCCAGGGTACAAAATTAGGCTGTCAATGGCAATTGTGAGGCTGCCTTCTGTCCTTCTTTCTGAAGGGCCCATGATGACATGCAGTGGTTATCAGTCCCTGGTTTTCTTTTTTTTCCTCCATTCCCAACAACCTGTTTTTTCTACTCCAAAGCCTTTCCTAGTGGTTTTCTAAATTTCCTTTTTATGGACAGTGCCACCTCTTCTTTCCTCTCCCCGTGCATGCTTCTCTCCGAGGGAGCAGCCCTCGCAATGGCTCTCCGCTTGGGATAATCTCCTGGCAAGGCGCGAGCTTCATTGTTTGCTTTCCTTTCTGGCTCATCCTGCTTGTTTCCCATACTCAGGCGTATTAATATTCCAGCTCTGGTTGTCATTGTTTATCTTTTGTTGGAGAACATTTGCCTTCTGTCTCATTTAGAAAAAAGTTAAATCGGTGCCAGATTTTTAGCAAAATGAAAGCTTCTTCTCTATTTTTGTTGCAGCCACTTTAAATTTTGGCTACTTTGGATTGCAGGATGTGCAAACCCCAAGAGGCACGCGCATGTTGGGTGTGCAAGTGTTGTGGTTTAAGCCCAGCCAGCAACTAAGCCCTACACAGCCGCTTGCTCACTCCCCCCAGGTGGGCTGGGGGAGAGAATTGGAAGGGTAAAAGTGAGAAAACTCATGGGTTGAGATAAAGACAGTTTAATAAGTAAAGCAAAAGCCATGCATGTAAGCAAAGCAAAACAAGGAATTCATTCACTACTTCCCATTGGCAGGCAGGTGTGCAGCCATCTCCAGGAAAGCACAGCTCCATCATGCGTACCGGTTACTTGGGAAGACAAACGCCATCACTCCGAATGTCCCCCCAGCTTTATACGCTGAGCATGACATCATACAGTATAGAATATCCCTTTGGTCAGCTGGGGTCAGCTGTCCCGGCTGTGCCCCCTCCCAGCTTCTTGTGCACCCCCAGCCTCCTCGTTGGTGGGGTGAGAAACAGAAAAGGCCTTGACTCTGTGCAAGCACTGCTCAGCAGTAACTAAAACATCCCTGAATTATCAACACTGTTTTCAGCACAAATCCAAAACATAGCCCTATACTAGCTACTATAAAGAAAATTAACTCTATCCCAGCCAAAACCAGCGCAGCAAGTCAGATAATTGCGTGTACAAATGTCCAGTTCAATGCATGTCTGGTGATCTGTATTCCTAAATACACGATCGCTGTATACCATCCCATGAAATTGGGACAGTGTCTCAGTGATGGTGCAATGTGAATGTTACGGCTGTTGCGCAGCGGCGTGGGGCAGAGTGAATGGGGTGCACTGGTGAATGTGGCCTGCATTTCTGTATGCAGTCCTCGCCTTCTGACATTTGCAAATTTGTCCTTTAATCTCGCTGGTGCAGGATTTGCTGTCAAGAAACATTGTCTGGGATGAGCTGTTGGGATTCAGATTATCAACCAAACATTAATTATTCTTCTGACTAAACCCTCAACAGCTAGGCTAGATAATACAAATGTAAAGAAAGAAATGAGTATGAATCATGTTCAGTACTTCAAATCTAGAATGAATCATGCTGCGGGAACAAAATCATATACCATAAGCATATGTGCGTCGAGACATAACAGAGCCAGATCCTCAGCTGGGCCTGGGCCATGTAATGCCACCGGCTTCTAAAGATGCTTTCCCCTGTTTAAGACCCCGACATGCTTTATTTATTCTGAGCACCTAGAGAGCGATTCCAGATAACGACAAGATCTGTCAGGTTGTGCTGAGGAAAGCTGAAGCCAGAATAACAAATAGGATCTGTTAATCTTTTGCACTAGAAAACTATTTTTTTTTAATCATGCTTACACAAGAAACTGCTCAGACAGACAGAAGTAGGATAGGCCCTTGGAGAAGCTGTAAGGGTGCCTTCCCACTCGCCAGGCAACGTATCAATGCAAAAAGCATCAGAGCTTTTTGAAAGAACAGCAAGCACGCCTATCTGTTGTAGTCACTCAGTGAGAGGACCCGGGTCTTCAGTTCATGTAACTTGGGGCAGCTCAGCTGACCTTAGTACAGCTTTATATTTATATCCCTATGTTCCACGTATGGTAGAAATGTCATCATGCTTAATTTCATCATGGTGTTGTCCCTGTATTCAACTGGGCTAGAGATTAAGTATTTACATTTCAGTACACACAACTAAATGTTTTCAAACCTAAGCCAGAGGTTTAAAATCTCAGAATAGAGCCATAAAGAGCTAACGAGAAGAATAAAAATCAGATAGTTAAAAAATGATGTAAGGTAGAGTCTTAATTTTTTATTATTAAATTAACAGCACATTAAATATTAAATGTTCATAAACTTTGTTTTGTGCAATGATAAATTAATAATATCTACATAGACATGTTCTTTTACAACAGGGAAGCTAAGAAACATAGTACCAGAGGACCTTGTGTTGACAACTGAAGCTATTAGAATAGACTCCTTAATCTTCAATCATAAAAAGTAGATAATGTTATTCCTTACTACTATTAAATGGAGAGTGCCTTACTAGGAAACATATATGTCATTACTAAAAATAACTACCAGAGAAATGTTTTGAGCAAGGAAGAAAAAGATGTTAGCAAATTATACCTTGAGATAAATTCACTGAAATGTTCTCTGCTAATCTCCACCATATAAAAATTGCTTTTCAACTTATTCTTCTGTTAGCCCATAACAGGTTGCATAAGGTTTATGTCTGAGCACAGAAACAGTCATGGTTTAACATGGTATGTTGCACTTTTGGGAATAGTTAAGAATTGCTAATGCCCCCCAAAATGCAGGCTGGTGAATATGCTTTCACTGAAAAATGTCTGCTGGCCTCTGTTTGGGGAAGGGATGATGAACTTTTTTTCCTTCCTGCCTATGAACAGTGAACAACGCTTCCTTGATTAAAACCAGGGGATTTTAGTAACTTTTGTCCAGGATTTAGCAATATTATTAATTCCAATGTTTCCTGTGGTTCATAAGTATGTGGAGGAGGGGGTATCTTCCAGACCAGTCTCCTCAAAGACTAATTCCTTGTCTGCAGACCAGGCCATGGAGATATAGTTCAGAATGAAATGAAGGAATTATAGTTTTGTTAAGTATTTATACATGACTTAGCAGACCAATCCACTGGTTACTGGTATAGCTACCAGTACATGGGAGCGGTCTTACTTTGAAGACAGGAGCCTGCAGGAGCCCCTTCACTGGGACAGTAGTACAGCTGGTAAAGAGCTGTTTCAAGCACCTGAAACCCATGGTGAACCCTGTTCCAGAAAGGGGTAGTACAAAACATTGATTTGCATGACCACACACTAATTTTTGAGTCCTGATTGATACTTTAAATATTTTTTTCCAAACTAGGAGTCAAAGGAGACTCATTTAAGATTTCTATGAATTATTTTGAATGGATGAACCAAAAGAAGTTACCTTTGGACATATTTTTGCGTTCAAAACCTATGCAATGTCTTCTGTGTTTGCCTTTGCAACATGCCAGCCACTGACCCTGCATGTTGCCTGGCCAGGGCTGATGCCGGCTCCTTGGTGGTGCCGGTGCAGGGACTGACGCTCAACCACCTCCACCCCAGGAACACGCCACAGGTCTTGTGCAACTCCTGCCCCAGTTTTTTTTCTCATGATCCTGAATCAGAGGCCTGGGTAAGGATGGGTTGGAGCAACACATGCTCTCGTTGTTTGTTTTTAACGGGCGTACGGTCTGCCCCGGCCAGCTGATGGGAACTAGGACATGCAGAGAAGTGCGTCCTCCTCATTCAGCTGCTGCAACGGCCTTGGAGCCAGCTGGAGCGTTAAGGAGCAGAGCAGCTCCCTGCCAGTCCGGCTCCCGGGGCCAGCTTTAGGCGCAGGCAAAATGGGCAGTTGCCTGGAGAGGCAGGCTGGTGGAGGCAGCAAAATCGCAGCCGGGAGAGGACGAGCCGTGCCCCGGGGTGCAGCAGCAGCTGCTGCTCCCTGACAGGCTTCCCCGGGCCTCCCGCTCCCCTGCAGCACAGCCCCTTCCCGTCTTTCCTCCCAGTTACAGGGGTTCTGGCTGCTTGCCTGCAGCCCTGCCCTTGATCTGCCTTGCCCGGTGCTGCCTCTCACTTGGGGCTGGCCTCGCCACCGGGACCTCCGTCTCGTGCTCTCCCTTGGAGTCACGGCAGGGACAGCAGGGACAATCAGTGGCCCACGGTCACCATTCTTCAGTGTCAGCCTTCCTCCTCATGGAAGAGAGACTGTTGCCTCCCAAAAAGCATTCCCAGACCTGTGCTTTGAACCCAGGGGACACCCGACTATGCTGCATTAGATGCAAAGCCTAAAACCGTAGGGAGAGTAAAGGCAGTGAGGAGGAAGGCTGGGCTCTCCTTCCTATTTCAGGAACTCCTTTCCGAGGGTCTGTATTTGCTCTTGCACGGGGAGGATGTTCACTGGTGAGAACTCATTCCCACTCGCCCAGCCAGGCCAGGCTCTGCAGGCCCTGCTTTGGGAAGGTGAACACCGGGCGGTTAGCACATCCCATCACCACGCTCAGCCCCTCTGAGCCCTGTGCTGTCTCACAGATAGCTTCTGCCGAAAGCCACCCATAGGACACTGCCACATGTCACTCCCTCTCCTGTGCTTTGTAACCTGCTCTCAGTAACACAAATGGAGAGCAGCGAGGGGCCGGTGCCTGCTCCGTACGCCAGCCAGGAGACACTGGGGTTTTTTGTTATGTTAAAGAATAGGGAGAAAACATCCCTGAGCAAGCACATCAGTGTCCCAGAGTTCCAGGTGGGCATCACTGACATGTCAAAATTGCAACCAGGGCTGCCAAAGCACTGCGGGCACACCCCAGTCTGTGGGCAGCCTGGTGTCAACTACGCGGTGCCCTGGGGGAATGGTTTCTAAACTACATGAGCCTGGCCATGAGGGTCCCCCAGCAGACGGGCTGGACGGAGGCTACAGATAAGCAGCATTGTCGGAAAGCGCCTTCATAAAATACTGTGATTTTTAGGACACCTAGAGAAAGCATAAAAAAAGGTCTCAAACTGACAGGCGTTAATGACAGGGAAGGCAAATGAGTTATATGAACAGCTAATGGGGTTTAAGTGGGATAACCCCAGGCTGACAGTGGCAGATAGCATCAGTGAGATACCTGGTCAGGAATACCTGTACTGCACAGCACGGGGGTTATTGGCTCGGCACAAACTAGAAGAGGCATGATGCAGGCTAGCAGGATTAGCAGAGACCTCCACCTGGCTGAATTTAGGGTAAGCTCCTCAGCATTTAGTCCCAGGGTAGTTTAAATAGTTTTCTCCTTAAGGGATTGGCTCTGAAAATCCCTCTCTTAAGCACTTAACTACAGGTCAGCTTGTTGGCACAGACCAGCCTCATTTGGCTTGCATGTTCCCAAAGGCGATGGCTCAGCGGAGGGCTGGGAGCCACCGCGCTCCGATGTGTGCTACCTGCAGAAACAGGCTCCACGTCACTCCTTTTGGACTGCTTCAAGATCACTGCCTCTTGCCGCGCTGCCTTCTTTGCGGCAAGCTGGAGTCCTGCTGCGCCAGGCTGCTGTCTGCAGCGCAGACATCACCGCGGGGCAACCGTGCCGAAACACAGGCGGAGAGGGGCTGCGTTTCTGCAGGGAAGGAGGCTGCTTCTCTCCGCTGTCTCCCAGAAGGGCTACTGCTGAATTATACCTTCCCAATACTTCATCAAGCAGCTCTGTGGCCTTTTTCCCCCCATTTCATTTTTGCTATTGGTCCAGCTTTCTGTGATGCACTTACAAGATATGGCATTGCTTTGTCATTATAATATATTTTTTTCATGGTAAACCTACTCTAGCTAGACCTTTCCAAAGGAGCTAAACTGTATAGGCGACAAGCTTTTCATTTGTATACTTGGGAGTCATTTGGTCAAGTAAAGCTGCTGTATGTAAACGTCACATTCACTGCATAACAATTGGAGTGAAGTTTTTATGCACAAGGCTTTTTATTTTCCAATCAGCAGCCCTGAGTTGGGACTTTTGGGGTAAACTGGTAGCTCTGGGCAGCTTTGAAGCATCACAAGTGGAGGGTTTTGTCTCCAGAAGATTTACTAGCAGCGAGCTTTTCTTCAACTGTTTTATTAGCCTCCTTTTACATATGTATAGCGGTGAGGGGAAAAAACCTGTTGTTGGTGAAGTACAGAGCCTATTTCCCCTGTGGTATTCACACAAAAAAATTGTGTGAAAAATTGTTGCCCAGGGCCTCCCCAAATCCTGAAATTTAGCTTAACGCTGTGAGGTTTTCAAACCCTTCAAGCCTTCTCCGCCCCCACCCCCCTCTTTTAAAGGTTGAAGCTGGGGTAACAAATTCAGCGGCGAGAATGGACGCCCTGCCCTTGGCTTCAGCCGGCACTGCCAGAATAAATCTGGGCCCCCCGGCCGAACCACTGAAAAGTTTTCACCCACTTAACACGGGTTTTATAATTTTAACTTGCAAGTTCTTGCTGAATTGAGCCCCGTTGCGTGGACAAATTGGACAAGAAAAGTTTAAATGTTACCACTTTGGCTTCTCCTCAAGTGGTGCTGAGCACAGATGTTTGCGGGGGCCATCATGTCCCTATAAGAATGGGGGCTTTGTGTGCATAACCTTACAAAGGGCAGAATAGCCCTGCTTTGCTGCCAGCCACAGGATCATCCTATCTTTATGTGTTGATTTATTAGGCCAGGGATGAATGAAACCGTAATTAATATTACTGAAGCATTAGAGTCTATTTAATTTAAATGCCACTGAATATTTCACTTTCAGTTGGGAGTGACAATGTGTTCGGGACTGTTGGTGAAAGCCTCAGCCATCTGTTACCCCTACTAAGAAGGGAAGACAAGAGAGACACAAGGAGACAGAGAGCATTGAGCTTTGTGGCTTTTCCAAGGCTCCAGGATCATCATTCAACTCAAGGGCAGCCAAGAAACATTCCTGCGCATTGGACCCTTAGTGTATAGGGGAAGGACCTGAAAGGGTATAGGGGCAACTCATCTCCCCAAAGGCTGGAGAGAGAGGGAGACAGAGGGAGAAAGATGGAGATTTACAGTACTTAGATATGTACATACATACATACAGGTATGCGTGAGCGTGTGCATCACAATCAAGTGCCAAGGCAGTAGAAGGAAGGTAGAGCAGGAAACTGGCCAACTTACAGATGGTCTAAAAATATTTTTAAAAGGTGGGAGGGAGGAAAGAGTCAAGACAAGGTTTGAATGTTGGTTTTAATTAGCCTAACCAGAGAGGTTCCAGTCCAGCTCCACCGCAGCAAACATCCAGGCTTTGATTTGATGGGCATCGTGATGTTGGAAGCATGAGACATTCCCTGCAAGCTGCTGCCATGACATGGTCTCCACCAAGCTAAAACAAAAAAAGGAGGGGAAAAAAGAAAGGGCAGCAGCCTTAGTCCCTGAGAAATGCTGTGTGGCACCAAATGACCAGCTGGCGAAGCGTCACCTTTGCTCCTGCGGTGACAGAGGGGGCACACGGCAGGTCCCTGGGCGGAGCGAGGGCCTGGGCGCGTGGGCAGGAGGAGCGTGCCAGCACCAGGGCCGCGCGCACTAGATGGTGGGGCAGGCGGCTGCACGAGGCCGCGGGTGGAAGGCTCCATCGTCCGTGGGATGGTAATTAGCACAGTGGGTTTTCTTATAATTGGGATCATTTGTTCTCCCAGTTTTTCTCCTGCGAACTGATTTCATGCCAGAGGGAAGCTGTGTGACTCACACCTTGCCATGCCAATTAGCTGATAAACATCAAATGTAAACAAAGATGGCCTAATTAAGACTAGTCACCCAACTTCAACATGCATCTTGTCAAAATCCCACCAGCCTTTTGCATCCAGACTTATTTTCTTGTTTGCTGGGACGAAATTAGCAGCTTTGCACAAGAACCACTTATCTTTGAGAGAAGCTCAGAGCAGGTAATGAGGAAAATTGGTGTCACCCCCTCCGTCTCGGCAGGGACAGACGGGGCGAGCACCACCTCGGAGCCCCACGCCAGGGCTGAGGGCAGAGATTTGTCCACCGCTGGGTAATGCTGGTGGTTGGTTTCTGACCCAGCAGCCACATCTTGGGGTATTCACTCAATTTGTCTTCCTGAGTGCTACTGTCTGTACATGAAATCTGCAATGTGTGTCTCCTGCTGCTCTCACCTGCTGTGAAAATTCATCAGTCAGAGTCCATTGCTTACCGTGGGCCCGTCCCCCCGGCTTGCAGCCTGGGGAGTTATTTGCACTTTGGAGAGGAGGTGTACGACAGTGACACATCCGAGCGGCAGCGTTTCACACCCACTTCACACTGGAGTGAAGGATCACACAGGTGAGCTGTGGCAGAGAAACAAGCCCATGGAGGAAATTTTATTCCAGGAGGTATCCTAATGAAATCTGTAGGATTGTTTCATGGCAGTATAAAAAAATAAAAAAGGCCAGGAAGGGATCTCAGTGGGTCATCTGGACCATCCCTCTGCTCCTAGACAAGATGCCCTGCGGCCCCATGGCTCCCATGGCTCACCCCAGCAGTCTGTCCTGGCGTCTTGTTGGCCTTACTGTCAGGGAAGACTTGCTTTAGGTTTGAACAGAATCTCTTTCCTGCACAGTAAGCCTGTTTGCTCCTGTCCTACCCGGGATGAACACAGAGAGCAAGTTCTTCTCTTCCCCTTTGTGACCATCTTTAACGTACTTGAAGGTTGTTATAATCTCTTCCTCCCCAGCACCTTCTCTTCTTTTAAGCTCCGCAACTCCAGGTCATTCTTTGTTCCTCATAAGTTGTATTTTCCAGGTCTTTCATCATTTTCACTGCTCACCTCTGAAGCTTCTCCAAGCACCTCTGTTGCTCCTGAAGCACAGTGTCCAAATGGGAGCATGGCATCCATCTGGCTGTGCTTCACCCCATCCCTGGATGCAGCACCCTTATCCCTCCTGCATTGCACCTTGCTTCTTCCAGCCTGACATGGTCGTCCTGAATGCCATCGCACCTCCCCACATACCACTGGTCCTCTTTGCTTTGGTTCATCTGAGACTGTAAGGAGGTAATATCAGTTCCACCATTCAGGGCAAGAATGACAATTTAGCACTGGCTGGTTGCAAGACTGACCGTCCTCGAGCCCACCTCACTGCCTGTCCGAACTGGCACTGAATCAGCTGCTACTCTCTTGCTGCTGCTGTGGCTTTGCAGCATCTCTTACACTAGCTTTATCTGAACCTTGCTCAAGAAAACATCATGTGAAGCACTGCCTTCCTAAAGTGAGAGAAAACCGGAGACAGGGGTATATCCACTGCTTCTGTCTGCATGGCAGGACTTCCTCTGTCATAGAAAATAACTGGAGTGGTTTAACACAGTTTGTTCTTGACAAATCCCCATTGGTAGCTACCCTTCTGGGTGTTTACAAACAGTTATATGATTATTTGCTCCAGCACTTTCCTGGGGTTGAAATTGGGTTGCCTTGTCTAAAACTCACCGGTGCCTCTTTTCCCAGTGTAAAGGTCTTCTACAAGCCCTCGGTGAAAACCTCTAAGGGCTCTGAGCCCACTTCGGGCCCTTTGCTAACCATCCCAGGCAGCTGGGGAATAACCTCTTACACCACGTCAATGAGAGCAATAAAACACTGTTGATACTTCCCTGCTTCCCACAAAAGATTACAGGAAATATCTTTGAGAAGTTACCTGCTCTGATTTAGTCTGATTGAACTGACGACTCGTTCATTCACATGTGAGAAAGAGACCTACTTCTTTGAGAGGAGGTAGCAATTAGTTATGCCTTGAGCTCGCTGTTGGGTACCCATCTTTCTTACGACTAGTTACGCGGTTTATGTCAGCGTCTCTGTAAATAGCAAGGTTCATCGAAAGGAAAGACGAAGGAAAGCAGGAAAGGCAGACATAGCACAATTGCAAAGGGTGGCCAGTCACAGTCAGTGTCAGTGGCATTTCCTTCCTGACCCCCTGCTTGAAGATGCTCCAGAAACAAGCACGGACTCTCCCCATTGGTTGGACCAGGTTTGGGAAGCGGGACTGGATGGATCAGCTCTTTTTAAAGAGGTAGTGGAAAGCATATCTTTTCACACAACAAATAAATGTAATTCTGATGTCATTTATTTAAAGAACCTTATAGCCAAAACCTCACATTTTTGAAAGTTGTTGTTTGGCTTGCAAATTATCCTCTGAAGCGTTGAATGCCAGGCACTGCTTTGCAGTGAAGGCAGGAAGGACATGTTGGTAGCTGGCTGGAGGAGTGAGCAAAGAAGCTTCACACCAAACTGCTGCTGTCCCGACTGGTGCAAATGTACAATAATAAAGCACAAAAATACATTTTGCACAGTGAGAGTGGATGTACCCACAGCTCACGTTAATGTAGATGTACTCACAGCACAGAAGTGAAGGTGTGAAGCTACCTCAGCTGTTTTAATGGATAAGTCATCTAATACATAGTAAGAGAGCAATTGCATGGCTATTCAAGAGTCTGGCAGGGTTCTGGGGAAGACAGTTTGGAATAGTATGTAAAGCAGACCCTTGGTAGTGGTGTCAGCAGGAAGTTTTTATATTTCATGAACTTACTATTGTTTAAAAACATTTTGAAAAGAGTTTACCAGCTAGTCAGCAAAGTAACATAATTATGCCAGATGACAAAGCATTTCGTGTGTATGAGTTTCTCCGCTGGCAGGGCTCAAAACAACATGTAGCCTCATAACTTTTTAAATTCCAGTCAGATCCCGCATGCTTTCCCCACCGGCCTCCAGCTGACTCATCCTTTTCAGAATATTTCTTTTCATTACTGTGTCTGTAGGCTGCACATCCCGGAGCCAGAGCCAGATCAAGCTGGTACTAGCCAGTGCAGTGAACCAGCGTTTCTCCATGGTGGTCTCATCAGTTTCTGCTGAATTTCAGCTTTCACTGAAAAGGAAAGGAAAAAAAAAAAAACGAGCTCTCTAGGAATGAGGAGCAAGCTTTGTGACTGTGGCCCCATGGAGGGCTGCTTCACCGACATGGTAGGGAAAGAGAAACAATGGGAAAGCGTGATTGAACCACAGAGGGGACCTGTGGCAGGTCCCAGTGGCAGCGATGGCAGCGTCACCTGCGGGAGCTGTGGGTGTCTCCCTGTTCCCACCCGCGCCACTGGGGCACAGGGCACGGAGACGCCAGAGGGGAGATGACCCACACACGTTTATAGATCAAGCTGCTGCGAGGGTGAAGCAAGGTGGTACAAACCCCATGCCGGCATCCTTGCCCTGGGGTCCTGTGACAGGGGAGACCCTCGGGCACATCGGTGCCCATCGCCATGAGGCTGCCATCCCTGTGCCTGCCCTGCCCGGCACAGCTGCTCCACACCAAGTGGCCCTCTCTACACATGAGAACCAAAGGGAAAATGATGCTCATCAGCCATAAAAGCACCATATAAGTAGAAATGGAAGATTTCCAGGTCCTAAAGAGCTACTAGTGAGCATTTTCAAAGTGGCATTAAAGAAAACTTTGAAGTACAGCCCGTGAGTTAAAAAAATGCATTTGGGGGATAAATCCATATCTCGTTCCAAAGATACAAACTAAGCTTCGTTTTACTAAATATAGACATGTAAGGCACGGCAAAATTCATCAAAACGCTCAATCATATCTCCCAAAGAGATGTGTTGTGACAGGAGACCAGCAATCCCATGAAAATAAGGGCTCGGTATTCCAGTACTTACATGCACGAGTTACCTCCATAGTGTAAGCAAAGCCACTGGATCAAACGCTTGCAGGATTACACCCCTCACATTGGCAGCTTACACCAGGTCACTTGGCAGGATCTTTCCCACCGAGCGATGGCTCACCTTCTTGCCAGGCCCCCGGCACCTCCTCCGTGCTGCTGGTGAGTCTCCAGAGCTTAGCTTTTCCACCATCAGAGATCAAGTAGAAAAGTAACATTAAAAAAAAAGCTTTATTGATTCGTTTATACGAAATGATCCCCTTTGCAGCATGGTTTACACTAAGCCTCCAAATCTGACATCTCTTTGAAAGCCCTCTTAATATATCCAATTATAGATTTTCAGCAACTTTGTGGAATGTCGGCTTTCCCCGCGACTGACCCCGGAAAACACCATTGAAATCAGGAGGGATTTTGCTATTGAGCTCAGTGGGGGAGGATCAGGTCCTACATAATTTTATTGTCAGCAATGATGATCTCTCTTCACAAATGAAGAATACCCATCCTGAACCATGGCCTTCGGAACGTAAACCATTTATTTTTATAGCTGGATCCTTCCCCAAGTGGGATATTTTGTGCATGGTTAACTTATCCCAGGGCTTTAAATGCTTGCCAAGTGGCTTTAATAGCAGGATGTTGTTTAAAAAGATTGGGAAGGATTGTGGGCAGTAATAGAGATAATTGCCAAGGAGAGATAAATGAATCTTCAATCTCAAACCAACTTGGCTTTATCATTGGGTCAGGAGGGAAGATCCAGAAAAATCCCCTATCTAAGACTAAATGCGTAATGATAGTTTGGGATTTAGGGAAGTTGGCAGCTGTCGAGATTTTTTGATAAAAACATCTTTTGAGGCTTAATACAGGTTTGCAATTCCATATAAAGGCATGAAAGCCCCTTTTCACTCCAGGGATTTGGCATCGCAGAATAAAAAAGCTGGAGGTGAATTTTTGGGAGAGGAGCAGACAGCAAGTGACATCCTGAACTGAGAGTTTTGCGGGCTGCACCGGAGTAGTGAAACTGCGTGCGAAGAGGCTGAGCACAGAGCCAAGAAGGTAAGGAGTGTTTTGCAGGACACAGGGCACCTGCAAGGGGATGGGTGCCCCTTGGCCACCCCTCAGCCACCCCTCAATCACCTCTTGGCCGCCCCTCAGCTGCCCCTTGGCCCCCAGAGTGGCTGGGAGAGGGTGGCACATGCCAGACCCAAAGCTTTCCTTTCTGTTTTGCAAATAGCAGAGAGAGCATTTTCAGAACATATTCAAGCATATTTATTTATTTATTCATTCACCAGGGAGGGGAGGAGATCAAAAGCCAACAATTTTATTGAGAAATTATCTTACCTTATCATGCAGAATAAGGCACTGCATGCATGACACAGCAACTTTTCGGGTCAACCTTTTTAAAAATGAGTTGCCAAATAAAGACTGCTGAAAAAGAAAAAAAAGAAGACTGACTTCAGACAGGTCTCTCCTGCTAGGATTTGATGGGGTTGAGTGGAGTTTCAGCTTTTCTCCCTCTGGGAAATCCTCTTTTCCCTTGCCTGCTGTCAGGCAGCACCCCAGCAGCAGGACCCTTCCTGCTCTCTGCGGTCCAGGTCACCCGGGGTGACTTCTGTGAACATTCACGGGGCTTTTAAAAGAGTGGGGAAAGGCATTTTAGAGAGAGATTACTTATTTTTCAGCAAAGGCCTTACCCAGCCGTGGAGGGAAGAGACTTCTGGGATATATTCAGTGAACGTGGAGCACTCATGGGGCTTTCATGAAAGTGGAAAAGGCATTTCAGCAAATTGTAACTTATTTTTCAGCAAAAACCTTTTCCAGCTCAGGGTGGGGCTTTCCCCAGTTATCTTCTTACCAGACTACTTTTTTCCATTCTAGACCCTATATTCTCAGCTACGGGAAATAACATGGAGGAAACCCAGAAGCACCGTACAGGGGGAGGCCTGACAAAATTATTTCTCCCTCTATGATCTGAAAAGGAAACCGTGACCCATTTTTCCAAAAGCATTATTAAAAAAGGCAGAGCAATGTGACATGAGCAATACAAAATGGGCCACCTTTGGATTAAAGAGTCGCTATTTCAAACCTCCCAGCTACTTTCCGTGTTTGCAAATGCCCCTGAGAGGCCGACAAAAGCTGTGAAGGAGGTACGTGGTTTGGCGCAATAAATCGTTCTCCGTAAGCGGGGTCCAGGGGGAGTGTCGTTCTTGTGAGGTTTACAGAAAAAAAGAGGTTGAAAACAAGCAATGAAATAAAACTGGGGCAAAACCATCCCAAAACATGAAAAAAAAAAAAGGTCCCCTGCCAGTGAGCACAGCTCCATGTTACCCAGAAGGAGAGCCTTCCCGCCGGCGTGTGAATTACAGCCCATTCCCAGCTCAGGGATCTGCATTTTCAGACTGGCTTAGCCCCTGTCTGGGGAAGGGGTGCAGCCTCCCCAGCCGACGGGCCATCGGCTAAACTCGGCGCTGCCTCGGGCTCCTGTTCACAGCCTGCTTGCCTTTAAAATTGACATGCTCACACTTGGCGGTATTATTCGGAGCTTTGGGTCTGATGATCATATTTATATGGCTGACACCCAGACCTACTTGCCTATTCCTGCGGATTCCCGTGAAGTGCTGTCATGGCTTATTACCTGTCTATCTGTGCTTCAAGCCTGGGTGACTTTTCATTTTTTGAAGCTTAATGCTGGGAAAACAGAATCGCTTCAGATTGGTTCAATTCACCTCCTGGATGTACAGATTTATGATATATAATACTGTATCACACACAGCTCAGGAGCTGGTTTCACTGCTAGGCTCTTAAAAATAGCCTTATTTTATCTGAAATAAACCTTTTCAGCAGCATATCAGCAAGAGGAGAGAAGGGAAAAATATCTTCATCGGATTTCGGAAACTTCTGCGGCTTTTGTTACATGTTGCTTGTCAGGCTGAGGAGCCCTCGTTCATGCCTCGGTCTAATCCAGAGTTGTGTATCGTAGCTCAGTGATAATTGGAAACTCTTCTCACTCCAGCATTTTCAGCTGTTGTAAAAGTCTGCAGCTAATGTCATAACAAGAATTAAACTGTCTCATCATATTACACCCGTCTTAGCTGACTTCGCTGGCTATTAAGGTGACAGCGCATTGATTTAAAATTTGTGTTAATTGTTTACCCCTTCTTGCAGAGGCTTTCTTGGGGTTTTTGGAGCAACCTGCAGGCTTTCTGGAGCTGTGGATTATCTTTGCATTCAGCTTTATGTGGCCTTACAAAAAAATATCCTCTTTGTCTGGATCACACCATGTAATACCCTCAGCTCGTGGATTTCTTTGGCACACATATTCCCTGCATGGGTCGCTTTTAAAAATAAGCTAGTGGAGAGGGCATGGCTGGCTTTGATATTACAAGACTTTAAGAAGCTTTTTTCCCACTCTGATTTTTATTTGTATGTGTTGCCTTCAGTTTTTCTGGCTACTAATAGCAGGGGTGTTGTTTTAGATAAACAAATGTACTCACTCTGCCTACCTTTCGCTTTATAGGTGCAACAGAGAAAGTGGCCTGTACTCCCCCCACAAAACAGACCTTACAGCCCATCATCCTCAGGCTTCCACTTTGGGGGTGAATAAATGGATCCCCCTGTAAGCCCGTGGTAACAAACTTTTTACCTAGAGTTGAGAATGAAAATTGCTTTGTGCCATATGCTGCCTCTCTGGCACAAAATGAGCATCGCCTCAATGGGAGTTTGGCATGCTCAGTGATTGCAGGGCTGGTAAATAAGGGGCATTTTCTTTCTTTTCCCATGATCTAGCTCTCCAAATCCATAAACAATGTATCTCTCCACAGATATTAGAAAAAAATCCTTTATTCTCTCTGTGACTATGAGTTTTATTCATCCCCTTCACTGAGGGCTGAAATATTTCTCACCTTCTCCGCTTTGTTGTGCTTTCTCTCACTGGAGCAATTATTAGAACGGGAAATGGGAAGATGTCAACTTGTCTTAACAAAAAAATCTTCTGGTTTAAGGGAAAGAAGTAAGTAATCAAGTAAGTAATAAATATTTATTTGTGAGTTTAAAATCCTATTGAAATCACCGACTGGATTTTGTCCCAGATGCCAGGGACTTTGGATCAGACCTCGGGCTTGGAACGTGACCATAGCTAATGGACTTCTTCCTAAGGAGACCTGCTCTGCCTTCCCTGGGCAAGAAGTGCTAATCACATAACCAGCCCTCACCCCATCTCCCACTAGTTCTTTTTTCGCTTTTTAGTAAAAAAGAAATGAGCTTGTGCATGAGCTGGAACTGGATTTTAAAATTCTCTAGCGGCCAGTACATTTTACACAGCTTATAAACATGATTGTAAATTGCAAAACTATTACTAGTTATTTGAGTTCTCAGTGTTTATACCTGGGGAAAAGCAAAGTCTCCCAACTGTCATTAGAGGGGACTTCATTAGGAAAAAACATTCACTATTTATATTTTGAGCAGAAAAGCGCCACTTGCTTGTGTGAATAAAGCATGTGCTTTCCCAGGCCGCTGCTGGCTGTTCCCTGCACACCAGTGGCCCCGGCCAGCTCCGGCACCCACGCATGACAGAGCCTCCAAAACGGAGAGGGATTTGCTGTAATAGCTCCAGCAACACGTACGGCTGCCGGATGGCGCTGAGGGCTGCTTGGGTGCTCTCGCCATTGAAGCGGTGCCAGTAAGGTAGTCTATATTTAACGTGAACTTTTCTGCCTTTGAAAAGCATTGCTTGGTGCATGATAACCGTACTTTAAAAGCCTTTTGTTTCTTTCCTGTTTTGATGAACTTCTTTCTCTTTGATGTTCTTCTGGAGTTTAATCACGATAAAAGGCGCACAATGGTTAGATTGTGGAAGAGAAAAAGGTGCTGGAAGAGCACAATACAGCACATTATCCGCTGTCTCCCCTATGCTGCTCGTTTGGCAGGCGGCAGTGAGCACTGCAGGGAGAGCGAACCGGGGGGACAGCCTGGGCGTCCTGGACTCACGCCTGCTCCTGCCACAGCAACAGCCGAAACCGGACTCATGGCAGAGGACCAGGCACAGCCAGGCACCGGGAAAGAACCACCACTGCTGTGGGTGGCCGTGACATTCCAGGTTTACGTTGCAGGGTCAGTCCCAGTTTGGGCATCCTCCCTGAAAGCCTCCTCCGGTCTGAGGGAGCAATGGCCAGCCCCAGCATGTGGCACTACATGGGCAGGATGCATCCCAGCTCCCTCGCAAGACATCAACAGCCCACATCAGCATCTCTCACATCCTACATCTGCCTCTAGCATGCGAAGGTGAAAGTTTGAGGAAACCCCCCTGAAGCACTGGGATGCCCCCCGGCACAGGGTAGTGCTCCAGCACGAACGCCAGCCTCTTCCCAAGCTGCCGGTGCTGCTGGCTCTGGCGGGTTTTCAGGAGCCGGGTGGAACTTGCTGCTGTTGGGCGTCTGGCTGCCAGGGTCAGGCTCTTCTGTGACCAGCTCAGTTTTTGTTCAGAGATACACTGCCAGTCCATCCGACTGGGCAGGAAACCTCAAAAAGCGGGAGACAGAGGGAACCCCTAAATGTACTGGTTTTATAGTCTTTCCACGATTTTAAGAAAGGGTGCTGCCTAACCATTTCAGAAGGCAAGGTAGGGCAGCAGATGCTGCGGCTGGTCTAAGCAGCATCGTGTCCCCAGGCCAGTGCTCACCTGGGCACGTTTCTCCCTGCCCAGACCCTCTGTGGGTTTGAATCACTCCCTCGTGGTATAAGTCTCCTTACAAATTATTTATGCATATTAATTCCTGGCACCACCTGCTTGTCCCCCAGCCAGGGACACCTCCAGGCAGCCGGGGCCAGTGCCGCCTGCTCAGATGCCACCTTGCAGCAGTGCCCTGAGGTGCCCGGGAACTCCCGTGGAAAGGGCAGTGCCCGGGCTGCAGCCCTGTGCCCGCTGGGGGTGGTGACACGGTGACAGCTCCATGACGCAGGTATCGCCCTTGCCCCCTCCTGGCCCCAGCCCTGGCCCTGGGCACTTGCTGCTCTCAACCGCGTCAGGGCACGCACCAGCCTGGGTCACATCTCGGGACTCGCGTACCCTGGTCACACCCCGCCATGGGCAGTGCCGCAAGGCTGGGGTGCAAACTCTGCACCCTCCCAGGCTGGGCACATCCCCAGCACTGTCTTGCAACCCAGCCCCCGTTTCAGCTACCACGATCCCAGACCCCCAAGGGCGGGCACAGTATATATTTGGGATATTTTTGTGCAGCACCAATGCAATAAATCATTTTCTGTGCAGCTTCTCATAGCATTTGGTTGCTTAAATCAGAAACAAGCCTCAGCTGCCTTTTCCCGGGAATGACTGAGATGGCTCCTGCTGTTCAAGCACAGTTCTGCGGTTCAGGACAGGGACTCGCAAGGACACACGGCCATCCGGCCTGACCCGCCCCGCTGCCTGCAGGCAACCCCCTGCGCAAATTAAGGACAGTCCTAATGAACCCATATATAATCTCATTTCTCCTAGATAGCCTCTGCCACCAACACCTGTTTCTGAATTTTTTCTTTAGAAGAGAATTGTACTTAGATCTTCTGCAGATATGGCTTCTTACTCAAGAACAAGTTTGAGGGTTTTTAAGGATTCATTGAGTTGCAGAGTTTGGGGATCACACGTTTTCCGTATTTTCGCTCGGATCTTTAACCTTCTCTTATGACATCTGTACTCGCTGCTGGTCTGACCTACTTAATGGTCACTGGCGGTTAAAATGAGCGATGCAGTTCAGTTCATATTTATAATTTCAAGGTCCTGACAGAATTTGTTGGTTTCTAATAATCATTTCTTGCTATTCCAAAACTAATTGTAACTTTGCATTCAAAAAAATAATATTTACAAAATAAAATAGTTTTGTTTGCCTGAGAAGGTAAGTAAGCCCAAACAACTGAACTGCACCTGAAATGTATACAAGGATTTTTAACAATGCTGCTTATTAACCAGTGCCAATATTTCCCAGTGTACAGCATGGTGTGCTACAGCCCCTGTAAAATTTAGCTTAACTGTGGTGAAAAAATCTTTTTTTTTTTTAGGAATGCTTTCCACTGCGTCCCCATTTCAAAACCAGAAAGAAAACAAGTCGTAGCAGACTTTCTCTTGCAAAATGAATTTGTCAAGCTCTGCTGCATTTTGCTGAAGTGTAAGAAACTTAAATAAAAGTGATCCTAAAGTTAAGAACCTGGCTTCAGGGCAGAGACTAGTGTGTATTTCTGTGAGTATATTTGCTCTTCCTAAATTTGCAGGCATGGGTAGGTTTTCTTGTTGCCAGAGAAAATCATTAATGAGTCTAAGACCTTCCAAGGCTGATATTTTCCCTTTGCTATTGTACTATGCAGCTAATATTTTGACAATATTTTGCAGATACGAGTGAAAATAACTTAGGAAATCACTTTACAATTTTGAAACACCATCTGGGCTTTCCTTTATTCCATTACACTTCATATATATACACAAAGTGTGTATATACACACTTTTTATATATGTGTGTGTGTGCATATATATGTGTATGTGTGTGTGTGTTAAGCTTTTACAGCAAATGAAAATTGCCAGTGCTTAACAGTTTGCGGGAGCGTTCATGCAGAGCCTGATCCAGAGCCTCTCCCCATCCCAGGAGCAGGGGTACAAAGCTTCTGAAAATCAGGCACAAGGGTTTCAGGTGGGTCCTGGACACTGAGCATCAACGAATGTTTTCTTGCTTTGATAAAAAAATGCTTGGAGTGTAACGGTGTGTTTTTCTGGTATTTGATGCCTTGGTTTGTGCTTGGGAGAGTACAGCTGCACGATTTAACTCTGTATTTTTCTGGCTTTTAATCCATATTATGAACCTATTGCCAAAGAGCCTTCCGAAATGATTACACGACTGTGACCATGACGTTAATGTTTCAAAAGGAGCTGCTGTCTGTGTAATATTTTTCTGTATTTTTACCACTTATGTGCAAGCTGGAAGACTTTTTTGCTACATCGGATCTGCACTGAAGCAGCCTATATAAACGGCTGTTAATATTCAGCGGGCTTATGCTGCCGTGTGGGAACTTGCACATCTAGTTTTCAGTGACCCCTTCAGACACAGGGGCAGACTTGCTCTGCTGCCGTACCAGCTCTCTATATACATGAGGTATTTGCGGATATGCTTTGCTGGGCAATAAAATATAATTAAAAATGTGCAAAATTAATGCATGCAATGTTTATTCCTGGAGGTAAAATCCACTTGGTAAAACTTCAGCATTTTACTGAGTTAGAGATTTGTGCTTGAAAATGCATTTCTGCAGTTTTCTCAATGAATTTCCTCAGGTGATTGATTTATAGATGGCTGAATAGTGGTTAAAAGCACAGTACACACAATCGACATAAATTACTAGTATTAAGCAAGTGCCAGATACTGGGAGAGTCTTTATTACTTTGGAGTATCTCATATCAGTAAAATAAAATTGTTTCATGTAACATCAGACAAAAGTCATTTGCAAAACGGTGTAGTGAACCTAACTGAGTCCAATTCATTTCTAAGCTCTGTAACGCAAGGGCTGCTTTGCTCTGTGGTTCACAACCACACATTCATTAGATGGGATGTACAAAGATTTTTCTTAACCAAAAATCAGTTACATCCATGGATGCTGCTTTATAAGGTACAGATCCCTGAGCCTGCAAAGATTCAGGCAGAGCCTTAACTCTGCATATGGCGAGGAAGCTCAGAACCCCAGTGAAATCCCTTGCAAAAGCACATGCAGAATATTTTTAGGAGCAGGGTCTGTAGAAGCACCCCTCAAGGGCCATCACCACACTCCAGAAAACACTGTCTGTCTCAGGCACAAAGAAATTGTCTTAAAGCCTGGCTGGGCCACCCTTGTGCTGTCAGAGGTCGCTGCGGGTTTCGTCCCGCGCTCTCAGGCTGAGATGTGCGAGCAGCACCTCATGTCCAAACCAAACCTAGACCCGTGAAGAAGTGCCAGCCCGGGGTGCAAGCAGGTGGGCTGTACATGCCTTAGAGCCCGCTGAAGGCTCTCCTTTTCTTCCCTTTGCATCCTTTCCCTCCAAGGATTCGGGGCTGCGGAAAGTTTTCTGCATTAAAGACAGCTTGCCTTATGTGTTAGGGGAAGGGCAAATGCGCAAATCAGAGCTGGCTTATGTAGCTGCACCCTCCTGCTAAACAGCATATTTCTGTCTGTGTTTGACTGAGTTTTTCTACCTCATCTCCTTCTGCTCTATATAATCTGTCAATATTGGGTTTCCTTTCATTAGACTTTCCTCTCTCTTAACGTCTATTCTTCCTCACTGATAGTTCCTCCCTTTGCCACGGCTTTTTTCAGTGGTTTGGTTTGATTCAAACTGAAACAGCTAGAGTGGTATCTAAAAGTAATGAATTTGGTTATACCTATTTACTATAAAGCACACTATTTGTATCACCTTCGTTCTTTGGATAATATTTTTAGGGAAAATGTAACACTCTTTTAATTTTAGATCCTTTTTTTATCTTGCTTCGGGCATAGACTTCAAGAGACGTGCATGTAACTTAGGTCCTTAATTTACTCCTCCAAATATGCAAAGAATATGGCTATGTGCAATAAACATTGCTAAGGACATGGCTGAAGACAAGAAAAAAAAATCAATTATAAAGCTGCTGTAAATTCCTTATTATCTAAGAATTTCAACACCTACTGATGTGCCTGAGCCTCTATTGCATCCTCATAAATTTAAGAGCCTGGAACACACACTTATTCACGAATGCAAGCTGCATGTTTGTGCACAAACTTTACAGCGGATTTTGAAACAACCATCTGAGGGTGTTATGCTGTTAGTCAAAATCTGCCAGTAAAGGAAAGAATTTTGTTTAAATAGGGGGATTCGGAATGTGACTCAGAGAGAAATCATGCAGGATCCTGGGACTTCACAAAAAAACCTTAGAAAAACACATTATTGTCTGGAAAACATGGACGTCCAAGGGCAAAATCTGCAGAATTTGCAATATCTGAGTCATCTCTTTTTCCTTTTACCTGCAGATTGTGCACTGAGTAAGTGGTGTCTGCAGTAAGCACCGAGCAGCAGATAGGGAGAGGGGAGGGCAACGGCTAAACTTCCATCGGCCTCGGAGAGACTAAGCTTTCCTCCACGCAGCTTTAGTCTCTGGTTTTCACATCGAGGTGTAAATCTGGCTTTGGGCCATGAAGCACACTTCTGCCAGATGTGGTTAGTATTAATCACATATTATTTAGATCAATATGGATCTCTGTTTGATGCGTGTAGCAATTGCTCGCTGCTCTGTATCCTCTAACTCTTTGTATTTAACAGTATCAGTTCTAAAAAGCAATTTATACCCAGGCCACAACTCCCTTTCTCCCAAACCCCCACTATTACTGGTAGTGTAAAGTCCTACTGCTCATAAAATATAACATAAAATATTTTTTTTTAATGTCCTAATAGTCTCACTGTTCATGGGATTTTTCACATCACGCTATTTAGTATTAACTGGGTATGTGTACCTGGAGAAATCAGTAGTGAAACAGCAGCATCAAATACTTGAAATGTACGTCTCCAGGAGAGGCTCTGTCTCCCTGTCCACACACACATATGCTTGTTTCTGTCTTTCCATCCCAGTGCTTGAATCAGAAATGTATGGTTGTTATTGCAAAACCTTATGTAGCACAGATATCGTAATCAAATGTATGCTCAGACATGTTGCAGGAGGTAGCAGCAATTTACAGCCACATCAAATGCCACGGCTTCGGCTTCCTTAAGAAGTATTTCTCACACCAGAAAATGTAATTACTGTTCCACTGTACCTTCCCACATGGTGATCTGAAACGCTTCGGTAAAATGAAGCAACCTATCAATACTGTATCTATTGCAGATGAGACATCTACAAATACGGATCAGTGTAATCCGCTCATTGATTTTAAGATTGTCACTCCTCCAAGGACTGTGACAAATCTATACATTGTCCCTGAGTGATGGGATTTGCTTTTGGATTTCTGATTTCATTGGGGAAATCATGCAAAAGTTAATGTAAGCAGAGAGTGCCCTGCTGCTGCCCGGCTGAAGAGGCTCCGGACCACGTGTGGGTCCTTCAAAACCCAACCGTGGTGCACACCACTAATTACCAGCCAGGTACAGCGCAGGCAGACCAACATCGTTTTCTTATTTAAGACAAGAAAAGGAGATCCATTTCAATATTTGCAAAAGTTCCTGCTTTGCCCTAGATTTGCCTTATTTTGGAATCCACTCGTGTTGTACAAGTGTAGGCACCATTCCTGATGGGGTTTGGTGAGGTGGTGAGGTGAAGGAAACATTTGGTTCTCAGTGCGAATCAGTAAATCTTGTTTGTAAGAATGGACATAGAGAAAAAATACTGTCCTGTTGTGTCTTTATCTGGAGTTTGCATGTGTAGTGTTACCCCTTTGACACACCTGCCCCATAACAGATTGTATACAGATAAATGTGTCCTTGTAACAAAAAGAGATATTGTCCTTCTGAGAGAGCCAGAAAATTGAGGGGCCATGTCTATAGGTTTGTGAATGCACAAACACACACACACACACAGAGTCCTCCAGACGTACACACTTACACAATGTTTTATGTAACTGAACTTCAGTGCAATGCAAACATTTGCAAGAAATGGTTTGCAACTCGCTGGCTAAGGACAACTGAATAATCTGATAAAGAAAGCAGGGAAAAGTTCCTAAAAACATCTCAAACTTTTCAACTTTAAATTAATCAGAAAAAGTAAAAATGTATGAAGAAATGTTCAGATTTCAGTTAATCTTTGAGATCTAATACACACACAGACAAGGTATTTGGGTATTACACTGAAAAGCCATATAATAAATATACCCTAGAATTACTAGGAATTCCCACAAAGACCCTGGAAGTTGTCCCCAGGGGCTATTCCTATCATTCCAAACACCACAGCAGCTTCAAGTTTTCCCCACTTACTCTAGGATGAATATATCAATATATATTCCTTCTTTACCCAAATTGTAATCTATTCGCAAACGTAACTGGAACAAACATGCTGGCAGAGGCGCAGAATGGGCAGTTTTCCAGTCTCCATGTAAAGCCTGCAATATCTGACCTGCTACGGAGGAAGTTGCTACCACTGGGGAAGGTGTAGCCCAAATACAATGCCTACCACAAACGTCTAACAGGGACTAACTCAAAAATATTACACCTTAAAAACGTGACATTGCTATGCCCAAGGAAGTAATTATCAGTGCATTTTGGAAGTGTTAAATTTGCTTCTGTTCTTCTTGGAGAGAGTATTTTCTCACCCTTTGTTTGCTATGATGACACGTTATTGAGATAATCCGTCTTTAAGACTGGAGAAAAATTACAATATTCCATCTACACGCATTTAAAAACGTGGCTTCACAAAGTGCACGACAGCCTGACAGAAGGATTTTCTGGTCACTTAGGCGGACCTGCAAAGCTGGGCTTTGCCGCTGTGAATCGTGCGGACATTCCCAACTCGTGACCCTCTGCAGACAGCATCAGCTCAGAGAAACTCCAGAGAACATGTCCTTCTGCACCGAAAAAGGTTGGCATTATTGCATCTACTCTACACCTCTGAAACTGCTAGTTTATGCAACATCATTACTGCATGAAATACGATTCACACGTGAATAGCGATCGTGGCTGTGAGATATGCTGTTAAAGCCGCAGACTCTTCCACGTACTTCATTTGCTGTCTGCTTTCAATCCCTACCCAACATACTGGGCAGACCCCCAGAACCAGGTAATTCATATATAAGTCTGTACATTCCCCACACTAAATAGCTATAAGGACTCCCATTTTTCAAGAAAAAGCTCAATTTTAGACAACAATAGAAAAAAATGTGCTTAGTATTGATCATGAAAGAAGAATTGAAATAAAACCTGCGGTATTCAGTTACTGATATAACCACCACCGTGCACTGTGCAAGCTGTGATTTCAGCCTAGTGACCGTATCACATGGACCTGGGAATTTGTCCATCACATCAGCAAGGTTTGGATCAGACCTGTGAAAGCCAGAGCTGTATCTATGGCTTTAACCTTATGTCTGGTGAGTCTTGCAACTCAAAGAAAAGCACGCCTCACTTGCTTACTTGCTATGTAAACAAGTACAGACCACGTCACCAAAGAGGGTCTGAGATTTACCCAGCAGAGCAGTGAAACGTCTGTAGTCTTTCACATATTTCACAAAGAAACATTTGTCCGGTAGCACGTTGCATCGTTTCTGAATGGCGACACACGGGACCATAGGCAGAGCAATTGAATCACAAAGAAACAAAGTAGTATAGAACTCTGGATTCTATTTCTATATATTTCATATATAATATAAATATATTCTGCATATGGATTTATTTAAATATATTTATATCCTATGTAGAATATAAATATAGAATATACATATAATATATAAATATAGAATATAAATATATTTAAGTAAATCTATATTCTATATCGAATCTGATTTAAAAGCACTAATGCAATTTGGGACAAAAGTTTTTGTTTGCTGATATGCAAAGACATACAAAATGTTTCTATAAATAAGCAGTATGAGCTTTTCAGGAAGATCTATAATCTTGTATTGACTAGTTGTGTTATATACATAGGTTTTCCTGGATAACGTATGTAATTTTCACAGTAACATAATTTTTAAACCTGAAATTATTCTGCATTTCTGATATGGAATTTTGTCATCAGGGTCACTTTTAGAAAGCGGGAAATGATGGGAAAATACAGGGCTAAAATTTGAACAAATAGAGGAGTGTTATGTTCACTCATTTTAAAACGAAATGAGAGTCTAAGAGCTGCAATGTATTGCACGTGGTATCTGCGTAACCATACCTACTGACACTTGGCAATCATAAATTACAGTATTACTGGAAACCCAAAGTTGGCTGATTAAGAGGCATTTGAAGAGGTCTGTCCAAATAACTACCTTCCTGACACGAGGGCCCCAAAAAGCCGCGAGGAGCTGTTCATGTTTCTCCACTGCACGCAAGATGAAATCCAGAAATTGGTACTAAAATGGGTTAGATGCTCACAGGGGATAGCGCTGCTCAGAGGGAAAAAAATGTGACACTATTAACAGAGGGTGTGTGAAAGTGTGAATGTATAGCTGAGGTCGGGTGCAAGGGGTGTGCCGTGCGTTAATCTGTCTTTGGTTTGTGCTGCGGCATCTTCTGGGGCTAAAGCAGCTGGGCCAGGTCCCGTCGTGCTCAGCTAAGCAGAGGCATGCTGGAAATCAAGCCTGAGAAAGGATGGAAGAGCATCACCCTTTGCGTCTACGTGTGTGAGAGGGAAGCCAGAGACATGATACGACCACGCATGCATTTAGTCCGAGCACTCGGGGTGCCCGTGCACTGCTCCCACCGTCCGTAAGGTCTCAGGGGGTGCAGGTGCAAGCATTTGCAGGCAAAAAGGCGGAACTCCGAGCAGCCTTGAACCCAAAGTCACCTTCAAAAGATGCCGAAGGCGTCGCAGACTGTGTTGCAGCTTGAAGGGGAGACAGCCTCACCCCCCACGTTAAGGCGCTGGCCGGATTTTTGTTGTGCTTTTCCCACAGAGGTGGAGTTGGGAGAGGGGAAGACAAAATGTCCCAACTTAATTTCTTTTTAATGGTCTGATGGAGCGTCTGACAAGTGAATCCTCACTGTCCCAGCTCTCCAGCTTGACTTCAATGACTGCTTTTAAGAAACAGCCTCCCCCAGACAGGGAAATTCTGCTACCTTGCCCAAACCTGCTCAAATACTTTGAGCTCCCAGATATACATTTAGCACAGGATTTTGGCAAAACGCAGGAGAGGCGCATACTTTGAACTGGAGGTAGACTTAAAAACAGCCCCTTGATTGTCAACGATGTCTTTATCCACTGAACCAGAACTGGGTTTTGTAAACCCTTACGCCCGTAATTTCTTGATCTCCTCCTGATGTGCCAGCCAGTCTCTGCAAACGGGATCATTTTAAGAGTTCATACGCCTGTGTTCCTGCAGCCCTGCAATATGCATTAGAAGTAGCTTATCCGGAGCCATCAGTGACCGCAGATTAGTGGGGTGATATTCCCTCTGGAAATCTTTGAGCCTACACTGCCTTCCCTCATTACAGAGGCTATCGGGTCTGCATTGCTTTGCATCCACTCACCAAGGGGGCTTTACATTAACTCCACGTGGGGTTTCGGAGTTTTGTCTCTGAGTGGATCATGGGCAAAACGGGACGGTCATTTCCAGCGCATGGTGGGGAAGGGGGCCCTGCCCCGGTGGCCAGGTACCCCGTGTCCCCAGGCCAGGGCTGGCTCTCGGGGCAGGGTGGGCTCCGGCCGAGCGCGCCCTTTGCGGGGGCTTTGCTCCTTGTGACTTCGGCCCAATGCACAAGTCCTAACTGGAAATTAAAAGCCCATCCCCTCCTAGTCTTCGGGGGTAAATTTTAGAGGCTCCAACGCTTGATAATTAACAAGTTCTGTCGTTCCCCTCGCTGTTGCACTAGCTGTGGTATTTTTAAAGCTTTTTATTAAAAATTAATTTCTTTATTTTGTTGGAGACCCATCACTCGGTCACGTGGCTCCCTGTCATGTTTCTATCCTTCCTACTCATATTCGAGTTATGCCATCAAGCTAATATATTGTGACTGCTCTTCTCTCTTGTGACAAAGCCTTGCAGCTGCCTCCAAATCAATAGATGTCAAAGAAATATGAAAACAATCATGACAGAGAACTTAAATCCTGGCTAGAGTCTGCATAATAAAAAATGTGCTTCTGTTCTCAAGGCAGCGGATTAATTTATCCTAAAGTTTAGTCAAATTTTATTCCAGTACCTTTTTCCCAGCAGATAGAGCTACATCTGTTGGGTTTGTAATGTAATTTGTAATTACTGCCCTTCATGTGGTCCAATGCCTTGAACCATCTTTAATTAAAAGCATAATTAAGGGAAGATCTAAAGGAAGACAATTACCAGATGGTCTTTTTTTTAGGAAACAGTTAGTTTCATTGAGGATGTATCCTGGTCCATTTCTGACTCGGATTAAAAGGCAGGCTGCCTCCCACGCAATCTGCGAGGCGAGAGGCCGAAAAGGGGCTTGAGCATCCCAGGCAGCGCCAGGGCCGATAACTGCGAGGGAGGCGGGGGGGAGCTGGGGGGACCGGGAGGACCTTGGGGCAGCGGGTCACCCTGGCTCCGTCACATTTCCTGGGGCAAGCGATCCCGGCTGCCCTCCTCCAGCCCAAAGCTCCAGCAAAACCCACCCCAGCCACCCCCCCATCACTGGGGACACCCTACGGCTCCTAGGAAACATTTTCCTGGTGAAAATAGTAATTAATAGTAACAGTAACAGTAATAAACTATGAGAGTGAGAGTGAGAGTGAGAGTGAGAGTGAGAATGATAATAGCAGTAGTAGTAATTGTAGTTGTAATAATAATAATAAAATAATAATAAAGGAGGGACTGAGCCCCAGAACAGCTTCCAAAAATGAATTATCACTGCTGCCCCGGGTGGGACAGACCCTGATGGGGGGGACCGTGCCTGCCCAGCCCTTGCTCATCGCAGCCTGAGCGGAGGTTTCGGCTAACCCCACTCCCGCAACCGCCGGGGCGGTTGCGGGAGTGGGGTTAGCCGAAACCTCCGCTCAGGCTGCGGGGCAGGGGCATCTCCTCCTGCAGCAGCCACCCCGGCCTTGCTGGGGTTAGTTTTAGGGTCCCTCCTTGCCCTTTGAGGTACTCTCCTTCCAGAAGAGCCCCCCCCCCTCACCTCGCACCTGGAAGTTTCAGAAAAGACTATTACTAAAGGAAAAAGGGCGGGAGGGGATGGGGAATAACCCTGAAAACATATTAATAATGCAATGAAGTACAGAATTAGGTGTGAGCACAAAATTTCTAGGGGAAGGTGGGTGCAAAAAAAGAAAAAAAAAAAAAAAAGGAAAACCTCGAGCAGTGGTGTAATGTAAATTAAATTTTTGCTGTATTACTAAGATTTCATTATTTAACTGTTCCTTCTCAAAGTAAGGCAGCAATGAATTGTAATCATTTCAATTATCTTCAAGATAGTTTCTTTAGGACACAAGTTGTCAAAGATAAAAAAGTACATTCTTGCTGCTCCATGGGTCCATTTTCCAGACGGTTTGTCGTTCTTGCTGCATGATTTAGTCGGGGCTTTTTTGCATACTCCGGCTCTCCCACACGCCCTCCGCGGGGGCGCGGACCCGCTCCCTCCCGGCGCGGACCGGCCGCGCAGGGCTCCGCGCCCGCGGAGGCGACGGGGCTGACCCTGCCCCAGCGCCCGCTTCGCCTCCATCCCCTTTAATGAACTTCGCCCAACAGGTTTTTGGTCGGGTTTACCATTTTTTCCTCTTATTTTTGCTGCTCTCCCTCTCTCGCTCCCCCCCTGCCCCGAATATTTCCCGGCCCATTACTCTGATAAGGAAATAAATGCGGAGCGGGCGGCCCCGCACCGCGCCCGGGGCAGGATCCGTCCCCGTCCCCGCAGCCCTGCAAATACTGTTTTTCTCCCTGCTGACATGGGTTGATCTGCGAGTGAGAGCTGCTCTGCACCGGGAAGGCGCTTAGGTCTCTTTAAGCGCAAACCAAATAACATTTAAATGCCTTTTTACTGCCGAGGCATTATTTATTTAAGTGGCCGTCGGAAATCACAGCAACGCGCGTCCCCGTTCCTCCCGGAATATTGTCCTTGCCGTTTTATTAGAGCGACCCGTTTAAAAGAGGCTCTTTCCGAATAAAAGAGCGCGTTTCACCCCATTATTCATATCTAGGGAGTCCCAGGCCTTTACTACATTAAAAAAGCTTCAAAAGGACAATTCGCCATCCACAGATATTATATTTGTGAAATGTCCTTTTGTCGAAGCTTTTAACACCTTCTTATAACGAATCATTTGTTCTTTTCTTTTTAATTTTGATAGACAATTAGCCATCAAATATACACCAGTTGACTGTAACCGAGCATTAAACTAGCCTTTATTTAACGCTAATTTAGCATAGCTGCTTTGTTTAACTTTGCCATACAAGAACCAGGTTTTGTAGCAAAAAATAGGTGTAATTTTATGTGGGGCTTCATTTCTTTTGGCCCTCTACACAGCAAGCCCTCTCCTCTTTGTAACCCATTCTGCTGGGCAGAAACAGCATTTCGGAGTGCCTAGCACCTGGAGTCTGGAAAAAATTAGCATTGATATAGATTTAGTTGAAATGTAATCTCTTAAATCTGTCCAAGATTCGGGGAGATAATTACACTTTCACTGAATTGCCAGGGGTCAGCGTCTCTGTGGACCTGAGGAGTTGATTTACTAACAATAGTGTTACATAAAAAATGGTGTTTGAGATTATAATGTTAATAGATGCAGTCACTGGGGAAAGCAGGCAGGCTACAACTAATTCGATGGAACTTGGTTTTTGCTTCACAAGGATTCAAATCACTTGCAGCATTTAATTTAGAGGAATGAGTTTGGCAGTAATTACAGCAAATGGAAAGGTCGCCTTGGAATATCAGTTATTTTTTCCCAAGTTGGGACTCGGGGTTTGGGGGGGAAAGGTCCTTTTTCTCTGCCCCCGGCGAGGACCGGGAGAGCCGCGTTGCCGCAGCCCTGCACTTGAGCACTCGTCACCTCGGACCCAGCAGAAATCCGCCCGGACAAAAGAAACGGGGATGAAAAAATATTTGTATAAGCGCTGGAGTTGCCCCTCGAGTGGGACCCGACGGTTTTCGGGGAGAGTCAGGATCTCTTTCTGCTCCCGGGGGATGCTCAGCGGGCCGGGCCGGGCCGGGCCAGGTCAGCATCGCCTCGGGCAAAGCCCCCCACGTCCTGGGTGAAAATGCTCGGCAGTTTCGTTGGCATTTTGGGGGGTCGCGACAGGAGCGGGCTGGGGCGGGGGGCTCGTGCCCGTGCCCCGGGGAGCCCGCTCCCGCCTCCCAGCGCAGCGGGAAGGGCAGAGCTTACCCAGAAACGGCCTGGCCGGGACCAGGCGGCCCAAACCCGGGCAAGGACCCGCCTCGCCGGCCCCAGCCCCCGGCGGGGCACGCTGCCTGTTCGGGCACCCTGGAAACCCCAGCCCAAACCCAAGTCCTTCTGCCACGATGCCCCCCCCCCCACCCCGCAGGGGATGTCCCCCCCCTTCGGCAGGACCTCGGGTTTTCCCCGCTGGGACCCCGGGGCCGGGCCGGGGAGAGAGCCCGGTCACGAGTGGCCGTGGGGAGCCGAGGGACGGGGCCGCCCTCGGGGGAGCGGGGCTGGTGCCGGACGTGGGTGCCAGCCCCGGCCCTGGTCCCTCCAGGGGTTCCCGCGGGGGCTGCCTCCCTCCCGGCTCCCGGAGGGGCCCCTGCAGACCCGGGCCGGCCCCGCTGCCGGGAGCCCGGCGCTGGCCGCGCTGCGCGGGTGCGGCCGGGCGCGGAGGAGGGCGGCAGCCCGCGCCTCATCCATCCCCCGCCGCCGACAGCCGCCGGGAGCCATAAATCCAAATCAATTGCCTACGGGACACGCCACCGCCCACCGCGTTTTGCAGCCCGGGCTGAGCGGAGGGTGGCCGGCAGGCCGGGAGGTGATGCGCTACCTGCGCCGCGCCCCCCCCGCGCCCCTCCGCGCCCCTCCGCGCCCCTCCGCGCTTGCGGCCGGGCGGCGGGCGCGGACAAAGGCGGGCGGGAGCGGCCCCCGCCGGCTCGTCCCACGTCTCCCTCGGCCCCGGGAGAGCCGTCCCCAGGGGCAGGGGCGGCCGGGCGGCTGCGGGGCGGCTGCGGGGCGGCGTCCCCGGGGCCGTGGCTCCGGTGAGCGCCGGCAGCCGGGCAGCGCCGGCGCCGCAGCCCGCCGCGGCCCCCCGACGCCCTCCGTCCCTGCCTGTTTATGTTTTAAGTCCACCCGATCTTATATGTAACAGCAATATATATGTTAATTGAAAACTTCTGAATTTAAAAAGGTTGTGACAAGTTATAATTTGTCTTGTCAATGTCTGGAATCCTTGTTTAGCTCTTTAGTTGTGTCTGCTGTTCGTGCCTGTCAGATAACAGCTTGCCTAACACGCTGCCTTCCTCTCTTATGGCACGGAAATGACAAATGTGCTGTTTTATCCATACAATTTATTTCATTATTGTTGCCAGCACGAAGCATCACAATCAATCATAAGGAAGTCCAGTTGGCAGGTGTCAATCTTGGTATGTTTTTGTACGTCTCAGTCTATATTTAATCCAATTACAAGGGTCATGGAGTAAGTGCAAATCCCCTTGTTACAACTCACATCTTATTCAAGATTTAAAGTAAAAAGTCAACTTGATCACATGGGCGCTTTGGGGGACCTCCGATACCTTTTGATATGTCGTCCCCCCCTCCCAAATTATGCAGAGATAGCGATTTATTAAAGAGTTATCGCGGGTCGGTTGGGGTTTGGGGATTTTTTTTTTTTCCCTGAGTGTTTGTGTGCAAATGAAGTATCTTGTTATTTTGCTAAAGAAGAGGGAGGCTTTAATGATGGGAGATCTTTCCGCTCATTGCCCTTTCAAATACAATTGTAGATCGAACTCAGCCTTGTCACGTTGAGGAAAAGTGAATTTCTAACATCCAGGACGTGCCTGTCGACTTTCAGCGAATTGCATCCAATCACCCCCAGGGAATTCAGCTAATGTCTCAGTCTAAACCGGGATGAGGGGAGAAAAACAAATCAAACATTGTCCGGAGTCACGCTTATTATGAAAATGTTTTAAAGGATAGAGAAGGGAAATAATTCAAGACAGCCCAGAATAAAGTTTCAGACAAATTAATAGCATTAGGAGTCCTCGGGGGAAAAAAAATAGAGACAGAAAGCCCAGCTACAGAGTTAAGGTATAAAGAAATGATTTATAGCTATATGTTTCTTTTTTAAGCAAGAAGTTGTTTTTTTTTTTTTAAATCTTGAATCTCTTTTTTTTTTTTGGATGAGAAAACAAGGTTACGGCATTGAAAATAATAGTCTTATTACACAGTCGGCTACAGTGGGATTCTTCACGAGGGGAAATGTTATCTTTCTGCTAAATTTCTGTCTTTAGGACGCTTCAGTTCACAGAAGTTTCTCGCAGCATCTTAAATTAAACCCCCCAAACAGACACTCCCGCCCGCTAATCCCGCTTGTTACAACAAGTTTCCAGCTCGCCGGGGCTCGGAGAGCGGGGTGCCGGTGTCAGCCGGCTCAGCCCGCCTCGGCTGATGCTCGGGAGAAGGCGTAGGTGGCCGCGCTCCCCGGCTGCGGGGGAGCCGCGCAGGCTCCGCGCCGCGCCGCGCCGACCTTCGCACGGCAACGCGCAAAAAGCCCTTTCAAGAATAACTCAGGTATTTTTTATTCGAAGAGATGGAGCTCTTCGGGTTCTAGCGAACTGCGAGAGGGCTGAACCGACAGGACGAGGGGATAAAAACAAAACAAAACAAAACAAGAGCAAAATTACATTTCTGCACCAAGGTTTAAACGCAATCCTGGGGACGAAAGAGAAATGTTAGACAAGCAAAGAAACGTGTGGGGGAAATAAAAAGAGAATATTTTAAAACACATACCTTGGACAAGGGCAAAATATCCCAGCTAAAATGCTAGTCAAGTGCCTCTTTCCTTGAAAGCCAAAACCACGTTTCTATCGCAATATTTTTCCTGTTCTAGAGAGTTTCCTTTGGTTTTTACCGTTTATTGTAGCTAGTCTTGGACCCTGCAGCCTGTGCAATGCCACAGTAAACAAATTGTTCTGATGTGCTTATTATTATTGCTCAAGTTCTGCTTGGATAGAGAATTAAAGCTCATTATTACAGTGTGTGTTGAGAATTGCTCAATCTATGTGAACATGGGGGTTTGGGGCATCCTCGGGTAAAAAAAAAAAAAAAAAACAACCAACCATCACAACTTCGTATCGTGGTGTAAATCAAATATGGATAATGCTTATAAATTTGTAACACGTTGCCGTGCTCCTGCCCCTGCCCGGCGCGGCGCCGCCCGCACCGAGCCCGGCTCCCCTCCGCGCCCGCGGGGCTCCGCTCCGCGCTGCGCCGCGGAGCCGCCTCCCTCCTCCGCGGCCCAGGTGAAGGCTCCGGACCCGATGGGGACAGATGAAAAAAAAATAATGGGGACACACAGGGAGGGGGGGGCTTTTTCCCCCCTATTTCCCCGGCACCGCTCGCTGCCTGGACCACCCGGTCCCCGGCGGGGCGCGGGCGCTCCGGGCGCTGCCCGCACGGCTCCGCGGCGGGGGGCGGCCCGCTCCGCTCCCGGACACCCCCGCCTGCGCCCTCCGAGGGGCGAGACGGGGCCTGTCCCGGGGCACCCCCGCCGCGGAGCGTCCCGAGCCGGCGGCCGGCCGGGAGAGGCGGCCCGGCCCGGCCCCACCGCCCCGGGTCCCGCCTGCCTCTCGGCGCAGCGCTTTGCAGCTTCCCCCCACCCCATCCTTTATTATTATTATTATTTTATTTATTTTTTTTAAGCCTCTGCGGCGATCTCACAGCCAAACACGGACTCTGCTCCCGGCGCTCCCCCACCTTCCTGCCTCGCTTCCCTCACTCTCTCTTTTTTTTTTTTTTTTTTTTTTTTGAGGAGATAAAAAGGCAAACAGAGAGCGCTCTGGCGCTGGCGAGGGGACTGTTTGCCTGCCTCCGCCGAGGCCTGGCCAAGCAGACTTGGCTTCACGCCTGAGCAGTTTCTGGAGAGCGGCGCGCTGGAGAGCAGGGGAGGCAGCACCTGGCCCTGCTGTAGGAGCCATCTCCTTTTATTGACAGCCAGATAAGCAGGCGGGAGCCGTGGTGTTTCCAACGCTTCCCTGGAGGACCCTGCCGGGTTGCAGGGAGCCGCAAGCCCCTTAATGGCAACGGCTCCAAACGCGCCGCGAAACCCCTTCCTGGCAGCGCCGCCGGGCCCCCGCCGCCGGGGCCGCCCCCCCGGGGCCTCGCTACCTGCCAACGCGCCGGACTTACGCGGCCGCGTAAGGAGAAGGGGTCACCCGGGATCCGAGACGGGACCCCCCGCCCCGGCGGCGGCCGCCGGCCCCCGGCCCCGCAGAAGCAGAGCAGCGGCCGGGAGAGCAGCCCCGCCGCACCCCCGCACCCCGCAAAGCCCTCTCCTCCCGCCCGCCGCCAAAGCCTCCACCTAATGTATCTGGCAGCCCCCGCCTCATCCCAGGCAGGCGGCAGGTTCATGAAACATTTAAGTGCAGTTCAATAAAACTATCGGCCGGGGGGGGCTCTTTGCTGATGAATTATTTACCCTGACAAGTGTGTGCAAATAACGGCCTCTCTGCCTCCCTCTCTAATGGGAGAGGGTGTGGACGGGGAGAGCGGGGAGCCCGGGCAGCACCCGCCGGGCCCTGGTCACCCGCAGGGGCTGTCACGGCGCAGGCAGACTGCCGGGGCGGCCCACGCGTGTCCGGGGCTCTCCGCGGCCTGCCTCCGTCTCGCAGGGGCCAGCACCCCGCTCTCCCAGCAGAGCTGCGGGCGGGCTGGGGCGTTTCCGAAGAACCGCAGAGCTGGGCCGGGTTTCGGGGGTATCTTTTTACCCACGCACGAGCACGTTTCACGGGGGAAGAAGTCAAACCTCAGCCTAAACCTTGGCCTGGGAGGCGGGGGACGGGCCCGGCTGCGGGCAGTGCTGCGGCTGGGGCGAGCCGTCGGGCCGCAGCCCCCGTTTGCCGGCAGCCCCCGGGAGGAAGCGGCAGCCCCCGCCGCTGCCCGGGGGAGCCCCGACCCGCGGCCCAGCCCCGGAGCGGGGCCCCGGGCGGAGCCGAGCCGGGCCGTGCCCGCCGTCGGGGCGGGCGGTGTCCGGGCTCGCGCCGTCCGCGCTCGTGTCGCCTAAAATGTCTCATTAGCTAACTACTGTCCGCCGTGACGTCACCGGGGCGGCCCAGCCAATGGGGGAGGCGCTGGCGTGGATATTAAGGGAAAGTTAGTGCAAAGGCAGCACCCCTCTTTTGCTGTCATTGACATTTAAACTGTGTGGCAGGTTCTTGCGTGGAAATTGGCGACCGGAGCCGCCAGGTACCTCCTCCGGGCCGTGGGACCGCCGCGCCCGGGCCCTCCGCGCCCGCTGACAGGTAACGGCTCCGCAGGGCCCCCGCACCCCCGGCCCCTCGCCCCGACGCGGGGCCGCTCCCTGCCGCCGGCCCGACGGGGGGGGGCGAGGGGAGGGCAGCCGGACACCCCCACCCCGCGGGGGAAGGCGAGGGGAGCGGGCCGGAGCCCCGCACAACAGGTGGGGGGGGGGGGGGAGCGGCTCCGGCCGCTGCCCACCCGTCGGCGGGGGCGGAGGGGGCGCCCAACGGTGCGAGCCGCTTCCCCAGCTTCCCCCCCGGGCGGGCGGTGCGGCCCCCTCCCCTTCCCCCGCCCCGTGAGCCGGGCCCCCTCCCTCGCCGTTACCGCTCGCGGGTGGCGGGGGCAGCCGCAGGTTCCCGCGCCCGTCGGGGGGCCCCGCTCCGCGCCCCCCGGGCCCCGGTGCAGCCGGCTGCCGGCTCGGGCCCCAGCCCCCCGGGCCGGTTGGACGGGGCGGGAGGGGGGCACGGAGGGTCCAGGGCGGCGGGCCCGTACGCCCCCGCGGAGGGGCGCGGAAAGGCGGGCGGCGGGGCTGCGGGGAAGGGGGGCTAGACGAGGCGGGCTGTCGTCGGGGGCTGCGTCCCAGCCGCCCTTCTCCGGGTAACGCCGAGGGCTCGCCGGTCGCCGCGGAGGCTCCGTCGCCCTGCTCGGGCTGGGGAAGGTCCGGCAGCCGAGAGGCGACCACCTCTTACCCGCCAAACTCAGGCTTTCCTTCCCAGCCCTAGGTGCCTCTGCCAAATCAGGGCGTCAGTGGGAGAGAGAGACACCCTAGGAAGGTCCTTCTTCCCCCGAAATAACACGAAACAAAATAACAGCGTAAAACCTAAACCACCGCTTACCTGTCCTCGAGCATCTCCAAATATTCCTTATGGTGCGTTAGCGGGAACGCTCCCTGTGTATAATATACCGGTAAATGGACATTCTCCTTCAGTAATAAATCAAACACCATCTATCTCAGATCCTCCTCCCTAATTAGAGATGTTTATTGGAGATGGTGTTTATCCAGCTGTCATGCCGAGAAAAAGCTGTGACATAATTACCTCTGACCAGATAGTCTTTTATATGCATATCTCGCTGACATATAAAGCAATCGGTTTGCATTAAAAATGACAAGATCAAATGTTGATTTTAGCCGATATAATAATATTTCTGCTCATTAAATTAATCGAAATTCAACTTTCCGGCTCTCCAAATTACGAATCCTGCGATTTAAACTTCTTTTTTTTAGGAATTAAAAGAGCGGCTCCACCAAAAGGATGGGCAGAGGGAAACGTGCCCTGCAAACTTGCCGCGGTAAATCAAATATGCCAGCTAAAAGAAAAAGAGCCCTCGACCCCTCCGCCTAACAACCCAGTTGACGTGAATCCGAGGAGTTTCTCTCCCGCTTCCTCGTGGTTTGCCAAATTTAGGGGTTTGCTGCTAATTCGGGAGGCCAGGGGCGCCCGAGGCGGGGGCGAGGCGAGAGCCGGACCCCCCCCGCCGCCTTATTTTCAAGCCCCGCACCTCGGCGGGGCCGGCGCGGCGCGGTTCCCTGGGCTCCCCGGCGCTGGCAGCGCCTGCGGACCCATCTGCGTGGGGCTGCGGGCGAGCCCTGATAAGCCCCGAATTGCTCTGTAATTGAAAATATATTTTTGGGAAAGGCTGGTTTTACAAATATCAAGGGTGTAGGCTTTTGATCCTTTCTGCTGCCTGTGTTCTCCAGTTGCTAATAAAACTCGCATTGAGCTCCTTAGTGGCTTGATTAACAGGCAGATTAACTGTTACTGGGGTTTTGAACAGCTTGTCCCAATCAATAGCATTTAAAAAGCCCGTCAGGATGCGCTAAGCTTCCACCCCCCTTCTTTTCTGAAGGCTTTTCGAGCGGGTCCGGTTGCATGACACTTTTCACATATATACAATCAAAGGCTTTCGCGTACAGAAAGATGTATATTCGTCTTCCAGTTTCAGAACGACTTCGGCAGGGTCCAGAAAGCCTTTTTTTTCTTTTTTTTCTTTTTTTCTTTTTTTTTTTTTTTTATCCTGCCACACAAAGCTGTGCCTTATGCAAAAGGCCGACATAAAAGAGGTTAAATCGATTTCAAACTTTTTGCAGATTGTTTATAAACTAGAAAAGCTCCACTTAACTCAGTGTCCTGTGCATTATAGGTTTCAAACACTGTCTCTACATATACAAATAGGCATTAAGTGTCCTGAAGGCAAAAGCATTGTAGTCTAAGACGTCAGGATTTGTGTATCTCTTCAGTTTTAGACCGAACTGGACAAGAGGACTTTAAGCATTTTTCTGGGTATTAAAAAAGGTAGTTTGCAGCCCAGATATTAATACAACGAGACGATACCGGAGTCTCTAACTCAGCACTTTCTGCTTTCAACACCTAACAAAATACGAAAGGGAAGCAAACGCTGCTTCTTTATACAAATCACTACCCAGGCACGAGATCACGTAAAAAAGTGAAAATTATTTTAATTAGGAAAAACAAACAAACAAAGCCTCGCCGTATATAGTTACTTACCTTTTTTTTTTTTTTTAAACCTTTTTTTTATTATGCCCATTTTTTTCTTTTTGTTTGGAATAGTTAAAAAAAAAGGGGGGGGGGGGAGAAAAAAACAGATGGAGAAAAATGCGAGTTACAATAATCCTGTGCGGATTTTAAAGCAGAAATCTTCAAAAGGTGTCTAAGTCCGTGCCGAGGGCCAGGGCCGGGCCGGCGGGGCGCAGGGCCGCGGGGTCCCAGGGCGCACCTCGGGCGGGCGCGGGTGCCGCCGTCACCCGTGGAAAGGGGGGGCGGTCTGCGCTTGCGGGAGGGCAGGGCTTTTGGCAGAGGGTAACACCAAGCACCTCACAGCAGCGCTTCTCCTCTTGCCTAATTAAAAAGGCGAGCAGAGCATTTTTAAAAGTCAAAAAATCACTTTCCTAAAAAAAAAAAAAGGGAAAAATAGAAGGAAAGGCAGAAGAGGCCGGGCGGGCGGGGAGGGCGGCAGCCTTCTCGGAAGGGCGAGCGGCGGCTGGAAAGCTGCTAGGTGGAAAAAAGGCACACGAGAGGCAGGCATTTCCTCGGGAGGCATCCAGGCTCGGCAGCCCCGGCAAGTCCTCTTTCCCCCGGCTGGGCACCGCCGCCGGGGAGAGCTGGGGCTGGGGGCTCGGGGGCTCCGGGGAGGGCGCGGCGGGCGGGGCCGGGCGGGCCGCTCGCTCCTCCGGGGGGCGGGCAAGGGGTCAGCGGGCCGGGGGCGGCGGCGGTGGCCGGGCCGGGGACGGTCCCACGCAGCCCCTCCGCGCCCGCCGCCGCCGCCGCGGGCGGAGGTAAAATGGCGGCGCGGAGCCGGGCCGGACCCCGCGGGGGGGCTCCGCGCCGGGACGGACCCGGCCCGACGGGGACGCGACGGGGCGGGCGGCCCCGCACCGCTCCGCTCCGCGCCGCTGCGCGCACACGCACGCCCCCCCGCTCCGCGCGCCCCCACGCGCTGACACGGACACGCGCGGCCCGCCCCGCTGCTCTTTCTTCCTCTCAACTTTCGCTCGGGGCTCCCGCTCCGCCGGCGCCCCCCGCCCCCCCGCCGTGACGTCACCGGCTTCACCCCTGCCCTCCCTCCCCTCCCTCCCCTCCCTCCCCGGTATTTTTTTTTTTTTCGGCTGGGGGGGGCGTTAAAAAGTTTTTTTTGGGGGGAGGGAGCACAAAGCCCGCTGCGCCCGAGGGGAAAATAGCAACAAGATTACGGCTGCTTTATTCTGGCGAGGAGGCGTAAGAAGGTGCTAATCCAAGGGATGGCTAATTGAGAGCTTGTAAAAATGATATTTGCCTGCGATTTCGGACAAAGTGGTTTCTCTCTTTTCCCCCTTTAACGCCCCGCGGACGAGAGTAAAAAAAAAATCGCTCATTCGCTAGAGAGGGAGTGCAAGAGGAAAAAAAAAAAAAGGCAAGAGAAAAAAAAAAAAAAAACAAAGCCCACGGACACGACTGACTTCACTCCAGAAAAAGGACTAGATCCCGGCTTTTAAAATCCCTTTGGAGCCTCCGAGATTTGTGCGAGCTTACAAAGTGCAGCCTCTTTCTCTCGCCTGCAGGATGCGTGCGGCGGGACGCCCGGCCTCGGCCCGCGGCTGCTAGGAGGGCGGCGGGCTGCTTCGCGGGACGGCGCGCCGGACCCGCCCCGGAGCGGCCACAGGCGGGACACCGGTTCGTACTTTGGTCGGCCCTTCTTTCGGTTCCCTTTTGTCGCTCTGGCAGATCTCCTCGGCGCCCCTGAAATGATGTTTGGCCGCGGGCAGGTTAACTTAGCGGCAGCTGATACTTTGGAAAGTTTTGGGGAGGAGGGGGTGAGGCGGGCGCGGGGAGCGGGGCGCTGCCGGGGGAGGGAGGTCCTGCCCGAGCCCCTGCTTTCGGCAGAGCCTCCCTCGGGGTGCCTCGCAGCCCCACGGCCGGGCTCCCCCGCTCCTGCCCTGCCTTACCTTCGGGGAGATCCCATCACACCCGAATGCTCCCGTACGTCCATCGCGATGTTCGGCTCCGTTTCTATAAATATGCATGGCTCGGGGGGGGAACCACCAAACCCGCAGCTTGACTTAGGCCTGGCCAGGGCGGCGGGAGCCGAGATCGGCCCGGGGCAGCGGTCCCCGGCCCCTCGCCGCTGCAGGCCGGGTGCCGGGGCCGGAGCGCCGGGGCTCTCCCTTCCCCGCAGCCGGGGAAGCCTTTGCTCGGCCCGGTCCCCGCTTCGCGGGAGGGCCGGGGAGAGGCTGCCCGCCGCAGCCGCTGCCTGCCGGGGCCTCCCCGCCGGGCGCGGAGCGGGGGCGGCCACCGCGGCACCCCGGCGTCGGGGGAAGGGAAGGGAAGCGAGCGGCGGAGGGGAAGGCAGCAGTCTCTTAAGAGCCCATTTTGTGCTATTAGGGAGCTGTGGCAGCTTCTCGGCGGGACCGGGGATGACAGTGCATGACGGCCGGGCAGCCCATTATCCCGCTCCCATTGAGGCGCCCTTTCACTCACATGCAAACTCCTTGGCAGAGTCGTTTGTCTCCTCATTGTACTTTATTTAAGAATGCAATGGTTGTCAGGGCTCTTATTCAATTTCAAGATACTTTATTGATGAGCTTTGACTTTTAGCACTTTTCACATGTCAAGAGAAGTCAAGTGTATGCGGCTACGACTTCATTTTATGCTTTGCGCGTTCATACTCTCCACTTTCCGCGGTGGCTCTTGGAATTTCTTTCTCTGTCCCTTCTCCTTCTTCCCTTTCTTTCCCCCAAGCCTTTATTTTTTTTTTTCCCCTCTTCCCTGTGCAGACCCTCCCTCCCCCCTGGACCACTCGCCATAACCGATTGGGACACCCTGAGCTCGGACTGGTGCTCCCAGTGTAACCTTAAATGCATGCGCTGAGGGGTTGCTTTAGAGTTTACTGAGGTGTGTCTTAATAGTCCGGCATTCAACAAATGTACTTGTGGTGTGTGGTCAGAGCAGCAAAGTCATTTACTTACTTTCCCCCTCGAGTTTCTGGCAGCCGGTGAAGGGGCTCCCTTTGCAAAAGGCGGGGGGGGGGGGGGGAAGCCCCTTCCCGGCCGGGCACAAAGCGGCGGCACTGCCCAGCGCCCGGCGCTGCCCGCCCCCGCCGCAGCCTGCGGGACCCCCCCGCCCAGCTCCTCCGTGATGCCTTAACAAAAAAAAACCAAAACAAACTCAAACCAAAACAAAGCAAAAAAAACCCCAAACCAACAACCAAAAAAAGCCCAGCCCGGCAGCCCTTAGTCAACAAATGGCACGTGGGAGAAGTTTGTGAGTGTTTGGTAAAGGACTCTTCAGGGCCTTTCAGAAGAGCCCTCAATACACAAAGTAAATGGTGTATTTGCTCTGCTCTTTCCCGGCCGGGCAGAGCCTCCCGCTCCCCGGCGCTGGCAGCGGGAAGGGGGGCTGCCGGCCTCGGGGAGCTCCGGGCGATTCACCGCTGACAAAGCGCCTGTCTCCCAAATATTTATGTCTTTACCATTTGAATGTTATTTTCCCCTTATCTCCATTGTCGGACGGGAGCGAACTGTTTAAATGCAAATTGACCTTTCCCCCCCCCCCCCCCCCGGCCGCCCCCCCCCCCCCCCCGCCCGACCCGAAAAAGCGCCGGTCCCGGGCGGCGGGGGGGGGGGGGGGATGCCCGGCTCGGAGGCGGCGGATCCCGGGGCCGGGCCGGGCCGAGCGGCGGGCGCGGAGCCGGAGCGGGGCGCGGGGAGCCGGGAGCCGGGAGCGGGGAGCCGGGCCCAGCGCATTCATATTCAAACGCCTGGGCCAATTGAGCCGGGCCGGGAGCCGGGCGGCCAATCGGCGGCGGGGAGGCGCTGGCGGTGCTTTGCATAAAGCAATATTTTGTGTGGGAGCGAGGGAACATTTGCATGTTGCGGAGTGATTAGTGGGTTTGAAAAGCCAGCCCCGGCTCAGCCGCATTTCCCGCTCTGGTTAAGGCGCAGGGAGGAAGTGTTTTGCTGGAAGATGATGACAGAGGTCAGGCTTTGCTAATGGGCCAGTGAAGAGCAGTGGAGGCGAGGCAGAGACCAAGGCACACATACATTAATACACTTGAACCATCACCAATCAGCATAGGTGTGCTCTGTCTCTCTCTCCCCACTTCACTCACACACTCTTTTATCTCTCGCTCTCCAGTCACTGACAGCCCATTTTATTGTCAATCTCTGTCTCCTTCCCAGGAATTCAAGATCACACAACCAGCAGCTTCAGTGGAGAAAAACTATTTTGCTGGCAACTCTTTTTAAAGCACCATCATTTCAAATCAGTGCGCTCTTAAACTATTGACAGGAGCTTTGACAACAAGACAGGATGCCTCATAAAGGTGAGTCTGCTCATTTCTTCTCCCAACTTCTCCCTCCTTGCATTTTAATATTTAGGCAGGGCTCTCGCTCTCTCCTCCTCTCTTTCTCTCTCGCTCGCTCGCTCATATTCCCATTTGCATTCCGGAGAGCTTCCCAGGGAACTTTCCAGCCCAGGAGCTCACAAACTTTCTGCCTTTCACATAAGCCCGTGTCCTCTGGAAAAGCTAAAGCATCTGACTCGGAAACCAATGCCAACACGAGCAGCAGTAATTCCCACGCAGCGTTTGCTGGGCAGGGAGACCAGGAACGCCGGCGTCTCTGTTGCCGATGCTGCTGGTACCCCAGCTCGGAGAGGCGGTGGGACCGGAGCCCGGGTCGGGTCCGGGCCGTGCCTGTCGCCCGGGGGGGGGACAGGCACGGCCCCGACCCGACCCGGGCTCCGGCCCCACGCCACGCCGCGTGGGAGGGAGGGAAGCGGCTCCTCGTTGCCCCGGGGCCGGCCCCGTCCGCGGCTTCTGCTTTGTGTTCCCGCGGTCTCGGTTAGGGAAGGATCACCCGTGATGGTGGGGAAAAAAGAGGGAGCGAGCGGCCGGGAGATTTGCGGCGGGGGGGGGGGGACAGAAAAAAAAAAAAAAAAAATCACATCCTAGGCCAAGTCAGCTCCCAGGCGCGGTACAGGCGGGGAGCTGAGCGGAGCTGAAGGGCTGTCAGCTTTAATCAGCCACCCGGGGATCTTCCCAACTTGTCCCTAGTGCCGGCAACTTTCCCAGCTCCGGCAGCGGGAGAAGCGCCGGGGGCGCGGAGCCTCCCGCACCCCGCACTGCGGGCCCCGCCGGCCGCCCCGCACCGCCCCGTCCCTCCTCGGCACCGGGCGCGCCGTGCTCCCGCCTTGGGGAATTTTTTTAGTGCCTTTTTAAATCGATATGCTTTAAATTTTTTTTTTCTTCTAAAAAACCCTAATTTCGCTTATTTCTACAAAAGCCACGTACTGGCCCCTTTGGTCCCCCTGCCCTGCGATCCCCCACTATAGCAAAGCCTTTTTTTTTTTTTAAGGAAGTTGCAAACTCTTCGCCGTGCAAAAAAAAAAAAAAAAAAAAAAAAAAAAAAGATTTGCTCCTGGGAAGTGCAACAATAAACTTGATTCTTTTTCCCCTCGCAAGTGCAATTGGAAACAAAAAAAATCTGGATTTGAATTTAACCTTGTAACGCTTTGCACGGAGGTGTTACATGGACGGGCAGAGCAGGAATAATTTCTGGAAAGTTTAAAAACAAACTTTCTGGAACGATTAAAGGTACCTGGCAGAGGCGGTTTTGGAAAACGACAACAACGTCCCAGAGAAGAAAAGTGACTGCATCTTCTCCATCTTAGGGACATAAAATAATAAAAGTGGCCCTTGACAATAGATGTTTATAGCTGCTGACCTTTACCAACGCCTAATCGCAAACCGATTCGTTTTTATCTTTTTCTCATTTGCCCGAGAAGGCGAAACTTTGTCATCTTAACGTCTAATTACGGTTTCACCGGGAGAGGGGGAAAAAATGCTCTCCGCCGTCAGATTCTATCAAGATTTCGAGATTAAAATCCGAGCGGCAGGTTAGGCCCGGCCTGCGAGGCGGCGGCGGGCCGCCTTCCCGTGCCGGCCCGGGCGCCGGCCCTGTCCCGCCGGCCCGGCCGCGGGTCCCTGCCGGGGCGCAGCCAAGCGGGGTCACGGCAGGAGAAGGCGATTTTGCGATCGTGCTGCTCGGGGGTGCGGGTGCCCGGGCCCCGCCGGCGGCTGCCGGGCCGGTTGCCGGAGGCGTTGGAGAGTTGCTGAGCAGAACCGCAGCTCCCCTGCCCCGCACCTCCCCTTACCTTGCTGAAGCACCCGGCCGCCCTCGCCCTCTATTGTGAAAGGCTTTCGGCTGTGTTTGGGGTTTGGTTTTGTTTTGTTTCGTGGCTTTTTCTCCCTCTCTCTTTTTTTTTTTTTCCCCCCTTTTCTTTTAAATCCACTCATTGTCATTTCTGAGGTCCGTGCTGGCAGGGCTGAGGGCTGGAAGTTTAATGGTGGCTTTCTGGATGGCTTCTTTAACCCCGTAGGCCCCACGTTTGTGAGTTGTGCGTGAAATATGTGAGGAAATCGTGCCTGAAGAAGTGGGTTTCCCGTTCGGTGTGTGTCTATGCAGACGTGTTCGGTGTATTAAAGGGATGGCTTCACGTTCAGTTCAGCTGAAGGAGATATCGCCACGTCTCCATTGAAGTACAGTGTAGCTTGCTCTGCTGCTAATCAGGTAGCTCTCCAAAGAGCAGTAAATATTTACCAGTTAAAGTCTTCATGCTGCGAGAAAGTACTTGTTTGATGTTTATTTTTATGGATTTAAGATTACTAAAAGCTACTTAATAAATTATACCATGGCTAGTCCTGAATGGGGAAACGTGCCTCTTTGAATTCTCCATCATATGCAGGAAGAGTAAAATTAATATTCATTATAGGCGCAAAAGAAAGAGAATGGGTATTTTTAGGCGAAAAAAAAAGAAGAGAAAATGAAGGCTGCGACTATTTCATTATTTTACCTCTTTTTTTTAGCAACCCCCTTGAATGGGCTCTTTATTGTAATTGTCCCTCCCCAATTGAGCACCCCACTGAGCTGTTGTATCTTTTTACAACCCCTAACAACTCGCACCAGTAACACAATTACCGCCAGATATTTATAACGAGAAATTACTTTTCCATTTTCACCCGCGACGATTTCAAATAAATACATGGGGACGCATAAATAAATAAATAAGTGGCCCGGGGCGGGGGGGGGGGGGAGAGGGAAGGAGGGAGGGAAGGTGGCGAGAGGAGGAGAGAGGGAGCAGGGGAAGGAGAGAGGGAGCAGGGGAAGGAGGGGGGGGGGGGGGGAAGGCGCTGGGGACTGTCCAGGCGCTGGGTCAAGGCAGGCACTAATGAAGGGAGAAGGGGCTTGTTTCTCTGCTCTTTGTAAGTTGGAGGGTTGTTGGTCCGTTGAGTTGGGAAGCTGCGCGGCCGGTTAAGGAGCCTGGGTTTCTGCACTCGGGGTTTGGGTAGAGGAGCAGAATGGAGGCCATTGTTCGCTTTCTGTAGGCTTTGTTTAACAGTTCTCACCCCCTCCTGTTCTTACTTTTTAAAGCAGTGAGGCGAGGTAGACAGCGTGTGTCACAGTACAGTGAAAAAGGGGAAGATCTAAAGACCAAAAAAGAAGTTAATCACAAGACGGGGAGTTTGGGGGAGAAAAAGTTGCTAGTGCCGCGGGGAAAGGAACAAAAAAATAAATAACTCGAGGAAATACCCGGAGGTAAAAATGGAGCCCCGCTCCCAGCAGGCAGGGCAGCCGGCGGAGGCCCCCCCCGCCGCCGGTGTCCGCGCAGCCCCCGCGCAGCCCCCGCGCAACCCCCGCGCAGCGCCGCCCGCCCCGCTCCGCGCCGCTCCGCTCCCCCCGGCCCGGCCCGGCCCGGCCCGGCCCACCACACCTTCCCGGCGTCGCTCCACACTTTTTAATGTACTTCTTCTGCTTTGTCCTAGAGGGAAGACTTTAACTAGTGACACGCAGATGTGCGAGTCCCTAAATTGTATGAGAGGACAGTCCACCCCGCTTTCAGGCAAGTTTAAAAACATGACTTCGGACTCTCTTTGTGATTGCTGTCGCTCCGCTTAATACATCACCTCAGCGAAGGGCACTAACGACGAGGCAATACGCCACCTGCATGCAATTAAAACGAGAAACCACTTGGCGGGTTGCTTTCCTTAAATTTTTTTCGCGTGTTAGGGATACACATGTACATTTTTGCCCTGAGGTGTTAAAGCCCCCAAATCCTTAAACTAATCGGGGGAAGACGCCTAAGGATAACGAAGTGAGATATTAGCCTCTGCAGCTTAACCGTGTGCACTACCTCCCCTGATTAACGCCTATTTTATCACTGATAGACTGCTATAGGCGAGCCCCGTGGGATACTGCTCTATCAGCCCAACATGCAGAACAGTAAGTGACTCCGCGCCCCTTCGCGGCCGCGGAGGGCAGGCGGGGGCGGCCGCGGGCGCGCAGGCAGAGCCCGGGGCCGAGGGCTCGCTCCGGGGCGGGGAGGGAGGCGGCTCCGCCGGGCGCGGTGGCCCCTGCGCGGCCGGGAGCGCCGTCCGCCCCGTCGGGGCGCGGGTGCCCCCGTGGGCGGTGTGGAGGGGCCGGCAGCGCTGTCACGGCCCCCGGGCCACCGGGGCTTGGCCGGTTCGTGGCCCAGGCCCTGGCGTGTGCCCCTACCTGCTCCGCAGTGGGAGCTGGGCAGGAAAAAGCCACCCCCGTGCTAGGTGCACTTCCCCGCCACCTCCTGGTTTTATTTGCTTCCCGATTCTGCTGTCTTTTGTGGATTATTAATTTCTCTCTTTTTTTTTTTGTTGTTGCCTTTTGTTGTTGTTGCTGATGTTGTTTAAGACCTCGCCTGCGCGCCTCTCGGAGGGGAAAGCGCTTGCACAAGGCGGTAACCCACGGAGGCGCTGGCTGGCGAGAAGCGGCAGCTCCTTGCGCTCCGGTGGAAAGGGATGCGCGGAGGTCGGGGGGACCGGGGGGTGAGGTCCCAGTTAGCCCGGAGCAGGCCCCATCTCCTCGGGACGCGGATCTTCCGCGGGGTGGGTTCCACGCCGCGGGGTTGCGCGACCTCGCAAAATCGCGACGGACGTCGCGATTTTGCGAGGTCGCGCAACCCCGCGGCGGGGATGCGCGCTTATCTTGCGCGTGTAGCAGCGGCGAGGAGCGCAGGCCGAGTTGCGCGGCCCCGTTAGACCGGTTAATCAATTGTCCCCCCGTGTGAGGAGCATCAGGAAAAACACAGGTTTCGGGGGGTTCTCAGAAAACCTCGGGTGGAGCGGTGTTTTGTTTTTTTTTTTTTGATTTATGTTATTATTATTTTGCGGGGCCGCTGCGTGCGTGTCCGTGCGGTGTATTTTCGTTTATCCCGAGAAAAAAAACCGAGCCTCGGCAGCCCGGGGAGGGCATTACCTGCGCCGGGCAGGGACGGCGGCGGCTGCCCTTGGCCGTGGCGTGCCGAGGGTTTATGGTAATGGGGAAATGCCTTCACTCGGCCGTTTGGGATCGCCACTGCAAAACGCAGAAAAGATATCATTCGGGTGAAGCCTTTATTTTGTTTAAAGGTCGCGGCGGGCTCTTCAGGCTTTGTGTTAATAACTCCTGGGTGTATATGGTGCAGAGCATCCAAATTGACACCATATGTTTTCCTATTAGATGACTAGCAATAGAATACAAGGCGCATAATCATTGCCACTGGGCGAGATCTACACCGCTCTCCAGGGAAATTATATAATGATTAAGGCTTAACCTTTTAAGTGAAACTTTGATTTTGCTTTCCCCGCTGCCATTTTTTATGCCGGCGAGCGTGTGTGTCCCCCCCCGAAGCGGGCTCCCCGCACGCATTGACGGGGACGGGCGGGGGGGACGGGGGCTGGGAAGGGGGGGGCCCCACCGAGGGACGGAGCCCCCCGCCGCCCCGGGCCGTCCCGCCCGTCGGGGCGCAGCCCGCCGCCCCCCGGGGCGCGGGCGGGGCGGAGGGGCGCGGAGCTCCTCGCCCCGCGGTGGGATGCGCAGGTCGCAGCGCCGGCCGCGCTGCTGGGCCGGGGCGGCAAATTCCCCGGCCCCGGTGTCACTTTGAATCCATTGCGCGGGGAGCGTGGCCCCTCGGTCGTGTCCGCGCAGAGCCCCCCGGCTACCTCAAACCGCAGCCTCCCTCGGAGGGAGAGCGAGTAGAGTTCAATCTAGTCTGAGTGATATCCAAATGCGGACAGAAAGGGTCGTTTTATCATGCTACTATTTGTCGTGACGATGCAATTTTCAAAAGCAGAGTACTGTCATAAAGTGACACGCCTGCCACAAGTGCTCCAACTGATCTTTTCAATTAGCCTTCCATGCATGATCCGGGGCGACTTCCGCCTATTTCCAGAAATTAAGCTCAAACTTGACGTGCAGCTAGTTTTATTTTAAAGACAAATGTCAGAGAGGCTCATCATATTTTCCCCCTCTTCTATATTTGGAGCTTATTTATTGCTAAGAAGCCTGGGCTCTTGGAGTCAATTTATCAGGAGGCTCCAAAGAGAGGAGAGCGGAGCGCGCGTAGAGCGGAGCTTCTCCAGGGAGACCTCCTCCAAAGCCTGGAGCTGCAGGTTGGGCACTGGCGAGGCAGCCTCTCGCTTTGCTTTTGGCGAAGCGAGCTGCGGCTGTGCGGGCGCAGGCAGGCTTGGCTGGGTATGGGCTTGGGTGGTCGGCTTTTTTTTTTTTTCCTGGTGGGGAGGAAAAGGAAAAAAAAAAAAAAAAAAGGCAAAGCAAGGAAGCAACCCAAGGCGATCCAGCCCGGAATATTCTGGGCTTTTGGGCTGGGTCTGGGGGGTCGCCGCTGCCGCGGGTTTTGCAGACGGGGCGTGCTGGCGAGGGCGCCTTTCGGAGCCGCGGCGGCTCTCGGGGAGCGGCGGGCGAGGACGGCGCCGGGGCCGGGGCCGGGGCCGGGCCGGGCGCGGTCGCCCCTGAGCGGGCGGAGCGGATCGGAGCGGCGGTGCTGCGCGGTGCTGCGCGGCGCTGCGCGGCGGGGCGCGGAGAGGAGCGGCGCTCGCTCTCTGCTCGCTCGCTCGGCGGGGTGCGGGCGGCGGGAGCGGAGGGTGCTATGGTGGGCGCTCTGCTTCCCGCAGGTCACAGCGGCGTGAACCAGCTCGGCGGGGTGTTCGTCAACGGGAGGCCGCTGCCCGACTCCACGCGGCAGAAGATCGTGGAACTCGCTCACAGCGGCGCCCGGCCCTGCGACATCTCCCGGATCCTGCAGGTGAAGGCGGCGGCCCCCCCCGTCCTCCCACCGCTCCGCTCCGCTCCGCTCCAGAGCCGCTTTGTCCACCACCGCTGGCCGCCAAGGCGCTAATTGCCGACCCCCCCACACCCACCCACCCACCCACCCACCACCACCGCCACCCGCCTTCCAGCCTAATAAAACGATCCATCTGCTTATCTTGATTGTTGCTGCAAATAGACCTTTCTACGCGTGTATATATATCTCTATCTACCTTTTAAAATCTTGAAAATTTTTTTTTTGCTCCCCGTTATTTCCATCCGGTGATAACCTGCACTCTCGTTACAGTTAGTTCGCTGTAATAAACTGAATTATACGGCTCGGCATAATTTCAGTTTCCTCTCCTTCCCCCTTTCCCCCCATGTTTACTTATGATTTTGTGAGATTTGTATGCATTTGGCGTGGCTTACTGCTTTTTTATTTTTACCTTTTTTTTTTCTTCCAAAAAGCGGAAAAAAAAAAAAAAGAGGAAAAAGGAAAAAAAAAAAAAAAGAAAAAAAAAAGAACCCCCCTCAAAGCCACGCTGGTTTAGCCCGGAATCTGTCTTTACGGACACTACCGCGACCTGGCGCAGCTCAGGGGTACGCTGTAATGTCGGCCTCGCTACCCCCTCGCTCCCCCTGTCCCCCGCAAGTACTCTGTCTAAGAGCAGTGAGGACGATGGAGACTTAGTCTGGCTTAGCTATTGTTCGCATTTAAGGCGTATTTTAACCTTAATACTAAAAGAATTACGTTTTGAGCAGATTTTTTTTTCTTCCGAATGTTTTTAAAGTATCACTTTTGTAGAGGGTAGGGCCACGAATGTAATTTTTTTTTAAAAGAAAAAAAAGACTCTCTAAGTAAGTTCTCATACCATTTAAGGTATATTTTTGTGTTATAGACCCATGCAGATGCAAAAGTCCAAGTGCTGGACAATCAAAACGTAAGCTTGTCATTGTTTAATGCATACTTAAACAATTTTATTTTTGTCTTGAAATTATTAATAATGTGATTTTCTGTCCGCTTCCCTATCCAGGTGTCGAATGGATGTGTGAGTAAAATTTTGGGCAGGTATTACGAAACTGGCTCCATCAGACCCAGGGCAATCGGAGGTAGTAAACCGAGAGTAGCGACTCCAGAAGTTGTAAGCAAAATAGCGCAGTATAAACGAGAGTGCCCCTCCATCTTTGCGTGGGAGATTCGAGACAGATTACTATCAGAGGGGGTCTGTACCAACGATAATATACCCAGTGTAAGTTCATGAAAAAAACCTTCCTGTGTGCTGTGTACAATGCTGGGTAGCCGTAGCGAGCCTCTGCTTCCTTTGTTTTGATATCAGATGAGAGGATAGCAGGTTCACATCATTTGCATGTGGCAGGGTCAGACGCATTTTTTCATACAGAATCTGACAAATGCCTTTAAGGAGGGGAAAAAAAAAAATAAATATGCGGGTCACCCCTGCGCCTGGCGCCTCAGGACGGCGAGCATCAGTCGAAGCCATCATTCTGGTTTTGCAGGGTTGGGTTTGGGGCTTTTTTTTTTTTTTCTGTTTTTTTCTTTCTTTCTTTCTTTCTTTTTTCTTTCCCCCCGTGGTTTGTTTGTTTGTTTGCACCACCGCCAGCAGTAAGCGAGCCGGGGCGGCCGCAGCGCGCAGCCGGCGCTCGGGGAAGCCCTGCCTTGCGCCCAGGTCGAGCCGCCCGCAGCGCGGAGGGGGCGCGGAGGGGCGCGGAGGTTGCGCGGGTGGCTCGCGGGGAGCGCGCTACCGCACTACCATTGCCTTTCCTGTCCTTTGCCTTCCAGGTGTCGTCGATAAACAGAGTCCTACGCAACCTGGCTAGCGAAAAGCAACAGATGGGTGCCGACGGGATGTACGACAAGCTAAGGATGCTGAACGGGCAGACGGGGACCTGGGGCACCCGGCCCGGCTGGTACCCCGGCACCTCGGTACCCGGGCAGCCCGCCCAAGGTAAGGGACAGCCCGGCCGCCGCTCCCCGGCCCGGGGCGGCTCGCCCTCGCCCGGCGGAGGTGGCCCCGCCGCGGATCCCCCTCGCCCCCTCCCCGACCGCCGCCGCCGTGCTGAGGGCGGTGGGCGATTTTCTCAGGACCGCGGCCGGGGGCGTCCCTCCCGCCGCCTCCCCGGGCAGCTGCGGGCGGCGGGGGCCGGCTGCCGGGCGGGCTTCTGGCCCCGGCCCCGGCCCGGCGGCGGGCAGGGGAGCCCGGGAGCAGCCGCGGCCGAAGCCGCGGCCGCCGAGCTGCGGGGCCGGCGGCCGGGCGCGTTGCGGGGCCGGTCCCTACCCGCGCCCCTCAGCCCGGTAATGGGGGCTGCCGCTCCCTGCCCGGCCGCCCGCCCGCGCCGGGGTCCTCCGGAGCCGGGAGGACCGGTGACTATCTCCGTAGGGCTGATTATAGTTCCTCCTCAATGGACCCGAAACAACTTTGTAAATATAGGAAACTGTTTATCCTGAAGATTAATAGGTATTTGTTGTAGGAATGACAAGGGGATAATATGAAGGATAATGGGATGTTACGTTACATACTTAAGATGGTTAATGGCTTCTTTTTGAATACGAGCTCTGTTGAGGCTCGGCTCTCTCCCTGGCTGTGGTCATTCCTTTAGAAGAGGTGTCTATATACAACAACCTGCTTTTTGTTTTCACCCCGCAAGGAAAAAAAAATCGGTAACAGTGTGCGGAATATCTGGTACAAAGGATGTTTCTGTCACACGCAAGAATTTGTTATGGGAACAATTCTGTCGCTATGTAATTGCTCATTAGAGATCGTTTTGTTTCTCATTAAGGCGACATGAATAAGCGTCTAGTTGAAGGAGACAGCTGTAGAAATGTTCCACAGGAGACCTCTGGACACGATATGGCACCGCTTGCCAATTAGACATGTCAGTTTTAAGAGAAGAAAACAATCTATGAAGGACACTAGAAAGATAGAGCGGAGCCCTCGCTTCCCTCCACCCCCACTTTGGGTATTTTGGTTTTGTATTTTTTTTTTTTTTTTTAAATTCTGTTTTGCCCCATGTCCCTCCTCGGAGCCGGGACGGACCCTACCGGCAGCCGCCCCCTGGCTCGCCCCTACCTGCGGCGCCCGGGGCCGGGCGGGGGCTGCCCCTGCCGCTGCCCCTGCCGCTGCCGCCGCCCCGCTGCCGGCGCCCTGCCCGGGCCGGGGCCGGCCGGGCGGCCTCGGGGCTCCCCGTCCTTCCTTCTCCGCCCCGCACCCGAGAGCCGAACCGCGGAGCGGTGCGTGGCGGAAGGGAGCGCAGTTTCCGCCCGTGCGGATCCAACCCCGCCGTTGTTTGTTTGGTTTGGTTTGGTTTGTTTTTTCTTTTTAGAAAAAGCGTTAAATGGAGAAATTTAGGGCCGCCCCCCCTCGGTCTGCCCTCCCCGCCGCAGAGCGGTGTCCCCGGGCCCAGCCCCGCGCAGTGTGCGCGGGTGCGGTGCGGGCGCCCCTTGGCCGCCCCAGCGCTGCGGCGGAGGCGGCTGTGGCCGGGCCGGGGGGGGCCGGTGGGGCTGCTGGGGGCTTGTGGTGACCCCCCCAGCCCCCCCGGGGTGTGGGGATGAGCGCAGTTTCCGCGGGGGAGCGCGGGCCCCGGGCAGGAGCCCGGGAGCCCTCTCCCAGCTAGGAACCGAAATAAAGCGGAGCGGTGCGGAGCGGTGCGGAGCGGGGCAGGGCTGGCCCGGGCCGGGGGTGCGTGTGTGCGCGGGCAGGAGAGGCGAGGGGGAGGCAGGCAGGCACTTAGAGCATCCGCATCGCAAAATTAAAATTAATAAAATGGATTTCCTCTGGAATATTCATGCTCCCTCTAATGTTTTTCCCTTGCAGGGGTATGTTACTGGATTTTAAGAGTCCATTACTCAAAAAGCATAAGGCGAGGTTAGGTCTCAGAGGGGTACAAATATGGTCTCAATCTGATAAACGCCATGCAGCAGTGAATAAAATAATGGATACATGAGGGCTGACAGAACAAAAAGAGACATCTCTATCCGGGAGAAATTCTCCAGTGATTTAGTGGTTTTAGGGATCACCGAGGCACTGTTTCTTATCTTTTTTACCCCCCTCCCTCTCTTATAAGACTAAAGCCTTCTATAGGATTTAGACACTTTCTCTTTCAACAGATGCTACAATGTTTTGATCCCGGCTCTGTAGCTGAGAGGTGCCGCAATTGGTTTGCTATCTTTTTTTGCTTGTTTTCCGCCTCACTGATTAAGACACTAAGAAACTAAGGAATGATTTTATTTCCCAGCGTCTTTTTTTTTTTTTTTTTTTTTTTTTTTTTCTTCCAGGAAACAAATCCTATACCCAGCGTCAGATGGTCTGGCTATAGGATAATAGGGAGGGACATTCACTCGCTTTCTTACGGATTAGGTCTGGAAGGTGGAACAGCCCTATTGAGATCGCTCCTTTAAAAAAAAAAAAAAAAGCTTCTAAAAAGAAGATATCTTAATTGTCCGGCGCGGGGGTTTTAAATAATCATAAGCGAGTTTAACTCTAGGTGAAACTTTTAGCTGGCTGAAAGGCTCCCGGTTTGGGGGAGGTGTGGAGCGCGCCGAGACGGGGTTGCAAATAACGTGGCTTCAAAAGTTTTTAAAAATATAGGGGGGGCCCGGTCTGGGCCGGCGCTGGGGAGGGCGGGCGCAGTCCCCGGCGGAGCCGGGCGCGCTGCCGAGCCCCGCCGGGGCGGGGGGCAGCCGGCCATCCCCGCCGCCTCCGGGCGGCTCCCCGCCCCGCTTCGCCCCGCGCTCGGCCCGGGGCCGGGGGCAGCCGGCCATCCCCGCCGCCTCCGGGCGGCTGCCCGCCCCGCTTCGCCCCCCGCTCGGCCCGGGGCCGGGGGCAGCCGGCCATCCCCGCCGCCTCCGGGCGGCTCCCCGCCCCGCTTCGCCCCGCGCTCGGCCCGGGGCCGGGGGCAGCCGGCCATCCCCGCCGCCTCCGGGCGGCTGCCCGCCCCGCTTCGCCCCCCGCTCAGCCCGGGGCCGGGCCGGGGCGCGGCGGGCGGTGCGGACAGTGATGGATGAGGGCGGTGGCGGAGGTTAGGCGGCGGCCCCCGCAGCGGGCGGGCGCGGCCCCCGGCGCTGCCACCAGCGCTTGGCAGGGCGGCTGCCCCGCCGGGACGGCTCTCCCCGGGCCCGGCGGCTTTGTGTGCCCCTGAAAAGCGGCCCCCCCCCGCCCCCCCGGCTATTCACCCGCCGCCGGCCGCCTCAATGGGGCTGCGGCCGCCCATATGGTGACCACGGCCGCTGAATCCCTGTGTTTAAATGGGGGAGAAAGTTCGGGTTTTAAAACATTTCAAAGTGGTTGAAAGGGTCCCACCAGATCCTGTCACAATTCCCCCCGAGCTTTGAAGGCCGGGGCCATTGTTCGCCGATTATAAATGATATTACTTTAAAGTTGATTTCCCACAATATTTAAGGGATGTAGCGGGAGTGTCGCTATTTATTTTTGGCGTAACTTTTCAAGGGAATTAGCATAAGTAGCCCGTGCGTCCCTCATCCCATCTCCCCCTTTATGCGACATCAAAACGCCTCGAAAAAATATGCTTTGAAAGGAGAGGGAGAGCTAATTTAGGGACAAGGACTTCTCTGCCTCGACAGAAGCACCCGTTCCTCTCGCCCGCGGCGGCCTGGGGTGCCTGCGGAGCCCCGCAAGGCCGCCGGACCCGGGGCGCATCCTTGCCACCGCCCGAAAGGAGAGCACAATGAAACTTTCCCCTGTTTAATGACAGAAATTGCATTAAAAGTGGTGGAAATGCCCTAATTAAAAATGTACCGCTTAAATGATATGCCAAGCGTTCAGCTGCAGAATAGCGTATTTAGCTAGTTAGTGAACTCGCTACTATTTCTTTTAAAATTACATGTTAAAATTTTAAAAGAAATCTTACTTTTCTCTGGTGCAACACATTACAAAGAATGGACAGTCCTTTTATCTAAATATAAAATTCCATTTTCAGCAATTATAGCCTGTTCTTGGTGATGATATAATTACAGCTGTGCTCAGTAATAGGTGTCAAGGCAATGCACACTCATACAATAGTTGAATAAAACTGCAGAACAATGCAGGCACTTCTAAATTCACAACCTTTAAAATGAAATTGACTGTGCAGAATTCAAATAAAAACTGGATAAATATTTTTTAAAAAAGATTACAAGCTTGGTTTGGTTTCTTAATAGCATTTTCTGCAAACCTATCAACATCTAATTGATTAGATAGGAATTACTGATTATAGATAATCTGAAATACTGAACATCACTATTTTAAATATAGCAATAGGTAAATAAATGCAGCAGACAGAGGATACTGCCATGGCACTGCAGCAGTGATTCATAGAAGGAATCACTTTCAGGGGAAAGTGTTTTTATGCGGGTTTTATTCTGGAGGAAAAACAAAATGAAATTAAGACCAGGCGATCTTAATTCCTCATCTCCGATGTTTACGATAATGCTGGAAACGTAAATGTTTCCGTGTTACCTGTGTCATTAGCGCAATGTTGCTTTGATACCCGAGATGTTTTTAAGGGAGGGTGTCAGCAAACATGGCCGAACCTGTTTTCGATCGCGTTATTTCTCCGATAGGGATCTTAAAACAAGGGTACCTGCGTTTCACTTTCCGACTCTCGGTTCCGCAGATGGCTGTCCGCAACAGGAGGGAGGAGGGGAAAACACTAACTCCATCAGCTCGAATGGAGAAGATTCAGATGAGGCCCAAATGAGACTCCAGCTGAAAAGAAAGCTGCAGAGAAATAGGACATCCTTCACCCAAGAGCAAATCGAAGCCCTTGAGAAAGGTGAGTGACATTTTCCTATGGCTGAAGCAGGAGAGAAAAGCAAAATGTGCCCTGGCTATATTAAGAGCTGAACGGAAACATGGCATTCACGTGCCTTATATATACGTATATATTTTAAGTCCGTGGCTCCCTCCATGCTCTTTTATTCATTGAGCTCCAAATATTCATCGAGCTCCAAATATTCATCGATGGCTGCGGTATGCAGTGAAAAGCTGTTAAAAGGTTTTCAAAGGGAATGTACTCAGGGCACAGATCATACCGAAACATCGGTGTTACACCCCAGGCTCCTCTCATGGGGGATAAATCTCCTCCTGCCGACTGCGCTGTGTCCCCAGCCGGGCTGCATTGCTGTACGCCGGGAAGGCGAGGGCAGCAGCTGGGGCTGGCAGCAGCCCTCTGTGCCTGCCCCCACGCTCGCTCCCCGTCCCCAGCGCTGCCGCTGCCCGGGGCTGGGAGCAGGTGCCCTTTTCCCTGACCGGCCTGGGCGCACCTCGCCTCTGACCCGCTGCGGATCTTTGTTCTTCTTTTCTGCTGTTATTTAGCGACGTGCCATTTTGCTTCTTGGTGACAGGGTCAGAGCTGCCTTGGGGACCCCCTCAGCAGAGGCAGGAGCCCTCACTGCTTCTTGAAAGATGCAGCATTGCACCCAAGCCTGCCTATCCCCTTAGCGATATTCCCCAGCAGGCAAGGCGTCCTCCTTCCTAACACAGACACACACAGACACACACAGACACACACAGACACACACACACACACACACACACACAAAGAGCTCAGCTTTGCTTTTACAGTGATGTTTCTTAAGAGCATTCAGAGCATAGGCAGAGCAGGAACGTCTCTGCCTGTACAGTCAGCCACATTAACTCTTCGCAACTAACGCAATAATATTTCCTTCTGCAGAATTTGAGAGGACCCACTATCCCGATGTGTTTGCAAGAGAGAGACTAGCTGCTAAAATAGACCTGCCTGAAGCAAGGATACAGGTACTGAGTTGCTGTGTGATTACAACTATTATTATTTTTACTATTACTATTCTAATTTTGTTATTCCTGGCTTCTCAAAGCACAGGGCAGCCCCTATTTATTAGCAGGCATTTGTCCATCTCCTCCTTCAGGAAAATAACAGCAGCTGGGGTTTGCTTTTGCACGCTGCTCTGCTACGCTGCAAGACAGCTTTCTACCAGCATGGCCTTGAGTTACGTGGGGGAGGCCCCACGCCTCTAGTCCTTGTAAGGTCACTCACATCTCTCAAATGCTGTACTTTCAGGTGTGGTTTTCTAACAGAAGGGCCAAGTGGAGAAGGGAAGAGAAGCTGAGGAACCAGCGAAGACAAGCCAGCAACACTCCCAGCCACATTCCCATCAGTAGTAGTTTCAGCACAAGCGTTTACCAGCCGATCCCACAACCGACCACCCCCGGTAATGCCACCGATCCGCTCACGTTCATCCATCCTCTTGGGGAAAATGAGACTCTTGAGACTGTATCGCCGATTGTAATTGTGGTTAAACTAATGTGTTCATCTATCTGTCTATTCTATTATAGTTTCCTCTTTCACATCAGGTTCCATGTTGGGCAGAACGGACACGGCGCTCACAAACACATACAGCGCGCTGCCGCCCATGCCTAGCTTCACCATGGCCAACAACCTGCCTATGCAAGTAAGTCCGGCACCGCCGCCACGGCGCGATGCTCTGTCGGGACTCGGTGGCCCCTGGGGTGTGCGGGAGTGCGGGAGCTCTTCCTCCCCAGGACGGGGGGTTACAGACCCCAACCATGCTGCAGGGAAACTGGCACCAAAGGCTTCCCCGGCCTCTGAAAAGATGCCCTATTTTGGGAGAATCACGAGGGAAAGGGCACTGTAAATCCCGGTGCTCTGACAAGCCCTTTCCCCAAATTTTAAAAGAGAAAGGCTCTCAAAATTACAGGGCAACAAACCTGGGATGAAAAAACCCTTTTCAGAAAAAAACCCACCCCACAGTTAACCTATGGAACTCACTGGTGCAGTATTGTGGAAATCGCTGCCTGAATAAGCTGCTGGAGGAATCCGACCTTCTCGGCGTAGGTAATGCGGCAGCGGCGGCGCATTAGGAACACCTGAGAGAGGGAAGGATGTGATTAGCATCAGTGGTTATGCCAGCTAAGCCAGAATTGCAAGAGCTGTCAATCCTCATGCCTGAAAGCATTAGCTGATCACCAGCTGGGTTAGGAAGAAATCTGTTCCTTTGGGGTTTGTTTCTATAGACCTTTCAGATGCAAAATTCCTCCTTTTTTAATGGTGGGGTTGGCCTAGGAAGGTGCTGGCCAATTACGGGAGTTTTACAGCTTTGTCTGAGGCACACAGCATTGACCACTGCTGGAGACAGGCGAGCAGATTAGAGAGCCTGACTCCTTCGCCGCGGCAATTACTATGTTACTAATTGCTGAACCAAAATTAACCAAATAAAGTTAGTCTCGCAAGTCCGTGGAAAGAAATGACGTTGGCTAGGTCGCTATTTCGTGATGTTGGAGGCCAGCAGTGCCATTCCGGGCAGCGGGCTGAGAGCAGATGACAAAGGATCAAAAGGCTGATACGGGAGGGGACCCTTGGGAAAGCAGGAGGCCCCTGATTCACCGCCAGGCACCTGTGCAGAGACCTGGCATGTGTGAGCCGCTCTGGAAAAGTCCTGCCTACATGGCCACCATGGCGTGATGGTCACACGATGTCAGAGCAGCAGATTTGGCAGCCGAACTGTCGGCATCTCCCTGCGGACGTGGGGAGCATTGCTGGTTCTCCCAGTGTGTGCTCAGCGAGCGAGGCTGTCGGTATTTTCGGAGACGGTGTGTATCAGGGATGTGCGGATGGACGAAATATGTGCAGACATGTCGAGTCTTGTGTATTCGGAGCAGGAATTACTCATCCCGCTTCCCGCTCCCCCGCTGCCTCCCTGTGTCCGGGCTACACTGATCCCCGCTCCCCTGACACCCCAGAGTGGGAGATGCCCCTGCTCGGTCCCTCCCCAGCACCGTGCCATCCCTCGCCCCCTGCCTCCAGCTGCTCTCTCCCATGGCAGATGGGGTTTTAGGGGCTGGAATTTCGGTAAATGGTGATGTCTGGTCTCCTGGGATGCTGCTGGCATGGATTTGGGGTGACTGTGGCTCTGATGGGGGATCGACGCACATGTACGTGTGGATTTGGGGCGACCGAGGCTCTGAAGGGGGATTGTACGTTGATCGTACGCACACGTACGTTGATCCCCCTTCAGAGCCTTGGTCGCCCCAAACCCACACATTGTCTCTGTGTATGTGCAGCATGCTTGCAGATGCAGGACCAGCCCGTGTGCCTCAGTGGAGTAATTTTTAGTTACACCCCTAACAGTTTTTAGTTACACCACCAAATGCAAGGTAAGATGCCAGCCCTGCTCTGTATCTCCGTGGCTGCAAATGGCAGGAGCCATCTTTCTTCTACATAAGCATAAACAAGGGCTTTGGTTTCTTGGCTTAGGTATGTAACACCTTCCTTAGCATATAGATGGAGGAATCTGCTCTCTAAGCGTGTCTGAAAGGGCACCAGTGACCATCCATGTTGTTTCTGTAGACTAAAAACCACTGGGGAGAGGCTGCTTGGTTGAGTTCCTAAAGAGCGATTTACATCTAGGTCCCGGAATCTGAAACTGAAGCTCATTTTTGCATGTGCACGCTGCTCCTGAGGGCTGGCACATCCATCCAGAAGAGTGTAACGTGGTGTTTACCTCGGCTGACACTTAACGCTGTTTTGTCCTTTGCTCCCACAGCCCCCGGTACCCAGCCAGACCTCCTCCTACTCTTGCATGCTGCCCACCAGTCCATCGGTGAATGGACGGAGCTATGATACATACACCCCTCCTCACATGCAGACACACATGAACAGCCAGCCGATGGGCACCTCTGGCACCACTTCCACAGGTGAGTGGCCCCGCGCTCCCCCTTTCTGCCAGCACGGCTTCCTTGCTCCGGCCACCCGGTTTTTCACATCTATTTGCTGGAAGAAGTCTCTCCCCATTGCTGGGAGAGGTCTCTCTGTCAGGTTTAGTAGCTGCCAAACCAGGCAGAAGACAAAAATGTATAACTGTTTATATATATATTAAAAAAAAAAAATTATAACCACTGTGGGCTAGAGCAGAAAATCTCATTTTTAAGCTGCTGCTGAAGGGGTAGATGGAAGATGGCTTATTAACAGTGATGGCGTTTGAATAGCAGTACAGTGGAAAGCTCTTCAGTGAGGCCCCCATCCCACAAAATCTCCCCTGTATAATTAAATTCTAAAGCAGCATTTATTTCAACGTTAGATATCAGGGGAGCTGCTCACACCCGAGTGTGTCAGAGGCTACTTTTTGCTAAAGATTTGAAGTTATCGGAAAGGCAGGTAACCTGTAGAAATATTAACTTATGCATAAGAAGGCCAAATAGGATAAAAAAGGGTAAGTGTCAGTATAAGCAGGAGCAAGCCAGACATATTTAAAAGAATGGAAATGTTCAGTGTATTTTGGGCTGAATTCCCAATTGATACAAGTGAGCCGAGGCTCTGGCATTTATCTCAAAGCATGACAGTTTATTTATAAAAACAAATCAGTGAGATGTGCATGGGTTTTTAAAATATACCCCCCCACCTGATTCTGCAGGCTGGTAGATGGAGAGATTTAATACTTAACGGAGTACAAGCACAAATCTGTGAAACGGTAAAGCAAAAATTGTGCTATGATGTATAGAAAAACTAAAATATCCATTTCCCGCCTCAATTTTCAGGTCTCATTTCCCCTGGAGTGTCAGTTCCAGTTCAAGTTCCTGGCAGTGAACCTGATATGTCTCAATATTGGCCAAGATTACAGTAAAACATGTGTTAATTCCGTAAATGACTATATGGACAACAGTTGGATGTTCAGCAGTATTTTGTAAAGGAAGAATGGCTCTCAGAGTACTTCTGTACTGCAACTGTGCCCTATGCTGTAACACATGGAAAAGACTTTCACATGGACCTTTGTACACTGAAGGCATTATATCAGTTGGAACAAATCTTCATTTTGGTATCCAAACTTTTATTCATTTTGGTGTATTATTTGTAAATGGGCATTTGTATGTTATAATGAAAAAAAGAGAACAATGTAGACTGGATGGATGTTTGATCTGTGTTGGTCATGAAGTTGTTTTAAAAAAAAAAAAAAGAAAAGGAAAAAAAAAAGAAGCCATGATCAACAAGCTTTGCCACGAATTTAAGAGTTTTATCAAGATATATCGAATACTTCTACCAATCTGTTCATAGATTATGGATTGATGTTCCAAGTTTGTATCATTCCATTGCATATAATTAAACCTGGAACAATACGCACTAGATTTATGTAAGAAAAATATCTGTTGGTATTTCCAAAGGTTGTTAACGGCTGAAGCTATGTGCAAACAGGGGTTAAGAGAGAACTTCGATGAAGAAAAGTTTGATAGATAAAAGGTAGATTGTGTCTTCGATATAATCCAATTTGTTTTATGTCGAAATGTAAGTATTTGTCTTCCCTAGAAATCTCCCAGAATGATTTCTATAATAAAGTTAATTTCATTTATATTTGACAAGAATATTCTATAGATGTTTTATACACATTTTCATGCATCATACGTTTCTTTTTGGTCGGCAAGAGTTAATTGTTCTTAGATATAGTTGTACTACTGTTCACAGTCCAATCATTTTTGTGCATCTAGAATTCATTCCTAATCAATTAAAAGTGCTTGCAAGAGTTTTAAACTTAAGTGTTTTGAAGTTGTTCACAACTACATATCAAAATTAACCATTGTTGATTGTAAAAACCATGCCAAAGCCTTTGTATTTCCTTTATTATACTATTTTCTTTTTAACCTTATAGTGTGGTGTTGCAAATTTTGTTACTGTGTTAGGTTAATCTCATTAAGTTTTATTTTGAATTTATTTTCAGTTTTCAATAAGGAGGGATTCTTAAGAAACGTTTTTATAGACTTTCAGCACTTCCACCAGTCTGTAATTTGGGCTAACAAAAAGAAGATAGGTTCATGTATCTAATTGCAGCTGAGAGCAGGAGGAGGTTGTTTATTTAGCTCGGGTTTCTGGGGATGCTCTAAATGAACTCCAGAATCCAGCAGAATTTCCAGCGGGGAGTTTGCATCGTGCCAGTCAGCGGTGGGGACGCGATGCACGTCCGTGTCTATCTGTTGTAATTATACGTAGAGTACGTATAGACACATATACACACAAATATGCATTCCTGACTTCTAAAAATTGTTTTTGTTAGGATGCTTAAAAAGAAAAAAAAACAGCTGTGTTTTTAACAGGCTCTTTGGGAGAGTGAATACCATCCCTTTATATTGCCACACAGCACAATCTTAGTGTAATTTTCCATTGAACTTGTAACCTGGTTAATACCTCAATGCGCTTTGTGTGAGGGTTGTTAGTGTGGGCGTGGGTGGAGAGCTGCATGTCAAGGAATAATGAGAGAAGACAAATCAACAGGCAACAACAATGTGAGCTGGGACTGGCTAGTGAAAGCTAAAGGCCTTTAGTCACTGGCAGGGAAATCTAAACATTCCCATATCTATGAAGCTGGCTCATTGTGGTGCAGTTGTTACTTGCGATGCTGTGCTGAAAAAGGGATCTCCTGATTAAAAAGCCAATGCGCGGGGAGTTTTGAGTCAAAGCACAGGCATCACAAGCAGCCTTTGTAAAGCAAAGATACTATCTAGGCTGGTTATGTTTTCCTTTCGGCATATTTGTCACTGCAGATAACGCTTCACTGTAAACTTGGAGTAGCAGAGTTGTGGTGCTGAGGTAGTCGCGATGCTGCAGACGAGATTAAATGCACGTAAACTCCGAATCCTTTAGGGACAAAGAGCAGCTTCGCTCAAAGCACGAGATGATAGTTAATAAAATCAAAAGCCCAAAGCAAGCAAAAATGTGCAAAAACATTAAAATATTTTTTTTAATTGATAGTGGTCAGTTTTAAGTATATGTGTTATACCAGCATTAAGTAGTTTTAATTATCTGGAAGCCATCCATTGGCAAATATTAATGAAACAGGGATTTTTTTTTTTATTTATATATGTTTTTATCAGACATGCACACGCATGTTATATATTTATAAGATATGGATAGATTGCATTAAACACCACAATAGGCAGGTCCCTTCTCGCATAGCTAAATTGATTCTGGGAACAATTGATTACAGGTACAAATCCAGCATTTCTATAGCCACTTAGTGTGTTTATACCTACTAATGTAGTTTGTTATCTAAATGGCAACTTCTGCTCAACCAGGAATGGAAATGAGCTTCCCATCCCTTCTTCCCCCGAGAGCTTTTGTGCCGTGGTTGCTGTTTCTGCAGGTGCTGATACGCGGGCAGAGGCAGCTCCCCGTAGCATTTCCCTGCCCTTCCTGGCTCTTCCCGGCCTTGCAGCTCCACCGCCTGTGGTCCAGCCGCTGGTGGCCTCCATCGAGCCATCGCTAGCCCTCTACGTCCCTTCTGAAGCCTTCTTCAGGGCAGGCTGTGCTGCAGGGCTGCAGCTTTTCACAGTCCTGCACCTCTGCAGTCGCAGCAATGCTATAAAGCAGTTGCGTGCGTGGATGAACCTTATTTTGGTGACAGGCTAGCTAGCCGCGGTGGAGAGGAGACATTTCTGGCTCACTGGCTTGTTATTGTGCCCTATGGAAGGAAGTCGGCGGGGAAAAGTCCCTGGCTGGCTGCACACTGGGAAGAAGTTAGGGCATTTGGTCCCCAGAGCGTTGCTTGCCTTGAAGAGCTGCTGCTGTGCGTGCTGGGGGCTCTGTGGGTTCCAGGCAGCCTTGCACTGCACGTCGCATCCACAGCCCTGTCAAGAGCCTTCTCCCCGGGGAGGGTCAGGGCGCGGGGCCGAGTGTGCGGGGGCTCCCACGCCTCAGCACCGGTGCCAGCTCCCAGTTGCTCGCTGGGGGCCAAGCGAGGCCCCGGAGCAGCCCCAGCGCCCAGCCGGCCTCCGGGTGCCGCTGCAAACGGGTGAGGGGGTTGTGTGCGGCTGCGTGGGGACGTGCTGCCTCGCCAGACACCGCTACCAGCCGCATAAGTGGGAAATGAAAATATGAATAGCCTCTAATACCCGTTTTCATCCCCTTTCTTCTTCTAGAGCTGTACTACGTACAAAGACTGAAATCTGCTGTAATGTATTGCTCAGTGTAACACAGCAATTTCCAAGGGTCTCCTCTTTTTACCACTCAAATTAGTGGGAGTTTTGCTATTGATTTCAATAGGAATGAGACATTTCTGTGCATTTGGTTAAAATGTATTTCATAATAACACCTTATACTTTATTTATAAGCCCCTCCTAAGGCATTTCACAAATTATAGTCACACAAGAATTGATGTGTGAGCGCTGTCTTAATAACACTGTATTTTGTATTTCAAATATTGTGTTCTAGATACAATATTTACATTTACAAGTGAAAAGGCTGCTAACCTAACAGTTATTGTTCAGAGCAGACAGCTGATGAGCCATACATGCTGATGGCGAAGCAGACATGCATACGGTGACATACGTGTTGGAACTGCCTCGCACCGTGCAGATACCGGTTTTAATTGTTTTTAAAAGGTAAGCACGAGTCGGCGTGTGCCCTGCTCCAGGAGGCAGAAAGGGCTGCTTTCTCGCCCAGGCGAGAAAGGGGATTTCACCACTTCTTTTTAGCTAGGTTTTTATTTATAAAGTGAGCAAAATGCCCCTGTAGGCTGGTTTACTTTAGGCAGCCTAATGTGGGATTTATCTTTGGGGGCCAGATTACAGTTGCAAAGAACAACCTGGGACTGATAACACACATTGACTCCCCCAGGCTTTCCAGCCATGGGTAGTCCTATTTCATTCACTCTCCATGGCCAAAGGTGGCTGGCTTTTTTTGGTTTGCCTTTTTTTTTAATTGATTTTTCCGGTATTACTGACTAAAATATATTATCTCATTTTCTCTGGGTAATATGTGCAGGTTTAGTTATGCTAAGGTTTAAACTTGTTCTGCATTTCCATGGTATAAACAGCACTAGGAAAACTGAAAATGTATCATTATTTTTTCTTTTTTTTTTCAGTTCGTTTCCATTCGCTCTTGTCCTCAGCTCCAGCAGTTGAGCATTGCTCCACATGCAGCTGATGAGGCTCTTCTGCTCTGGGAATGGTGTAGCATCTTCTTTTTAAATAACTCTTCTTTGACAGGACACCTGCTTGCCTAATGAGCTCCCGCAGCCCTGTTTCTAATCAAAAGTGTGATTGGCACCTACAAATACCCAAATACAATCCCCTCCCCATTAGAAATAGGCATATGAATTACAGACGCGAGAGCAGAGTCTGTGATGGTTGTTCGCTCTTGTTCAGACAGCAAGTATTTACGTGTCTTGCTGCGGAGAGAAGGCAGCCGCGGGTGCGTCTCCGGCTGAAGCGTGCAGGGAACCCTGAAGCCCCTGCCCTGCCCAGCATAGCAGAGGCAGAAGAAACGTTCGTCCTCTTTGGGTGGAAAACAAACCATGGAATACAGCTCCCTTTGGATTACTGCTGGAGAATGATGTTAGGCAAGTCTCTCACATATGTTACCTGTTTAGTAGTTCTTAGAGAAAATAGCAGAGGAAGAAGTAATCTGCATGAGATGTGTGGTAGTAAAGCTAGTACAGTTTGGATAGGAGCCAGGCTGGCAAGTTCCTTGTTTCAGAACGTATTTTAAATTAATTCCTCCCCTAATATTCTCTTAGATGTAAAGAAAGAAAAACCCAATGTATCAGCAGACAGTTACTTAGGGTAGCTTACTTAGGCTAGTTTACTATCCTAAGATAGTTTTCAATAGCAATCGTGTGGAAGATGAAGGTGTTTTCATAGAGGCTGCAGAAATGAAATCTCAAAGGAATGAAACCATTTGATCAGTCTGTTAACACGTACAGCTGACGTGTGACAGATTTTCTCCAGCTGCCAGAATCCCTGTTGTTTCTTTTGAAGATGGCCCTTTAGAGAAAAGGCCCCGGGAAACCTGCTTTCCCTTAAGTTTCATTGAGAACATCCGACGACTATGCTTTAACACACTGAGAATTTCAGGGCCTTCCGTACTGTTCCTTTCCTCCCCCTAGGTAATATCCCACCAGGTAATATCCCTGGTGAGACGATCGTGATTTTGAAGAGGGTGAAGGTGACAACGGGTGTCTGATGCCAGCGGGCTGTGCACTGGAGCTGCTGTGCCCCCACAAAGGACCGCGATACTGTTTTTGCTGGGCTGGTAGAGGTCTACGGTTTCTCAGGTGCTGGAGCCTGACCTCCTAAGTGGAATTGCAGCTGGGTCAGATGGTGAGCAGGCGTTTTGTGAGCGACCCAGGAGGATACTTGTTACCTTCAGGTGCCTGACAGGAGCTGTAAGTTGCATGAAATCCTCCAGCAGAGGTTGCAATTGCCTCCAGGCACCTGACAGACCTCACGTACACTCCAGCAGCTAAAATCGGTGAGGGTTGCGAATTGCAGTTCTTCCTCTCTCGGGACATACGAGCTTTTCCAGCTGCACCAGAGGAGTCTGTAGATTCACAGATAACCTCCTTCAGGTCAGGCCTATGCTGATGGATTTTGAGAAGTTTATGAACAGTTATTCCATAGAAATTACATATAGGGCAACAGAAGGGCTCTGATTTATATGGTACTGCATACAGCAGATAAACGCCTTCAGGCTGTTACAATAAATATGTTAACACCACAAGCGAAGAAAACGTATATTTCTCCCGGTAACTGTTTATGTTTTACCCTTTACACTTCTCTCTGCAAAGCTGTATTCCTATTCAGAGTCTGTAGTCTGCAGATACTGCAGGGGAGGGTTTATTTATTTTTAAAACTCCCTCTGTCAGACTGGATGAAATAAAAATCCAGTCATTTAAATTTAATATTTTCTTTGCTTTTAAAGAAGCAAGTAATCCACTTTGATTTCTCTGAATTTAAGTCAACACTGTTATTTTGCAAAATATGCATTCAAACACTTAGATTCTTAGTTAAACTAAGCTCCTGTTGGGTCTGATGACTTTCTGAGTTATGATTCAGTTGCTCTGCACAAACTGTTGTTGATTTACAGCTGTTTGGGCAAGGACACATTTAAAACTTCATAGATCCTTCTGTAGGCAAGGACTGCAAAATGGACCCCCTGTTCTGCTCCCTTGCATATATTCCTTTACTGTGTCTATCTGCTGTACTCTCCATCATGCATGAAGTAGTTGTGCCTACCTACCATACCGCTTGTGCTTCCATCCTCTTCCCCAGTGTTTTGTTGTGGTGAAGTTTTATTTGCTTGTCTGAAGCTGGCGTATTGATGGTGTATGTTTGAAGCTCCCTACCTACAATCCTTTGCTGGTTGGGAAGAACCCCTCAGTTTTGAGGTGGTTCCTGGGAAGGCTCTGTCTCCCACACAGATGGACTTGCTACTCCACTGTCTCCAAGAGCGTACTGTCAAACTCCTTCTCATTCAAGTAATTTTCCAAAATTGCTGAGCTATCCTGGACGTAGGCTGGGAAGCACCATAAATGGAAATTTCACCATGCTGGAGAATTCTTCCAAACGCTTTCCTCCGCCTGTCACTCTCTATCTGGTCTTGACTGAGTACAGCTTTATTCATTAGTTTAGCTTTTCCAAGTGCAAGGCCATGCTGGTGGCAGGAGTTTCCTTATACATGATGGATAGCAGATGTATATCTGCTGTCTGACTAGTTCATCTGCTGGATCCATAAAGATGTTGAACGTGCCCAGAGAGGAAACGGACCCATTAAAACTTCCCTGGTCAGGAATTGAGTGCCAGAGCAGCAGTTTCCAGCTATGGCTGCTATCTGAAGACGATGGGGGTAGAATGGGCATCAAGTCCTGCTAGAACGAACCCTGCCCTATTGATTTAAAATAGGTCAGGAAGGCAAATTTGTTTTGCAGCAGTGCAAGTCCCAGGCCAAGAATGATGCTCTGCACAACACAGTCCTGGTCTATGAGTAGTAGCTCTGACATACTTCAATAATATAAATAAATATGTGCTAAGAACTGCAGAAAAGTCTTACTCAAGCACCGTATTTTAAGCAAGTTTAGTTTTTTCTCCACACAATATGCTTTCCCAAAATACTGGCACTGAAAACTGCTTGATTTCATATTTAAACCCAAACCAGACCTCATTTCTGTTCTTCTCTAAGTCTCGCCCCATGAAATTTCACCAAGAGCTTTCTTTAGTCTGGTTTGCTCCAACCTGACTCCAAAAATGTAGCTGAAAGTGCACCAAAATTTACCTTTTTCAAGACTTTTTAAGAGAATGCCTCTGATGCCTTAAGTGCTGGGAGCATTCTGAGAGCATGAATGTTCAGACTCAAACTCTGCCAGCATAGAGTGAAGACTTTTATTTTGATTCTTGCTACGTTTTGGATTTAACATTTACTTTCAATGCCAGAAGACATTAAAATACCTTTTTTTTTTTTTTTTTTTTAATAGAGGAATATGCAGCTACAAATTCTCTAGATCTGCTAACATTTCAAAAAAGATCCATTGGACCTAATTCCACCAGCTTGCTCCTGGTCTAAATCATCAGTGACTTCTCTGGAAGACTTTTTAGATTAAGCTCTACAGCGCCAGAAAATCCATGTGCAAAAAAAATATAGAAAGTACAAAAGATGTCTTCATTTTGATATAAACAGAAGGTCTGCAAATTAATTTGATGGGCCTAATAACTTTCAAAATTGTTTAAAGGTGGAGTTTAAACAAGCAGCCAAGTTTTCAGCAGATGCTCCGAGATGCTTCATGCTCAACACTCTTGAAAATCTGTCTGTTCATTCAGATGCGGAGATACAGATGCAGGCATCCACTGTATTAATGAACCACTTTTGGAAAGAAAAAAAAAAAAGGGCCTAACACTTGCTTATATTAGACTAGAAACTGAAAAAAATTGTGGTGGAATTTTTGTTTCCTTTTTTTTTTTTTTTTTTTTCCCCCTGCATTTGTGTTGCCTTTTTTTCTTAAGATGAAGAGGATTCACTTTCATTCTTTTTCTACACAGGTACATCTATTATTGAATAAGCACCATCATGTGCTCAATGTGATTAAAAAAAGAAATGCAGGCCTTGCACTCAGGTAGCTCACAAGAGAAAAGAAAAGCCCCAAGAGATGTCATGGGGGATTGTACTTGCTTCCACCACCTCTTAAAGGCATAAAAGCATCTTCTTTCCTATTTCTGTTGTGCTCTGTAGTTATGGATGACATTTCTCCAGCACAGGCAAAAGAAGAAGAACACTTTATTAAATTTCTAATATATGATCCTGGAGAAATACTGGTTTAATATGTGTGTGTATGTGTTTGTGCGTGTAATACTTGTAATATACATACATTTTTAAAGGGATGTGTTACAACCTTGTGGTTTCAGAAGAACTTGATTAATAGCTCACTTTCCAATATTGACATAGTAAAGGATTTTTTGTAAGTTAGGCTTTTGCGCTTTTCCAAAAGCTGTGTTTGGAACAACATCACTATTTTATATTACATTTAAAGATGAAACCAGTGGCGTACTACCACATGTATAAAATCTGAAGTAGCTGAATGCCCATTTTCAGACGCTTGTAGCTAGTTTTACAGAAAATTGCTGCATCCTTGAAATTGCTTTTGAAATTTCTTTACAAACATAGAGGAAGACTTAATCTATCATAATATTCATCTCATGTTCCAAATACTTATATTTTGAAAACCTCAACATAACAGGAATTATATAAAGAATTCTTAATTGACACATTAAAGACACAACGTTTTAAATTTCATTACTGCTTTCTTGACTGTTTGTCACAATTCTGTAAAGATCAGGTTCTCGTGCTGAATTGGGAACGTCTTCACTGGGATGAATCTATTGTTTCTCAGTTGAGTTTCGAGGTTTCAGTTTGTAGCCTGCTAAAAAGTAGGAAGTTCTGCTTAAAAAATCGCAACAAACAAAAAAACCTCGTACCGCTATCTCTGTGGAAAACAGCCCTCTGAAAACAAGTAAGGATCGCACCGATTTTCCATCCAAGCCAACAAGGGGGCTCTGAAGATGCAAAAGAAGCTGGCAGCACATTGCAACAGCCTGTCAAAAGAGGCTGCACCCATTCTTCGATTACCTGAGCTGCACCCCTTAGTTAAATATTTGTCTTCAAATCAAGAGAAGAAAGAACTGAAGGATGTTTTGTACCCAGGAGCTTGACAGTCACAGAGTGGTTATGGGTAAAATTCACAGAGAATCACCACGTAAACACTTCTCCTGCTTCCCAAGTCAAAATTGCTTTTGGCGCAGTAAATGAAATCTACACTGGATCTACTATATATCTACATACTATCAGGTAGCATGTATATAGCATTATTTCACTTACCAGTTTACTGGATAAGCCACGTCACTGTCATATGTTGTTGTAACTGATACGATATTTTGGAAGAAAAGAAGAGAAATTTTGCTCCATGTTTTTGCCTTAGGTAAACAACACTGTACATCTGTATACTCTAATGCTTATTTTACAAAGCATGTTTAGTGGCTCAGAAAAAAAATTAATCCAGATTTGCAGAAGGAGTTCCCTTTATTATTAGAAATATTTGTCAGCTTTAATATTAACCTAACAAAGTTTTTGAAATTGAAGTCTTATAAATGCATAGGACACACATATACACATATACATATGTGGAAAACACATGTTACTTACTAACAATTTTCAGTTAATATGTTAACTAGAAATCAACTGTGACTTCAATGATACTTTCTCCCCTGTATGCTGTCAGTGACCTATTTAAATACGTTGGCAGCAATTTATGTGTCTTGTGACTTTGTATTTCACAAAGAAATACTGTGTTTTGTGTTATTTACATTAAAAAGATGTACTATATGTAAAACTTCACCTTTGTTAAAAATCACTTTATCCTACGTATTTAAATTATTTCATGCTTTCAAAAGGCACAATTAAGTATCTAATGAGAACTTCCATTCAGTGTTACACATAATACAAAAAGAGAAAAATGTTTGAGACATCAATGATAATATTTTAAATATATTGGCATAGGAAAGTAGATGTCTTTTTGCTTTATTAAACTGACAGTTCAGTTCTGAAACTTTATTTTGAAAAGAGTTAAAAAGGATTCGTGTCTTTAGAAATAAAAAATCTAACAGGCATATCTAAAAAATACAGAAGAGAAAACCTGATTGTTATTACTAATGAAATAGCTGATGACAAAATAGTAGTCTTTTTGATTTTGATCACAAAAAATAAACTGGTAGTGACAGGATATGATGGATAGATTTGACATCCTGGCAAATCACTGTCATTGATTCAATTATTCTAATTCAGAATAAAAGCTGTATACAGTATGTGTTTATGCTACAGTGGAGTTTTTTAAGTGATTGACATTCATCATATTAGTTAGACAGTTTTAAAAGCTATGTCTTTGTTTTACACAGTGTTGTCAAGAAAAAAATAAAGTAGAACCTGGATTGCGGAAAAAAAAAGCAAACCACTTAACCAACTCTTGGTTCCAAACCCATCAAAATAAGTTACCATTATTGCATCTTATTAACATGTTCTTTCAAGAGTCAATTTCAGTCCAGCCATGTAATACACTATTATAAAGACTAAATTTTGAAACTGTAATGCAATCTTACAGCTGGGTGGCTTGGAAGTTCTGTGGAGAAGAAGATATTACCTTTCAAAATGGAAGTCAGCCTCAGAAGAAAGAATGCAAACCACTTTAATTTCCAGGTCAGCTTTGCTTTACCATTCTTTTCTTTGATGAGATATACACAGAGATACATATGAAATAGTTAGAAGTTCACAAACTGTCTATCTGAGGGTACAGAAGCCTGAATTACTTGTATATTCTGCCCTGCTTTAGACCAGCATGCTGTGATACCCTTCCCTGAGCTCAAATGCACTCTTCTGGTTTTCTAGCATTAGTGTAGCTGTCGGTTTGAATTTCAATCTTGAATTATGTCTGTTGACATAATTTCATAGTGCTGACTTCAATTGTTTAGGATTACTGTTTTGAACTACATAAGGAAATAAATTCTTTTCTCTATGGTTAGTAAGTTCCATTCAAGTGCATTTTAATGCATGTAGTAAGCCATAAGGCAAAGTAATTATCTATAATATATTCTGATTCAAAAAACAACCATTCTTTCTTAATTGCTGACATATTAGAATAAAAACTATCTTATATATTTTAAATTTATTACTACATATTTAATAAACTAATGTCATTATTTCCTGAAATTTAAGAATGGTATTTCAATTACAAAAATTAATGTTTTTAAAACCATAACTGTATAATTTGCTTTCAGAATAACACGTGAACAATGAATTGCTTAGTTTCATTCCTTTATTTCAATAAACCGTCCAACTTAACTTATTATTTGTACAAAATTTTAAATGTTAGTATATAAAAAATCCATTGGGAAAAATATCCCTTCATTTTTATTGTAAAAAAAACATTTAGAAATGAAAGGGTGAGAGTAATTTTCATACTTTAAGGAAAAGAACAAAATATTGTATGTTTTCAGTTGAGCAGAACAATGGCAGGACCCAACATAACAGAAGCTTTAACAAAAAAACAAAATCCAAACAAGCTCCAAATTAGCATAAAGAAACCAGAATAAAAAAAAAAAAAGGCGGCACCATATGATAACGTGTATTTTTAAAGACTGCTGGGTCAAATCATTAAGAAAAATATTTATATAAGTCATTAACACTCATAATTAGAGTGTCATACAAAACTGAGTGAAACTGCTAAGTAGAAATCACTAGAAGTCCAGGTGCTTCTTGCCGATGGCCATAGCACCACATCCTGAGCTCAGCAGTTTGGCGGATTCTGCCAGATCCTGTTTGCTTGCGCGGCTCACTGTGTCTGACAAGTCTGGAGGCAAATGCAGTCGCTGTGGCAGGAGATTTTCAGGAGGGAGAGGGAGAGAGAGACGGGGAGAGAGAGAAGAAAGAGAGAGAGGAAAAAACAGGGAGGGGAAAAAAAGAATAATTGCAGTAGAATTTATTTTCCATAGCATATTTCAAAGTGCAGTCTTTTTCCTGACGGATCGATGTTTACTCACGCAAATAAAACACTTCCCAGACATTCTTTTAGGCTGACCTGGAAACAGTTTTGTATGTTTTCAATATATTGGATTCTGTAAATCGGAATAGATTTTTTCCTCATGAAAATTTTCCAAACAAAGTCCTAATTTGCTCAAGGTATTTAATCATATTTATGGGCATTTTTCCTTTAAAAACAAGTGTTTTGCCTGTATGTCAACCCCTACGTCAAATCCTTTGATTTCTATGGCATTACAATGTAAGTAAAGCTTTATTTCAAACATGCATACTTTGTGGCAGAGTCTGAAAATAAATGATGTGATGGTCAAAAGATGGAGAGAACTCACCCTGGTTGCAGCATTATTCTGCTAATTGTTTCTTCTTTATATTCTACTGATAGTTGTTAATAAAAACAAGCAGTGATAGTATTTGTATTTGTATAAGGCAATCATATATGCTAATCAAACCTTGCCATCCCTTGTGAGTTGTAGGAACATTACATCCATTTTACAGATGAGGAAACTGAGACACGGGTTACATGGTTGTCCACAAGCACACAGTCCTTGCATAATAAACCTTACTTTTCAACTATGACAAAAATATTTCAACTCTCCCTCTGAGGATCTTTTACATTGGAGATACATAAAAGACATGACATTACCATTTAGCTTTTGTAAAGTAAGGTGAAAATTAATGTAAAACTGAGGCTTTACTTGGTTAATTACTGGCTTGCTTTTGGGCACAGTGAGGTACTGAAAGCCGGTCAGATGAGACAGTTGAGCATCTTCTACACAGTGCAATAATTTATGACACTGGTATCATGGAAGGAGCATACTTCTTGAAAGATTTAGTAGGCAAAGGCTAAACTGTGTGGCTCTTCTTTTAAAACACACACGCTTCCGAAGGGAACAGGATAACAGTAATGGCTGCAAAACTATATTAGGAGGTTGTGGGGACTATCCTTATTCTCTGCTTTTGCTGTTTTTGTTTTTATCACAACACGTAAATACAGCTGCCTTTTGTTGAATGCCTTTGTAACTTTTGTAGGATAAGATAAGAATTCAATTAAAAAGGATAAGAAATATCTGTATTTACAGTGGGCTGACTGTTCAAGTCATTGCTGGCTTTGAGATTGTGCAATTAGACATAACTTGAGAGGTGGTCCAAAGTGCTGCCTACCACTGGCCACTGCTGGTTGTGGGCAGCGCAAGGAGAAGAACGTATGCTAAGTTGTTGTCTTCTCCCAGGGAAGGAAATGCATAAAGTAACACACGTGGAGTAGGAAAGCCTGCTCCCAGGGTGAGATGACATACCTCTGTGTTGAAATAGGAGAAATATGTGTACTTATTTGTAGCACTTTGCCTATGAAGCACAATTTATGTATCAAAAAACAACCCCTGTATATACCATTTAGTAACTATGGAGCTCTTACATTTCACCGTATTAAAATCAGTGCTGTGCTATAGTATCCTTCACTTACAGTTCTTCCCTTATTCCTAAGAAGGTTAAGTATGGCTGTGGATGTGAACTGTGGTCCATGATGCCTCATTTCTACATCAACACAATATAAACTGGGCACGTGCCTATCTTGTTTGTCTGCTGAGAGAAATGTTTCCTAGGCAAGAGCCAACGTACAACTTGGATTGTATGAGGGGGGCTGTAACCACTGGAAAACAAAGGATGAGGAAACACCAGAAAGTGCAGGGGAGCACTCGGCAGATCTTTCAGTCACATTTTCTTTCCAAGAGAGTACAGTACTCTGGTAGCAGGGTACAGGGTATCTGGTACATGGGAGGCAGGGAGACAAGTGAACTAATCCAACCTTCTCCCACTCACTGTTAGCATCTCTCCGCCCTCACTGGGGAGCGGGAGACGCGGCTTCCTCTAGGGGAAATGTAGTACCGCTGTCTTCCTCCTGCAATTACTGACCCTTTTGCCAAGCCTGCCACATGGATTCAGAGCAAGGTGATGAAGGGCAAACAGAACCGAGACTCGGCAAACTCATCTTACGGAGGGACTAACTAATATCACAGACAGGGAAGAAATGTAAACCCTGCCACACTGGCTTGAACTTAAAGTGTGGTCAAAAGAAAAAAAAACATCTTTTATATTTACAAAGCCTCTTAGTCAATGCTGTGTTCGTTTGCTAATATATATTATAAACGGAAAATAGACAGAAGACTATTTATAAATTTGCAAAGACTCAGATAGGAAAAGTAAAAATTAAAGATCCTCAGATTGGATGGTGGGACTGAATTAAGCTTTTACAGATGTATTTGTTATGATACAGTGTTTCATTATACATGCATATACTCTTCTTCCCCCATCTTATTCAGTGAAGAGGATTCACACTGCTCATTTAGTGACTGGCTATTCAGTATTTTGTTTTCTTGTCACTGTTTACTCTGAACTTTTCTGACATATTTATTGTACACTATTCAAACCTTGTTCTGAAGACAGAATGGCTTTTCAATAGCACATGTCAGTATATAGCACTTGAATGCTTCACAAATACCAACTGTGTTATTTTCCTAGTATTCTCGTGAGATGAGGAAGCAAAGTTACCTCCATTTTAGGGACAGGGAATTGAGGCACATAAAACACATGGCAAAAGGTATCTACTAATTTCAGAAACACAATCTGAGGCATTTAGGACTTGCTTTTCCAGAATGTTTAGCATTGTACAGCATTTCACATGATCAAATGCTAACTTCATTTGCAGCTGTGAGTGCTTAGTACTTCTTAAAGAACCTCAAGTCCGGCACTCAGAAAATGAGAGACACAAAGTAAGAGTACTGAAATAAAAATGCTGGGTTGAAGCGACATGATCACACAGAAGCTCAGTGGTATAGGCAGAGACACATCATACCTTCGACGATATCCTTCAATTGTCTTAATTACGAGACCATCCCTCCTGCAATCCTTGCCCTCTCTACAATCCCAATTTTCAAACATTACAACAAATTGCTGGTTCTCCAGGAAGCATATTTCACTGCTTATGCCACATTCATCCTCAGATCAGATGTATTCAGAACAATAAACAACACTAGGGTCCTCTGAAAACAACTGAATATTATCCTGCCATTAAGATCTGAATCATAGCACACACACGCTACCTCTGAATAAAGCCTGAATAGGCATTTCAAAATATCATTCCTTACATTTTCGGTGCACAGCTTAAAAATATAAACAGGGCTGCAAATATTAATACTATTAAATATTTTAACACCATAAAAAATATTCTGAATTTTAAACCACAAGCAAACTGGAGATTCATTGCATGGCATTATACAGACATCCACAGGTTAAACAACAGGCCTTTATTTTTGGCACCAACAGGGACATTGCGGTCACTTGAACTAAGGCAGTAAGTGATAGCATGAATAGGCTGTGATCCTTTTAGAACACCAGCATTACAGAACGATCAGACATTTGCACAGATATTTGCTGACCACAGAGAAACAATCACATTTAAAGTCCCAGTTTACGACAAAATGTTTTCTGCTGGACAGACTTCTCTGCTATTTCTGAGGCTGTGACCTCCATCCCTTTCAATCTCTCTTTCTCTTATCAGTCTGATAAGAATCAGGCTGATTTTGCTTACATCGGCAATCCCAGTCCTCGTTGCCCAGGCCTCCCATCCTGCAACTGGTCTTCATGACAAAAACGCCCCTTCTCTGGTTATCTGCACTCCCCAGCCTTGCCCCAGCCAGTCTCAGCTTTATGTTTCCAAGCTCTTCATTCCTGCTCCTGCCAGTCCTGGGTTTCTCTTGCCCATTTATTCCCATCTTCCATTCCTTGCTCACATGCCTAGGTCCAAATTCAGTGCCAGGACACCCTTCCTTGCCTCAGCCCCTTGCTCTCCTCATCCCCTATTTTGTCCTCCTCTTCTTCCCACTTGTTCTTGATCTGCCCTTCTTCTTGATCTGCTGGCACCGCGCTCTGCCCCCCTTCCTGCCCCTGCCCCTCTCCTCTGCCCCAGTGCCCCCTGCCCAGAGTGTGGGTACAGGCACCTGCTCGCCTCCCGCTCCGAAAAGCAGGTACGTCCCTGGAAAAGGGTCAAGCTGAATACGCAGTACTGAGTGTGCCTGCACCAAACAGCGATGGATTTTCACAGGACAGCAAAAACACATCCCTGGCATAAATGCAAGCCATAAAATTGCATATTTTCACCTGTTCTTTTAAATAATTGAAGGTTTTCATTAAAATATTCCAGCGTGTGGATAAAGACAAAACTTCCTGTAGCCTACAGCAAGCTGGCAGGGCAACAATATTTTAAGGCAAAATGGTCATAGTCTGGCTAAAGGAAATAAGCAAGTGAAAATAGGATCCTATAATCGCCCTCCTTGTGATAACGTCCTAAAGCCTGTATCAAAGAAAGGTAAAGTTTGTCAGTGTAAAAACTAGGCAATGCTGGAGTAAACTTCCTTTGTGCAGAGTTAATTGTGTATCTGCGTTATTACAGTGTGTTTAATGGCATGATCACACACTACTTTCACCTATGCAGGCTGTCAGAAAGGTTTAAACTTAGGATCAGGCTCTACGCTTCATTCACTCGATTAAGAAATAGCTGGCTATGGGGGAAGGCTATTACTTGCTGTACAAGACATAGCTAGGGAAGGGGCACGATGTGAGCGCTGGTGCTTCCCGCCTGCTCTGTTTCGGGCAGGTCCCGAAGGCTTTGCGGTGATAGGAACAATTACACTGAACCCAGCTAAGCACACAGCTTTAGGGCATGCATTACGAAAGGAACAGTTCAGACAAAACTTATTACATACTTTGCCTCTGCTCCTCCCTCTGCCTGAAGAAAACTTCTAATTACTTTATTTGTTCTCAATGGGGAAAAAAAAAATAGAAGTGGAAGATAAGACAGGCCAGAAAGGACACCGAGCAATCCCAGTCGTTTAGTCAGCGCTGAGGATGAAACACAGCACTGATGGTTTTCTGACACTGGTCTGCCTTGTAAGACTGGGATGTAAAGATCCAAGACATGGCTATTCTAGGAACTTCCAGTGGGCTGGTACATTTGGTTGGGGTGTAATTTATTTTCTTTTTAAACCAACAAAATCCCTAGTAGACAAAAATACTATCGAGTGCTTTTGCCAGTGTAGCCTATTGTATCAGGGGGATTGTTTTACAGATTTTTTTATAAAAACCAGACTTTCCAATGTAAGACTTTTTTTCTCTTCAGTATTAAGAGGATTGACCAGCAGTTTTCCTAGCAACCTCTCCTGATGTTGATTGTACCTCAGTTACAAAATGCATAGAAACAGTACTGAGGCTTTAACTGACTATAAAAGGGGTTGAAAATAAAGTAAAAATCATATAACTGAACCTAAGTATCCAATGACAGGTTAAACAAAGAGATAGCTACTAGAGATAATGTTAAAGAACTGATTACTATACAACTATACACATGCTACACACATTCTAAGGAATCTATTGGCACCGCATTGTGGAGGCAACTAGTGAAATCCAGTATTATACCTACCCAGCATAAACAACAATCAGTTCATAAAATTCCTTTTCAGATTTGAGGAAATGTGCGTCCGTACAGGTTGTTTTTACACTGGCTAAAATACTCAGAAATAATTGAGGTGGAGGACATTCAAGAAACAGCAACATTTTATAAAATTAATTAAGGGCTACTAAAATCACATATTCTGTAAAATGCTTTAAGCAATAAAAAGTATAAAAATGTTTAGCAACAATATGATAAGCAGATATACATATATTGGCAAAAATCTAAACCCAAAGTAATTCTTCATATTACTCCAAAATCATTATTATATTGTTGGCAAACAAATAAATAATAACATGAGTGATGCAAAATCATTGAATCTCATAAAAAAGAGCTGGTAGTTCAGGTAGGAATTCATTCTTAATTTGATATATAATAAAATAATTCCACTAAATTTAAACTTGTGACTCTGCTAACAGTTACATGAAGCTTTAACAACTGAGTCCAAACTTCCAAAAATTAAACTTAAAAAAAATCTCCTTACAATTCCATTTATTTGGATCTTTGAAAAAAAAATTGCTTATTAGTCTATTATGGCTGCAGTCCTGCCTTGGGGCAGGGAGATGGGTTAATGACCTCTCTAGATCCCTTCTAGTTCCATTTGCTACAACTCCATGAAGACTGAAGTCACCAAAGCCGAAGGGATTTGGTTTAGGGGGAAGAGGGGGGTGGGGAGAAGAATTTTAGGAATGCTGGGAAAATGAAAGATGCAGACTCCTAGTTGGGGAGCTTTATAGCCTACTTATTTCTCTTTGAAGCAGAACTCTTGCCATTCCATAAGGCCCACACAAGAGAGAACAGGAACAGTCAGTGGTACAGAGGCCGAGCTCCTGTTAGTGTTTTCTCTTCTGCTTATGATGCCCATAATGCACCCCTTGCATTATGTTCTCCCTTTTATGTCTTTTTGTTATTACCTCATTTATAATTACTAGTAATTATTTCTATTATCATAGTACCTAAGAAAAGACTTCAGCATTTCTGTAGCTATCATGAAAAAGGTGGGTTTTAAGGAGAAATCTGCAGGAGGTCAGTAATGCAGCTGTATAAAACCTCCTTGTAGAGTGAAGAACCCCATTTCTTGCTTGAAAATTATTGAACCGTCAAGTGATCGTCACCATTACCTGACGGGAAATAGACTTCTTGATAATGAGTAAGATCTCCCAGGCAGGCTGGGGAAAAGGACGTGGAGGCCTTTGGAAATGAAAACAAGCAACTTACATCTTAAGAAAAGAGGGAGCCAGTGGAGGGATGCCGAATTACTCCACAGCCACTGAGCAGTCTCTTTATCTTTGCAGTGCAGAAGACTGTCCCAAACGGGAGGCTTTAGCTGCCAGTGCTCGCAGCCAGCTGTGATACAGTGCAGCTGTGCAGCCCCAAACTGGGCTGCTGGGTGACAAAGAGCTGTGCAAGAAGGAGCTGGCAAAGCCCTGCCAGGTGGTCTGCTCAGGCCCTGGCCATTTTCCTGTGCTGCTGCTGTGCCAGGGCCCGACCATGGAGCTTGCTGATCCGAGTATGATCCTCACCTGCTGCCCTGACTTCTCAGCTTGAGAGTGGACTTGCCTCATAACTATGGATCTGTCGGGCAGTCACCAGGACTGGTGGTTGACCCTGGTTACGTTCACTGAACCTGCTCTGCTCTTCTTATTTGGGCAGTGGGCGAAGGATTTAATAGTGGTGGCTGAGCCCACCAGGGACATTGGGTATACCTTCAACACAATGGCAACACGTAGCACTGATTCTCTGAAGTGCCCCAAGCCACAGCTTCAAGGCCATTGCAATATGTCTGTTTATGTGGTGAAAGAGGTCCTGAATAAACAGGTTTACTTGACGTCCCCACAGCCTGCATCTTGCATTTCTAACTGAGGTAGCTGCCAAATCGTTACAAACTCCTTAGGAGATACACATTTCAGGAGCATCTTAGCCTTGCCAGTCAATGACTTTACTGCGTTCTTAACAGGTCATCACCAAGCACAGTAACTAACTGGTCTTCTTGGCAAAAACAAATTACTACCTTTGGGCTTAATATAAACACAGAGATGTGCAGGTATGAAATGGAATTTCTTCTAGAGAGAAGAGTTTGTCCAAATATTTGACATGGAGGTGACTATAAGTTTTGGCCTTTTCCCTTGCCAAGTTGCCAACTGAGAGACACCAGGTATGTGTATTATGATGAAATTAGTTGTATCTTATACGATACGTAGTCTACTGGAGTGACATATCACTTATGCTGACATAACTTTCTAACAACTCACATACAAATCTGACAATACCACTATGAAAAGATACAAAATTCTTATTAATGCCACAAAACCTAAAAAAATTCTCAATGGCAAAACATTAAGCCCTTTACTACTGAAGAAATTATAAGCTCTCACAGCAAGGACTAGAAAAGTCATTCCAACCGGCCTAGACCCGTGTCAGGTAGAAATCATATGATAGTCCTGAAATTTGGTTACGACTAGTGTCTCACAATCTGTAATATTTATCTTGTGGAGAGAATGGTGCCAAGCTATCCTCCCATAACTGCATTTAGGTCTTAGGCAAACTATTTTTAAACTAATTTACTAAGAATCTCTTACATTCCTGTTCACATTACAATTTTCTTGGTATTTTAACAAATTCAGGAGACAAACCAGTTGGTAACTATTTTTCTGTATAATGGACATGAACTCAGTTTCTTCTTGTTCTGCTATATTCACAGATGCTACGTGACCATTTCTAAATCACAGCAATGGATAAATTTGCTAAACTGATTATAAAGACAAAAGACTTGACTTTTAAAAAGAGCATTCTAAAATTTTCTACTTTTCAGGTAACTGTGATTGACTTATAACTAATCACAACTATATCAACCCATGTTAAAATAAGCACATCTACCATATGCATTTCCTATTTCTTTTTTTTTTTAAGTTGAAGCATAATCTGAGCCGTCAAAATTAATTATTGTTAACATCAGGTGTTGAGAGAAGGCTTCCACTAAGAATAGCTGATAAATATACTTCTACCTACATATTCCTGCCTGTCTGCTAAAGGACACATTGCTAATATGAAAATAACTTTTTATTCATAGCTAATAGTACTTAAAATACTTGAACACAATTCTAAAACTCTTATTTTCCATTACTTACAGAATGTAAAATAAAACTCGGATAATTCTCACTTTCACCTCATTTGCAGGACAGTGATGTTTTGTTGTGGGTTTCCAATACTACAAAGAGGTTATTTAAACAGTGACTTTAAAGACACCTGGCAAAATTAAGAACCATTAATAAACCCACATCCCTTTGTGACAGATTTTGTAAAAGCCATTTTACATTTCAGAACGCTGAACCTTAATATATGCCTCTTCAGTGCAGCTTTCCAGTGTATCTGCTTTACAGAAGTGATATGATAATATCCAAGAGAATTCAATTCAAACTGTGCTGATTCGTTTGGATGTGCCACATGGTACTGTTTCTGTTCTCTGACCAGAAAACTATGCAAAGTACTTAAAATCTGAATTCCTGGGCCTGAATTTAAAACTCAGTTTATTTAAACACTGGCTGTTGCAAAGCAAAAGTCTTTCCGAGATCATTTGTGCCAATAAAATTCTATTCTGTACATGTTTGTGCAAAATGAATCCCTAGAGGATTTCAGGTGGCTGAAGAAGTTCCTGTAACATGTGAGTAGAGACAGGTGGGTTTTTGTATGTGCAGCATTAGGCACTGCTCTTCAGTGACAGGAAAGGAAACAACAGACAATTGTCTGAACAAACTCTTTCATTCCAAAGAAAAACTCCAAGATGTGTTAAAGACTATTTGCTACATGTGAAGGGACACAAGGGAAAGATAAAAATATCAGGAAGATTTACCTTCTCTGATGCTTGAGAATGCCGAATGTTTGGCACCAGAGAGTGCTCTAAATCACACATACAAGTAACAGACCCACTTCATATAATAACTGTAGTCTCTGCATAATGAAGAAGGTCCACATGTTATAAAGGGGGCTGGATTAATCAGTGATGGTTATAGACTATCCAGGGACTACAGCTGTTCAGCTGCTCATCTGATCCAAAATTGAGAGAAATACATGGTACTCTTACAACCAGAACTGTACGAAATATTTACATAGCATACTACTGTAATACTTATTGATCCAGCTCTTACCAAGCACATATTGAAAGGCTGCCTCTGTCCTGAAGAGTTTACAGTCTGAATACACAAAGTGGGTAAAAAGGAAGAGTGAAAGATAAAATATCCAGGAAGAATGAAAAATGTCATGATATATAAATACTGTATTAATGAGAAAGCTTTTTTTCCCTTCTAACTGAAAAAATGTTCTATGAGAAAGAGTACCCTGCATAGAAGGGCAAGTGGAAGCGAATGGGGAAAAAATTAAGTGACAAAGGGCTGAAGATAGAGTGAAGGAAGGGAAAGATGAAGGGCAGGAGGAGACATATTATCTAGGCGCATTATAGTTGAGATTGGAGTACGTTGTCTAAAAGCTGAAGGGAAATACTGTTCTAAATTCAAACAGTAGTTCATGAGTCTGAAGGTATCACCTATATCCAAAGCAAGCAGACTAACATGGCTCCTGTAGATCTGTTCTTTCTGCTGAATTTCTCCTCCCTGGGCTTACATAAGAGGAGTGTGGGACCTGTGATGCAAGTCTGCTCTCAGGACAGTCCGGATGGATGCTAATGTTAATGTCACATACTCTTCCCTGACGGATTCACTCGACCTAATTGCAGCTGTCTACAAGTCAGCCATTCAGTCTAACCTATATTATATACTCAGGATGAGATGAGTCATCCTTGCAAGTGCTTGCCCATCTCTGCTGATTATTTAGGAAACCTGGATGACTAGTTTAAACTAAATTCTTAACTTGGAAAGTAAAAGGTTGAGGAGAGGAATTCAGTCCTACAACTATATGAAGCTTCTCACTGAATCAGTGCCTCCACTATATCTCCTCTTTCTTTGAATGACATTGCAACGTGCCATGAAGTACGGGTTTCGTATCAAACCACAGATGGCTCACTGGCAACGTTCCAGAGTTGCTGGCGACGCCCGTGCTGCTCTACAACAACTTGGGTCTCTCTACTGGGAAGCTTGAGAAGTGTTCAAGACACTGTGTGTACAAACAAGCCATGTAAGTGAGGAGGAGGTATAAATAGCATTCAGAGACAGAAGCATCTGTTCTAGGAGGTCCAACATATTGCAATGTTACCGTCACCCTCTACAATTTCAGCTAAGTTGGAAAACTAACCAAATATTTGAGTTCGCATCCAAAGCTATCTGTTAAAGTTCACTGTAACCTATCAAGTTTCTGTCTCAGTTTAAATATTTTGTTACGTTTCAGAAAACTCATTAATACATCCATTTAAAACCCACCGTTTTTATCTCAGGGTGTGCAACAACACAAATAACTGATAAAATGTATTCTGCCTCTTGATAAAATTGTCCACATAGATTTCAACACTTCACAGAAAGGTTACGCTCCAAGACAGGTAACTTGCACTGGCAAGTCTCCGTTACAAGCTCATTTCAATGCCTGTTTTGCCAACTCAAAAAAGAGAGGTAACAGAAATGCAAACAGACTTCTAAATTGAACAGTTCTGCCAGCTATTGTTAAAATACACATTGCCTACAAACCTCCATTGAGTTTAAGTATCTAGTCTCCATAGATCCTATGAAACTTAGTTTAATGAAGTGCTTTCCCAAGAAGAACAGGAGAAAATGGGAGCTGCTCTGAGACTCTGGACCAGCCCAGCTGTGAGCTGCCCCACTGCTGCCTCAGAGGTTTTTCTAGGTTTTGTATACATCGACTATGCTTATTTCCTCCTATACATCAGTTTCAGAAGTTGTGTGTACAAACACAATACAACATGTAACTATACATGCAAATGCGCACATTACTTATGGCTGCATACGAGTTACTGACGATGGTTAATGTGTCTACCTACAGAATGTCTCCAACGCATGCAGTATTGCTCTAGAAAGCACGGCGACAGTGTGAGCTGGATTGTTTTACATTTGACTACACAATGCAGACCATACAATATGTCCCTGAATGCCGCTGTTTCAAGAGACCAGTGTCACAGGTTTGGCAAGTTGCTGCTTATGAAGAAGGAGAGTGCAGGGGGGCAATACGTAGATGCTAGCTGGGGGGGTATTGTTGTTTTATACTGGAAGTAGCCCTATGCTCGGTAGTCTATTTACTTTTTTAGGTCAGCTAGAATTAGAAAATTTCCATTGCTAGGCAGCCCAGCACATCTGTGAAACACTTCTGGGCGTTCAGACCTGAAGCACACACTGCCCAAAGGGAAGATTCATTACCCCGTGTTACACGGCACGCCCGTCCCTCCCCCAGATGGCACAAGGGCTTCGGCAACAGGAAAGCGCCTTCGTGCACAAACATATTACATGACCAGAACACAACAATTAGCATATTTGTAAAGCTTCAGGGATAGGAACAATTTAATAGCTTTTTGAAGCAGACTAATTTTCTGGAGCTTTTTATCTTTTTTTCTTTTTTTTTTTTTTATTTTGCTTTTCATGCATGGACAAGTTCTCCTTTGCTACAGGTATTTTCTGAGTCTGCCTGGCAGGATTATTATGTGTAGAGAAACACAAATTATTCAATCATTTTAAAACAGTGCTAGAGAAATGAAAAAGTGCTATTTAAGTGCAAACTATTATTACTAATTTGTGTTTTAAAAGCAAGTATCAGTTAGATAAATGTATTGCTGGTTTACAAAATTCTGCACATTTACAAACCAAGGTTGCTAAACAGACGACCAGTTTGTTTATGTTTACAGCTTTTCACAAGCTAGAAACTTCAGCTCTGCAATGGTAAATGCAACTGTCAGATGCTCCACGCTAAGGCAAAAACCAGGCCAGAAGAGAAAGAAAAAATATTTCTGCTCTCATTGTCTTCTCACCCTGAAAACTGGCATTGATATAGGAAGTATGTTCAGGTCCTGTAACTCCCAAGTGAGGATGTAGAAATTATGTGATTCATATTTTAATATCTCTTATTTTCAGTACTAATCCCTCATGACTCATGAGGGCTACAGTTTAAAATTCCAGTTAACGAAGCCTTTTGTAGTATTACTACCAAATAATCTTAGACTTCAGAAATCACTGAAGTGTAATTTAATATCATGATGTTGGATTACCCTGTTTTGGTATGAAAACATACCGTGGCACATTTTTACTCAGTGATTGATATTGCTTATATAAAAAAATATAAAAACTGCATTGGTTGACCACCCTTTTGCAAGCCAATGCTTTAAAGGAAGTTTAAGCACAGAATAAGGAGTTGCTGGGGAAAGGTTAAAAGACAGGTCACACCAATTCCTTTTTAAATGACTCTATCTAAGACAGTAGGACTCAGTGTAAACTGAACAAATATGTTCAATATGAATGACAGAAACTGGTATCACATTAAAGCAAGACATTTGTGAGTAATTGAGATTAAAATAAACATTACTATTTATCTGGAAGTTGGGGGGGAGGGCTGAACATTTGAGCAAGTTCCTACATCGAAAATATGTTTTGTACAGAAACT